>NW_028327182.1:7578257-7881287 GCF_987537825.1 Furipterus horrens
AGTAAGTTTCTTGTAGAGAGCATATACTTGGGAGATTTTTTAAAAGTATGCTGATAAGTCTCTTTAAAATCAGGTATTTAAAAAATTTACACTTACTGAAATTATTGATGTGTTTGAATTTAGGTCTTTTTTGTTTTCTGCTTGTTTTTCTGTATTTTTAATCCCTCTGTTTCTCCTTCCCTCTCTTCTTTTGTGTTATTAGAACATATTTTTGTATTTCACTTTAATTTTTCTATTGTATATTTTACAGCCTTTTGTGTAGTTTGTTTTGTTCTATAGTTGTTACTCTGGAGATTACAGTATACATATTTAACACTTCAAAGTCTACCTGGAGCCATGTCATGTGGAATGCAGAAATCTTACTGCATATTACCAAAACGAATTAACACTATTCTGGATGTACTAGCAAAAGGGTGAGTCAAAATAAGGTAAAAAAAAAAAAAAAAAAAAAGAAAGAAGAGAATAAAAATGATCATTATTTGTAGATGCCATATTTGTTTACTTCAAAAAATACAAGAGAACTAGAAAAGTATTACAACTTTTATGACAATTTAGCTAGGTGATTGGGAGTAAAATTAAAATACAGAAATTAATGGTCTTCCTGTGTAAAATAATAGCTGTATGTAAGATATAATGAAAGAAAAAAAAAGATGTAATGAAAGAAAAATTAAAATATCCACGGATATTAATAAATATACAGGAGTTATATAAAGAAGTTTTTAGGAAGTGACAAACATGCTCACATTAAAAAAATAGAAAGGTATTTTGTACTAGCTTTTTGCATCACTGTGAAAGCAACCACAGATTCAGACAGTTAATGATATACTTGGCTAGGAAGCCAAAAGAATGAGCTGCTAGCTGTGAGATTAACATCTAATATGTTAAGAAAGCTGACTATTTCTAAACTGATTTGGAAATTCAGTTCATCCCAGAAATCAGAAAAAGTGATTCTAAAGCTCACATAAAAATTAGCAATGATAATCAGAAAAGTTATGAAGAGGAGCACTAAAGGGAAATTATTCTTACATGATAGTAAGGCATATTTTAAAGCTACAATAATTAAAACAGTGTGGCAATAGGTCATGAATCAACAGTTCATCGAAACAGCCATAAATGCCCAGAAATAAACTAGAAACAAGTTAGTAAAGAAAATGTGGGTTACACAATATATGATGTTGTAATAAATGGGCAACCATTTGAAAAAAAATTAAGTTGAATCCCTAGTTCATATTTTATAGCAAAATAAATTTCAAGTGGATCAAAACCTTAAACATAAAACTACTAGAAGAAAAAAGGGGGATTTAAACATAATCGTGAAGAGATAAAGTTTTCCACAGGTAGAACACAATGACAGAAACCATAAAAATAAAAATAAAAAACACAATAATTTCACCTGTATTAAAAAAATAAAATCTACAAGATCACCTAAGCTTCAGTGTCCCAGGTTTTTACTGGGGGCTCATTAGATAGGCATGATTGATTGACTCATTGACCAGAGGCTGAACTGAACCACCACTGCCCCTCCCCCCACCGCCCCTCCCCCCACCCACTGTGATGCAGCACCACACTCTAATTTTGTGCTTGTTCTTGTGTGGCCAACCCTCATCCTGAGTTATCTCATTAGCATAAGCTATCAGGTTTCATCATGAAAAACAAAGACACTTCTATCACTCTGTAAATTCTAAGGATTTAGTTCCTGGGAATGAGTGGGGGGCTTGAAAGGGAGGGGACTGGAAGGAGAGAAGGAAGCCAGGAACTTTTTTTTATTCCAAGGGAAGCTACCAGTAATAGCAAAAGACTGGAAACCAACAATGTCCAGTAACAAAAGACTAATTAAAAAATTAAAATACATCTAAATAATGGAATTCTATGCAATTGATAAAAAGAGCGGACCAACTCTATAGGTAGAGATAAATTGCTGAATGTGCAAAACAATCTGTGTGGCATGCCATAATTTGTGTTTCATACATATGTATAGTTGTATATCCATTGGGCCAACTCTAGAAAAACAAATAAGAAACTAGTAATAGAGGTTGGATCCAGAGAAGAGAAATGAGTGGCTGGGAGAAGGACTACTTTTTTACCCTTTTCAACTTCCTGATTTTTGTACAATGTTCATATGTTACCTACATAACCAGACTGAAGCATTACAATGCATTTGCACATTTCTCTGAGGATACTAAACATAATTTATAACTTAATCTTTTGATTATTAAGGCCATTGTCATGAATTATATTAAACAATACAGCTCTGCGCATCTATTAAGGCACATAAGACTGTTTTCATCCGCACTAAGTGACCCCAGGCTACTGTGATTTGTGTGTCATTTTTAGTCTGTCTTCTCCCAGCTGCTCTTTACTACTGTCAACTATTTTTCCTCTGACCAAACTTCTCAAATTGGTGCTTTTACTTTATTTTATTTATTTTTAGAGAGAAGGCAAAGGAGTGAAAAAGAGAGGGAGAGAAACATCAATGTGTGGTTGCTTCTCACATGCTCCCAACTGGGGACCTGGCCCGCAACCCAGGCGTGTGCCCTGACTGGAAATCAAACAGGCAGCCCTTTGGTTTGCAGGCCAGAGCTCAATCCACTGAGCCACACCAGCCAGGGCCAAATTGGTGCTTTTAGTTGTGATGGGCTAAGAAACCAGACACATGATCCTAATACAGTACTAGATAAAATAGGGGAAAACTGCCCCTTAGCTTGAGAAATCTTCTCATAATTGATGAGGTTGAGAGATCAGACTTTATAATAACTACTTGACTACTCAAAATTTTTATATATTCCCTGCTCCATATAATTGAATAAAGAACAGGAAAGGCATTATTGAAGTCACAAAGGGAGGGTCTGTTATTTAATAATGCTATATTGCTAAGTACATATCTGGAATTTTTCATTCATTCAAAATATTATTGAGAATCTAGTGTATACCAGAGAATGTTCTAGGTGCTAGGGATACAGCAATGAACAGTACAGACAATGGTCAAAGTCCCTTAGAATTTAAGCTAAGTGCTACAAAGAAAAGGGGATAATGCTACAGAGCAATGAGGATGGAGGGGTAGAATTAGATAGGATGGCATTTCAGCGAGGGTCTGATCAGGAAAGGAAAACCACTAGGATATAACATACACACACACACACACCATCTTTAATATTAAAATAAGAGATTTATCATAGGGATTAGAGGAGGCTGTTCCTTTTGGGTCTGGAAGGCGGGAAAGGAAGATGGATGTGAAGAGGGGGAGCCAGGACAGGCTGGAACCTGCCGGCATGAGCAGAAGCCATGTGGACTGAGTGGAACTCAGGGGCGTCTGTCTCCAAGCCTCCAAAGTCAACAACGGGGTTATCCTGCAGACCCTGGCACCCTCTGTCATTTAGTGAAACATACACCTGGCCCAGGAGTCAGAAGAGCAGCTGGCATTCCTGTGGGCCTAGCTGTTGGCCAAGACAAACCAGCAGCAGATAAGCCACAACGTGGGTGAGCATCAGGTGTGGGCCTTGCTTGGACCTTTCAATTATAAAAAGAATCTAGATCTAGCTACCTTACTTCCACCTTCTAAATCTTGGATCAAACATCTCTTGTGACCCACACTACCCTGGAATTACGCAGGGAGAATTCTGAGCGTCGTAACTCCGGCTTATTTGAATTTGCCCCAAATAAATCCACCAGATGGTCAGAGGTCTCTGGCGATATTTGAGCTGTGAACCTAAAGAATGAGGAGGATTCAGCCACGCAACCATGCCAACATCTGGAAGAGACGAGTTCAGGCAGGAGAAAGTGGGTGCCCAAGTTCTGAGGCAGAGATATCAATGAGGCTGTGTTTTAATGGTGCCCCTGGCCCCCAGTGAGAGGGAGCGGTACAAAATGAGATCAGAAATAGGGGCAGAGACCAGATCATGTGGGGCCTTGAGGAACATGACAACAAGCACAGACCCCTTTTTTGTGAAATGCGACGGGAAGCAAATAGTTTTTAACAGGGACTTAGCAGTTTGACCTAATCTACGTTTGTTTTTCACTCTATTGTAAAATAACTCCAAACTTAAAAAGCGGGACGAGGTTGGCATGAAGAATTCTGTCCCCCAGCTCTTCTTTGCAGAGAACGGGCCTTAGTGAGCAGGGCGACTTCTTCCCTGACCCCAGACCTCCGGGTATTCTCGGTCAGTGACACTCCTAGAGCACAAGGCTCCTGAGGTGTCCTTGCACTGTGCAGGGGAGGGCGCCCAAGGGTGGCAGCAGCGGTGCCACTTGGGGAACTGCCGCAGGAGTTTGGGTCAGCGGGCCATACGCTGGTTTTCTGATCTCACAGAAGAGCCGGTCTCATTAATTTAGTGTGAATTCATGAATTCATGTCGAAACAAAGTATGGTCTTACCTCTTTGGATCTGGTCTCGAATTGACTGGCTATTGCCTCAATTGTCAAACACAAACAAACAAAACCCGCCAAAGAGCTGTAATCACTAAGTTATTTAAAGAGAATGTGCCTCAAATAATTTGAGATTTTCAAAGAATATGCAGAGAATATGCCCAGCCTCCTGAGGGAAACATATGGGCCAATATGCATGTTAATGTCCTGGTCCTACAGGAGTCCCTCTCTACATCGCGGTTCACTTATCGCGGCCTCACTGTATCGCGGGGTTTTTAAAAATATATTTAATTGCTTATCGCAAATTTTTCGCTATATTGCGGGACTTTGCAGTACTGTATACGTATGTTGTTAAAGTTACGTAGGCTTAAGAGTGTAGAATATATTTAAGAACATAAGTAGTGTTTATAAGTGTGGAAAAAGGTTAATAAGGGAGTGGGAACGGTTTATAAGTGTGTGGGAAGGGTTTACAAAGCCTTAAAATCTATATAAATACTAAAATAAATGTAAGGTTCCTACATCGCGGATTTTCACCGGTCGCGGGGCGTCTAGAACGTAATACCCACGATACGGGAGGGATCGCTGTGCTCCTGTTACATTAGAGCTGGCCTTAGACTCCCCTGTCTCCTACCGTCAGCAGACTTGGCTTACGCTACTCGAGACCATGAAAACCTTTCCTAAAGCAAGCTCTTCTGCCGGGATTCTCTCTCGCTGCTAGCAATGCTGGCCGGCAAAAAGCCAAGGTTCAAACATTGAAGTGTGCTGAAGTGCATACTTACTCAGGTAGGAGCTAACATTATTATACATGTCAATAAAAAGAAACATCTATACCTTTCTAAGGGCAGAAATAAAACCAAAATGCTTCTTTAAAAAAAAGGGGGGCTCTTGACAGACCATTCATCTTAAGAAAAAATATAAAGATAAATTTTAAAAAAGCATTATTTGACAGAGAAAGAAAAGTAGGGAAGTTCTGATCCTTAATTAGTTTGCACTATACACTCATCTGTCTGTAATCGCAGGGACACACTCCATGTAAACATTCAGAAAGGGGGACATGCTATGCCGTAACTTATAAGTCAGAGCTCTTTTTACTGAACTTTATTAACAACTCTTTTATACATTGATGATGAATGATTGTTTTACTCATTTAACAATGGCTCTTGAGTAACAAAATAAATTATTAGCAAATTCAACCATAAATTAAAAAATAAAGTAAAAACACCCGTTAAAGCTCCATAACTGCAGGCACAGTAATATATTTCATACATGCTGATTACAGCTTCTATGTTTTGTGTAAGGGAACATGAAAAGCCTTCCCATTGTTGCAAATTTCCCAAATTTATTAAAACGCTTCACTATTTTTTTTTTTTTCAGTTTAATTAACTGCACTTTGGTGGAACACAACAGACAAATAAGTGGTGTCACTAGTGGGCTGTGGGAAAAGAAAAGGTCATGACCACTCAGGAGATCATGTAAACCTAAAATACACCCCAGGCTTTCCAGTCTCAACCTGTAGCTCTCATTTATTAAGTAATTTACAGAGAACTGTTAGAGATGACTTAATGAGCAGGCTGAACTTTGTCACTTTGACATTTTGCTAGTCACTGGTCACAAATAGATGCATTTTTGCCTTTAAAATGAAACAATACTATTCATTTCCAATAAGACTAGGTGTAAGGGGAAAAAAAATGCAGCCATGGATATTTTTAAGTTGTGCTACATTAATTTAACTATTTAAAAAGTTTAATCAGATCAGTGTATACCATTTCTTGCTTAAAAATGTAATACCTTTGAAAGTAGATTTAAAACATTAAAAAAAAAAAAAGCCAGAGCTAACAATGAAAATACCTGAACATCACAAACAGAATTTCTAATCAGTGACTATTAATGGGACTATTCGTTTTATACAGCAGGTATTAACAACCAGTTAGCAATTTGTTAAACAGGCACTTGATAGAGTATTTCTTTTATCTATCATACTCAATACTGGGGCATCACATACACAAAAGAATATGGCTTCATTACAAAAAGTTCAAGATGGCAACCACTTAGAATCCAGTGCCAATACAGATTATAACAAATCTGGTGAGTATTTTGTTTTTCAATTATTCATAGAAAATTTAATCCTGATTAAGTATCCTTGGGCAGGAATTCATGGGTAGTTGATGACTGAAACCCACATTTATGTGAAATGTTTCTGTTAATTTAATCTGTGTATATGGCTTAATTATGATTGGGGTTACAATGTTAAGAGAAATGAATGATATCAGAATTAAAATTTTAGTACCATATCACACAGCACTTTTTCCTTCTTTCTTTTTAAACATGTAAACCTGCTTGGCTTTCACCTAAATGCTCAGATTTAAAAATCCTTTTGCCCTTAAAACACATATACTGTTTCTAATTTTATTTTTCAGAAACTGTCAAAAACACTTTGCTAATCAAAGTAAAATCTGAATTAGAGACAAAGGGTTAGAAGAAAATGGAGGAAAACCCACCCACAAATAAACGAAAGCTTATTCATTTCACTAGGAATATACTTGGTATTTACTTTCTGAAGCAATTTCATTTTTAATTCCTTTAAACTCCAATATGAAATGCATTTTCTTTAAAGCATAAAAAAGCCATTTTTACATCAGTGTGCTACACTGATCTCATTACTGGACGTAGTTTAGATATGTATAAGCAAGTAATCATTTAACTGATTACTTTTTATAAGAGTACCAGACCTGAGTTAACTACTGACGTAAGATGATGGGGCATTAAAGTGGTGAATCTCTTACCAAAATATTATATAATTCATCTTTATTTCCACATGGAAATTGTGTAAATCACCTTATAACCACACTTTTTCTTCAAAGTTTATTAAGTAGTTTTCAAAACATTTCATTTATTTCCTTTGTCAGTTTTGGTACTGCTTCAATGCAGTTGTATAAATAACATGCTCTGCTTTCTATGTTCAAGTTTTCATACTAAAAGTATGAAAAAAAAAGTCAGTATTTGGATCCTTATTGCACTCTGTTCAATCAGTTCACTCTTCCTTTAAAGAAAGTCAAGTATCAGAAGTGAGGCCGACTCTTGTGCCCAGAGGGTACGGTCAGCGGCAGTGTCACTGCCGACAGGGAGGAGACTTCCCAGTACAGGCTGTGGGACAGGAAGAGTCTGTAGAGGATAACCATGGAGACAGACTGGCAGAGGATCACACCTATTGTGATGACCTGGGAAGAACAGGAAGGGAAAGATTTTACTGCATGCACAAACAGAGAAATTAACTCCAATTTATCATAAGCCTATATATAATGTACTTCATATTCACATACAGGGTGGGGTAAAAGTAGCGTTACAGTTGTTCATATGGAAAAACAATATAACGATTAATAAGTCATAACGCAAGAATGAACCCTGTGTTTCGCGTACTCACAACTATGAATCTCCTTTTGCCTCACCCTGTGTATACACACACACTGACCTCCATCTTTACCTCGGGCACGTTTTATCAAATACATTCTCCATAGAAAAATATGACTAATGTTCAGAACTGTAATTGTTCAAAGGTGAAATTCTTTTAACAGTTTATAGACACCAAAATAAGACACAAAAGAATAATTTGCTATGCCATTTTCTCTCTTTACAGTGCATGCACTACAGAAAGTAATGAGAAAAATCAGGTTCTTGGCTAATCTAGTAACAGGAATAAAACATGCCCCTACTTGAATCTTGAAGAGGACTGTAAAAGTCCTTTCAAAAATTGTCAAGCTGCTTCTCCATTTTTGTAGACGACCTTCCTGTCTATTTACCCTTTGTAAATATGTCAGGCTCAAGACATATCTGTGAGTTCGAGTATACCCTGCATTACTTGTGAAGGGCTCCCGGCAGAGCTCCACTTAGAAATGATGGAGCTGTTCACCTAACACGATAGGTACTAACACCATCAAAATGTGGCACACCGCCCTGGCTGGTGGGGCTCAGTGGACTGAGCACTGGCCTGCAAACCAAAGGGTCACCAGTTGGATTCCCAGTCAGGGCACCTGCCTGTGTTGTGGGCCAGGTCCCCAGTTTGGGGCACGCAAGAGGCAGCCACACATTAATGTTTCTCTCCTTCGTTCTCTCCCTCCTTCCCCTCTCTCTAAAAAGAAGTAAAATATTTTTTAAAAGAATGTGGCATACTTGAACGTGGCACTGCAGTGTGCAGTGTGTTAAAGCAGCTAGACTGACTTTTATAATTCTATTTTGATTTTTACCATTACACAGCAAAAGATTTTGCCATTTTTTTCTTAACAAAGATGTGCTATGAATTCTCTAATTTACAAAATAGGCTAAAATATGAATAACAAAGCTATTTTCATCATTTTGCTTATAAACTAAATTTAAAACTTTGTCTTTTGTATTTTAAGATTCTAAATTACATACTTACCAGTTCAATATTTTGTTTCAAATTTTTGCTTTAAAGAACTCAAGAAGCCTCGGAAAGAAAATATAGACCCAATAAAGACTACCCAAAGCTATTGTGATCACTTATATTACTTACCTTATCTCTTTGGTAGTCATTACACATGACAGAAATGCATTCAAGGACTGGATGGCATAAAAACCACAAGATACAGCCCTGAAACAAATAAAAATAAGTCAGATAAGTGCAGCTATATCTTTATTTTCAGAATGTTCTAGATACAAACAGCATATTTCGGAGGTCTTGAGTGACCTCAGTTGGACTTTAGAGAGCCTACAATAAAAATGTAGAAATAAATTTGCTGTTGCTGTGACATTAATATTGTTTCTAATCAAATGGGTGTTTTCTAGAGTATTTAGTTTCAAAATCTTGTATCTTTTACATATGCACATTTTGATATGCTACAAATATATTATGTAAGAAATTGAGAAAACCAAGGTACAAATGTGTAATATTTCTGTAAAAAGATATGAACACACACACACACAGAGAACTTCTGGAAGATACACAACGAGTGAGTGATAGACGTTACCTTTGTGAAGGCTGTTAGTACGGAAGCAAGTGGAACTGGGCAAGTAAGAATGGGAACCTTTTTAACATTATACTTCTCAGATATCTCTTTTCTATTTTTCCTAAAACCATGGTAATGTATTGTCTTCCAAAATTAAATTTGAAATAAAAGTTGAATCATAACATATAAAAATAATTGTTCAAATTCAAAGAACAAGTTTACTAGTATTCTATGCATAAAACAGGAGAAATTTAGCTTCTGAACACCTTAAATACATACTCACTTTCCAAGCAATAAGCACTGCTACCCCTGTAAAAAATCTGAAAATGAACTGGCATTTCCTTGCCTGGCTGGTGCTCAGAAGCCGGAAGGGGCTTCCCGGGCTGCAGCGGCAGCTCGGAAATGCTCTCCACTAGGAATCGAGAAGGAGTCTGGCCCTTCTTCCACGGCTGCCCCTGACCACTCAGAGGCTCCGGGGGGAGGGGCAGAATGCTAGTTAAGGTCGCCAGGATGAAGGACTCGGGGTCCTGTCACTGAGAGTAAAACCTGAGAAATGCTCGCAATGGTAGTGCCCCGTCCTCTCCTGATCTTGTACTTTATTAAATTTAGGGTATAGAAAAAACGTCAAATTTGCTTTTCGTCCACACTACCACACAAAGGGCACAGGGCAGGGGAACAAAGAGAACATCTCACGTGGACGTGCAGAAATGCTGAAACATAACATGGTCCCCTCCTGGTGCCATCTGCTTACGCCGACGGATAGCTCCTCAGTTTTAAAACTCCACATAATTCTGAGTAACACTACCTAGTAACAGTCAAATAACTTTTGTTTCTTTTTGAGAAATATAAACTGTATTCTAATTTAAAAAACGATTAAAATTCTGATACTACAGAAAAATGGAAAAGCCCTGTTGGTAAAGAAGCCGTGGGCCAGGCAAGACTGACCTGCCAAGAATGCCATGAAACCCCGTGGCGTGGGCTCTGTAAGCGGGGACAGTACCAGCTGCCCTCGCAGGCTGGGAAGGGTAAGGGAGCCGAAGCGCCCGGGGGCCTACGGTAGTGCCTGGCACACGGCGAGGTTTAGTGACCGCGGCACGCGGCTGCCTGTATGTGCTCCCTAAAGTGGAACGAAGCTGGGAATCGGAAGAAGCTGTCTTCTGAGCAGACCCGTACTTTGGCAAACGTGATGTAGAAGTCCCTTTTCAGTGTGCTTCTCTCCACTGTGATGGCCTGGTAGAGGCCACAGCCCAGCGACAATGCCAGGCAAACTCTCAGGATGATGAGAAGCAGCCCTGCTACGTTGCGGTGTGAATAGTAGCTGTGAGGACTGGTATCTTCAAACTGTTCCCAAAGCAGCAAAATACTCTGCAAAAAAGCAATACATTTAGCAAAAGAAAAATCATACCTGTTTATGATAAAGTACTTTTCAACTCCTTTAAACATTTCTTCAAACATATCAACGTTCTAAGAGGTTCTAAGATTTATCAGTGTAACGTTGTCAATTCATAAAGCACAGGCACATCTTTCTTTGCTGATCCTCCGAGCTAGAGAAAATGGGTTATCAAATGAGACCACATACAAAAGATAAAAAATGCTGTTGCTACCACGACTCAAGTAAGACATCTGTAAGGGTGAAAATAAGTTGAAAAGATTTAAGAGAATATCAACTTTTTTCTAAATCCATCTTTTTCTTATTTCAACACCTTATTGGAAATCAAACTGTTCTGCATTCATGCCTACTGTCTAAGGATAACTTTCAAATAGCTCAGTATTTTTGGTAATCCAGAAATTAACAAGTCAGAATTGCTAATTTCAGATTTTATTCTTTTGCCATGGTAACCTCCCTGGGTGAAGGAAAGTATATTTTTAATATTCACTAAGGGCACAGTTACTTATCCTTAGCTGGTTTTCTCCCATATTGTTACTGTAACAGTAAAAAACTCAGCAAGCTGTTCCGTTTATTGATACTCACTAGAAGTCTGTATCCACATTCCCTCCATCTTTAACGAACAGCAATCACTGAAGTATATAAATTACTGTGCTGTTTTTTACCACCGAGTCAGTAGCCCTGTGTTTCCTTCACGTGCCAACTCAGACCTCAGAACTACATCTTCAGTGACTTCCAAAGAATTGATAGCAAAACTCAAGTATTAATTCCAGTTCTAGACTTTATGAGGTAAACCAGGAACCTCTCCCTTTTCTCATTCTCAAACCTTCTATACCAACTTTACTCTTGCTACCATTCTTGACAGGTGAACTCCTCTGTCACCTGGCACACATGAATTTTCTTGCTGGACTGAAATTTGCCCCATTTTTACTGAAAATGTTATTCTCCCACGCCACCAAATTATATTCATGTAATTTCTTAACCTACAATTCCAAACTTAACTTTTATAACAGAAAGTGCTAATATAGGATAACCATTTCCTGCTCTGTGTGAGGTAATGAATATATTTTTGATCATCTCACAATGTATATGTACATCAAACATCAAGTTGTACACCTTAAATATACACAATTTCTACTTGCCAATTATACTTCAATAAAGCAGGAAAAAATCCCTATCAATTCCCATGACTGTTTTCCAATTCAAACTCCCATACTTTCCTATATGTATGTGAACACATGACGTATAAAATATACGCATGTATTCATATAGTCTCTGGTTTCCTGTATCACTCGCCTTGTTTGGGTTACAGTCGTCCCTCTCTATATCGCGGTTCACTTATCGTGGCCTCACTGTATCGCGGGATTTTTAAAAATATTATATTTAATTATTTATCGTGGATTTTTCGCTATATCGCGGGATTTTGCAGTACTATATACATATGTTGTTAAAGTTACATAGGTTTAAGAGTGTAGAATATGTTTAAGAACATAAGTAGTGTTTATAAAAGTGTGGAAAAGGTTAATAAGGGAGTGGGAAAGGTTAATAAGGGACTGGGAATGGTTTATAAGTGTGTGGGAAGGGTTTATAAAGCCTTAAAATATACATAAATACTAAAATAAATGTAAGGTTCCTACTTCGTGGATTTTCACCTACCGCGGTGGTGGGGTGGTACAGAACGTAATACCCGCGTAAGTGAGGGATCACTGTACTGCTGAACACCAGGGCCATGTCTAATGTATTCTTCACGACGGCTTGCAGAACAGTCCAAGGTAGTGTCACAGTCTTAATTCTTAATTTGGATTTGTTCATGATAATGAATTTAAATTACAATGAAATAATAAAAATTCAAATTTTAAAAAAGCTGTGAATTGACAAAATGAGATTTTAACATTACTCTCCACAAATCCTGAATCAAAAACATTTAGTAGGTAGAATCGTGCCCTTATTTTAATAACTTCGAATTCAGTTGTTTCTCATTAGCTCTCCCTTCCTGGCATTATCTCCTTTCTAAATATCACCATTTGTGGTACAGTCTCTTTCTAAAACCAATCATGTAAATTCAATAGCCTACTTCACTCGACAACTGCTAGACTTACTAAATACTGGCAGTGCAGAGAAGAATGAAGCACAGACCTTACCACTCACTAATGAATTCTGTAAATTATTTAATGCGTGAAAACTTAGATTATAATGTCCTTTACAGAACCCAGGTGTATATTTTGTTTTCATCTACAACCAATGACAGTTACAAACTCAGTACCTTTCTTCTTAATTTTTATAAATCCGTTGCACAGAGGCACATGGAGATCCTAGAAGGACGTCTTGTGGGATAGAGGAAAAGGAAAGCATAGAGGACATTTCTAAAAGACCAAATTTGTTCTTGTAATTGTTTTCAAACACAAAAACAAAATCCCATTCTTTTATTCTACATTTTGCTTTTTCATTGATCTCAGATATTCACTTGAATTATTTCATGTGTAAAGTAGTAGAACTGGACCTAAAGATCCTCGGCAATGAATGATTCTCAAATTCACTGACTGACTCATTTAATGTTGAGTGTTAGTATGTGTTATAATATATGAAAGAAAAGTACTAAGTAGAAAATAAGAATCTAACCTAATATTACACATATCGCACCTGAATAAGCTGATAGGAAGCTCAAATTCCGGTGAATTACAATTCAATGCAGAGTATTCGATCTAGCGCTCTTTAAACTCACACTTTAAAATGACACAAGTTCCTCTGGGTCCCAAGCCTCAACTTTGAAGAGAGCTATGTCTCAGGCTGCATTTCTGCACACTGAGAAGCCGAAACCCCGAGTGCTACCACTCACCTGGGTCGCGACAATGAACACAGCGATGCCGGTGGACGCGGGCGTGGAGTCCCACTGGAGAGGTCTGCTCTGGGGCTTCTTCATCCTGACTATCGTCCAGCCCACGCACAGACTCAGCAGGAGGTATAACATTTGAATTTGGGAAGCGATGTCAAAAACTAATGGGAAACGAAAGTCAAAGTCGACTGAGTTTTCATAATACCAAGAATGTGGTCCTTTTTGAGCTGAGAATGTATAATTATTTTTAACCACAAAAAGATGGGCATTTTCAAAGAGAACTGATGAAATTCAATAATAAGAGGTATTCATATATAACAATTCTAAAGAAGTAAAATTGTGCACTGAATTTGAGAACAGTTAAAACAATGGTGACATTCCTATTTTAATATATATGTATATATATGTGTGTGTGTATGCCCATAACACATCTTTATTAAGATACACTTTAAATCTCTTTGTGTTTCCCATTTTTCTTAGCTTCTCTAACTATATAATCTTGTTCTCTATATCTTCCTGCTTATTAAAAAAAAAGACACATTTTAAACATTATTTCTGCCATGCAAAATTCTGGTGCCTTCATTTACCAGTTGCTAATTTTTTTGGTGGCTGAACCACAATGTGAAGAGTTTTCTCTAAAACTATTAATAAGCAATAGGATGACAATAAAATGCTCAGGTGCGGCGACATCCGATCAAGTTGGCATTAGGTGTCAGGGTCCTGCGGACACAGGGAACACTCCATGCATTAGCGCGATGTGCCACCAGGCGGCCATGCCCCGCACTGCAGGGCCGGCCTGCTGCTTTGACAAGGACGCAGCAAAACCAGACGCGTCCAGTTCAGCGTTATAAGAAAACAACTACAATCCACAAATACTTGAAGTTCCAAGCATATTTATTTTAGATAGTATTTATTGATTCTAAAAAAGATGATCACTTTCTCATCACAGTGTATTTTGATCTATATTTCAGAATAAACATGTGATCACAATTTCACAAACTAAAACTTTTTCAAATTGCCATCCATAACTTGGAGGTCGACAACTTTTACTTCTCTTTATATAAAGAAATGCTTGAAGAAACAGATAAAACTAGCTATAGCATAATACTTACATTAAAAATTTTCAAGCCAAAAATCTACTAACAATATACATTTTCATATATAGTTTGATATATTTCCCCCCTACTCTGCCATCCAAATTAAAACTGTATTCTCTATTATTTATGCTTATATATTTGTAATAGTGAATTCTGATGATGAACTGTCATTACATTTGAGTGACATAAAATGTCATGGCATTTCTGATCAAGCACAATGTTCTTTCATCATAGATTTTAAATGACTGTAACGCCAATTATTTTTATTAAACTGTAACTAACCTTGAATAGAAAAATTGTATTAGTACAAAAAATTTTTCACTAAAAGAGAAACAAACAAGAAGCAGATAGCAAGTTTATGTTTTTTTTAAAAAGGCTCGGAAAGATACTCACATTCTGCCAAACTTCCCATAAAAGGTATCCCTATTCCATCTTTGGAGTAACTGAGGAATTGGAAGAGGAGAGTATCAGTGTAAATTACAGATGTGAAAAAAGTGGTTTATAATCAAATCAAGCACAATTTTGGTGGACTAATTAGGATTAATTAGAGGTAATGATGAACACAGTTTTAGTGGTTGTGAGTTACCTGGAGAAATGAATGTAATTAGCTAAAGCTGAACCAGCTTGTAACAGCAATGCAGTTGTCAGAACCTTTAAAATCATGTGCATGGGTCCTCCTTTATTAATAGCCTGCCACAATGATTGAGCATAAATGCAAGCAATCACAAAGTACACTAGGACTAGGAGGAAAAAGAACTCATGTAACCCTGTGAAGAGAAGAAAGGAGTTTGCTTCAGTAAAACAAGCCAGTTACAGTGTTGGGTAGCTTTCAAATCTTCCTGTCAATGTATTTCTAGAACTTGTTTTTTAACTGAAGTCATAGCATTCACATTTGTAAGAGAGAAACAAAAGGAAATTACTGAAACGTAAAAATTTATACTTTGGGATAGTTTTAACCACAAGAAGGCAGATTAAACCAAACTAGTTCAAGTCAATCTGTAAAAAAGCATAGTGGTCCAGGAATGAGCCTGAAGACTATCCATTAGATTATAGTTTTGTTCAAAGACAGTAAAATAAAACCACAATTTCAGCATTGTTAGATTTACTTTTTACCCCCAAAGTGGATTTCTTTTGTAAGACACAGAAACAGATTTAGTCAGTCAACAATAGCAAAATATCCCCTGACAATGGGCCCCAAGGTGTGACCCCTGGGCCAGGAGCAGCAGCATCACTAGGGAACTTGTTAGAAAGGAAAATTCCTGAGCTTCGTCCCAGAGCTACTGAGTCCGAAACTCCGGGTGTGGGCCCCCCCAGTCTGTGTTCTAAGCAACGCTTCACGGGATTTTCACCGCCGCTGAGCACGAAAACCACAACTGCGGAATGCAGCATCACCTTAAATTTCCATTTGGACAAAGCTTCAAAATAGCTGTCGTGACCAGAGCCCCCTCCTTCAGGGAACTGTCTTCAGCTCTCGTCAAAGAGGAGATCGCAAGGTGACCACGTGACTCCACTCCACAGTTAACTTAAACTTCAGCAACTGACTGAATGGCTACCAATCCAAAGGCGAGCCATTGGCCAACAAACCGCATGATTTGGTTCTCGAGAACAAGTTAGGCTCATCATATTCTCTTGGGAAATCAAACCACAAAACACGGAAAGAATCAGGGAACAGAAACTGAACCTAAAAGGGGCTGATATTGGCATAGGCCAAAGGAGTCAACCCAGGCCACGATAAAAGTTCTGAGCACGATGACATTTTGAATGAGCCAAAGGAACTGGTTGGTAAAGACAAGAACAAGGTAGATGTGCAGATTTCACCTTAGAAATGGTGCCCGTCATGAAGGAACCTCCAATTCCTACTGGCACTTGTCAGTAGTCTTCCTGCATCCTCAAGAGTAATCTCTCCCTGCTTTTTTCCTGCACTATGCGGAATATTTTGACTCTCTTCATTTTTCAGAAAACTTTTACAATAAGCTAGAAGGCTTACTCTAAGTTTAATGGCTTACATTTACTTGGCTACATCTAAAGCTAGTCTTTAATATTAGGGCTTTTAGTCTAGCTAAATAACACTAGAGTATAGTGACAGTGGATATGAATAGAGCTGTCTCTATTGGATCTGTGGATGAACAGTATAAATTGCAATCACTTCTATTCTAATTGTGAATATTGAACCTATTCCACTTTCTCATTTGTGGTAAACCAATAGGCAGAGAAGGAAATATTTCCATTATAAGGAAAATAATTTTAGAAAAGCAACCCAGATATTAATAGTAGGAAAAATAGTCAATAAACAGTTCAATTTCAATCATGTTTCTGGCATGATTAGGAGAGAAAAAGAGAGAGAGAGAGGAAGTATTTCAACCACTGGGTGTCTCTCCTGCTCTATGTATATGAATGTTGATAGTCTACTCTCTAGTCCAGGTATTAGAAAAGGCATATTTAGTCTTTGGGAAGAGAGGATCCGGCAACAGAAAAGGCATCTTGTCTTATAAATTTCTTACATAGAAGAAGAATTCCAGCTTTAGAAATAGTGAGATGATTAACCTGGGATTGTTATAGTAATGGAACAAGACAAAATGTGCTGATTACGTATGATTATAAGTCAGTAAAATTCTTTCTTCTAGGTTTTTTAAATTCTGGTTTTTATCTTCCCTCTTAGCATAAAGAATTAACCATGGCATTCTATTTAAAGTTTTAGTTATTTATAATCCTTTGCAGAATATCCATTACAGGATAAAGTTTTAGACTCCATTGGGTTATAAATCCACCATGAAAAGAAAATCCTTAGATGATTTACTGAGCAATCAGAATAATATAGGAAAGGGAGGAACTTTGAAAATAAGACATATGTCACCAGCAAAAACAATGGTTTAGAATTAGTCAAGATTAAGCATATCTTCTAGAGAAAGCTAACACTGTAACGAACAAATTATTTCACTGAGATAATATATTATATACATTGAACTAGGTCATTTGTCCTATACTTTGTTCATTGAATTTTGCATGAATTATTTTTACCATGACACTGTCTACACGATACTTGAAAGATAAAATATGGGTTCTGCCCTCAGTTCTATTTTAAATAAATCACCTCTAGAAAAAAAAAGTATTCTTTTCTCTTTAGCTATCAACTTAACTTTCGTTCTGCCACCATCCTTCACAAGAAAGCACTTTATGTTCCGATTGAAATTAAAATCTACTTTTTTAAAATAGATGGATAGTAGGTATTAAATTTTACTTCTATACAGAAGAGGAGGACAACGACTCTTAAATGAGTGTGCGAACAAGTGGCCACCACTTACGTTATGAGGAAATGTACAGATTCTGAGGCCAGCTTAAGGGAAGAAGCACTGGCAAAATTCAGGAGGGAGAAAACTTACAAGACAGCTTCAGGAAATTCAGCTCCAGCAGATCGGTGGGAGATGGGAGAAAAGACGGGACGAGCAGGGGAGAGTCACGGGCAGCCCCTGGGACACTCTTGTCTTCTGACAATGCTTCCTGTCTCCCCAACGTCCACCCTGCGCTCTAGTGTCTCAAGATGTCCCCTAATTAGCCCACAATCAGAAGTTCCCTTACCCTTGCCAACACCCCTATATCCTTTCTGACATGTCCCCCTCGTTTCTCTCATGATGGGGACGGCAAGGGAGCGTGACCCAGTTCTGGCCAATGGAACGGGATGAGGGAGCTGCTGGGGAAGGTCTCCTTGTTCTCGAAAAGTCACTGATTGTTACCATCAATTGTCTCTCAGTATCCAAGGGGCCCTGTGTTCTAGGACCCACTGCGGATGCCCAGCTCCACTGGGGTTCAACCCCTGCTATGAAACGGCAGAGGAACAAGGTGCGGGGTGAAGGATGCTCAAACAGCTGCTACTGGAGAGGCGAAGGGCCACTGAAAATGGCAGGGGCCACAGCAGGCCAAGCCCACACATCGCTTCATCTGCATGGGGCGGGGGGGTTCCGGCACAGCGAAAATTCCAATGTTGCTTTTAGAACTGTCTGGGATTACATCTTTAGTATTTTCGAGCTGTGATTGACTGAATTTGTGGTATGGAACCCACAGCTGCAGAGGGCCAGCTGTATCTACATGTGACACCCAGAACTGCTGCCATTAACTTAACTTTGACCCTGAGGGAGCTGGCCCCAAGATAAAGCGGACAGTCACAGAAGAGCAAGATAGAAAGATGCTGAATAAACCACCCTGAAGAGCCGCTGGAAATTCTTGTGATGTAAGGTAGTTAATTTCCTTATTGTCTATGCCACTTGCATTACTTTCTTCTGTTACTTGAAGCCAAAAACATTCCAACATATTATTAGCAACACGGAAGACCGAACCCATAATCTATTAGGATAAAAGAGGGAAAAAGGGGCAAGAGGAAAGCATGACTGTATCGGGAATCTGAAGCCCAGTGAAACGGATGCCGACAGAGCCTGCAATATTAGTCCGGCGAAAACCAGTCTGCCTTAGGCGATAATGGGTTAACCCTCCGAATGCTTGCTACTTCTTCTTTCGGCCTCTAACAAGAGCGCAAAGATAGTTAACTGCAATTCTAATTGTTTTTAAGAAGCAATTTTATTTTATTCTACTTTAAAGCATGATATTCCTATGTAGTATTTTGTCAAGTGGCATCAAACATGCCTTAATTTTATTTATTTTTTAAAAATCTAGACTAAGTGTGTAAAATACAGGAGAAACCAGAGTCTTGTAGATATAAAATACATAAATGGTTTTAAAGAAAACAACTTATAAAATTTAACCAAAATAACATGTAATATTAATTGCAGTTGTTTGCACCAGGTTATTCTAATTCAGCCCTCTTGAGTATATGGTTTAATAGTCAGTGCTCAATAAGAAGCATTGAAAATCAATTTTCTCTACTCAGGGCAGAAAATGAGACAAATGAGCAAAAGTTTCTAAAATGAACTGATGGGGGGCTTATCCCCTGAAAACAAAGTCCATGTCTTAAGGCTACTGAGTAGGAAAAATCCCTCTTAAGGCTCTACCTTATGCCAACACGTTCCCCAAAGAACCGGAATATGAACTTTTAGGTCAGTGCTTCTGCACATTAGAATCAACTTTGGAGCTCTGACCAATTACAAATTCCTGGCTTCCACTCCAAAACCAAATCTGTCTGGGTGTCTGAGGGATAGACATTTTTAAAAATTTTTATTTATTTATTTTTAGAGACAGGGAAGGGAGAAAGAGAGGGAGAGAAACATCAATTGGTTGCCTCTTGCATCATCCCCAGCTGGGGATCTGGCCCGCAACCCAAGCATGTGCTCTGGCTGGGAATTGAACCAGTGACCTTTTGGTTCTTAGGCTTGCACTCAACCCACTATCTATCTATCTATCTATCTATCTAATCTATTTATTTTAAAGCCCTCCAGATGCATGCACAGTGATAGGTTAAGAACCACTGATTTAGACTTCAATGTAGAATTAATCACATTTTATGGCAATGTAGAAGTAATCGTATTTTAAGGCCTTTAGGCATTTTAATCTATAAAATAATGTGGTTCTTAACAAATCTGAATACTTTTGAGTACTCTGGCACTTTTTGATAATCAGATTAGCCGTGCACAGAATCCCACACTTCGGGAAAATAAGCACTATAATGAGGTTCTGTCCCTCACTTAAACATTGTTGGTGACATGACCAATGTAACTTTCCCCATCCTAACATGAAAAAAACCCAAACAGATTTTAGACATAAGTATAAACATCTAGTCAAAATCAGTCACAGGAGAATATAGATCAGAAGAAGTGAGGACTAAGAGCTGAACCAGAATGGCTACTGTGAACCCCGAGGAAAAAGCTAACCATGACTCGGGATGTAGAAAAAAATACTAGACGAAAAGAGGCGAGGTTCGGGGTGCGCCAGGTGAGTATGACCGACACGCAGTGGCCTCTGCGTGGCATAGGGCACAGATGTGATTACTTATGGTCTATGGTCAACGTTCACAGATCACACTGGCAATGCAGAAGGAGACTGGAAATGGGAGCTGGGATAAGGAGGCAAGAAAAAATACACCAGCGTACAGCAGCGTCTCATGGATCCATATAATCAATAAAACAATCTCTTGAGCTAAAGGCCGATAGCCTAGAAGCAACAAGGAGAAGAGTAAACTCCACTAGGAGACAGGACAGAAAAAACTTAGGGGAAAATCCTGACAAGTGGAATGAGGAAGTAGGAGCCCAGAACCCCACTCCAGGAATGAGCAAGGAGAAAATGGCCTTTCTCCACAGTGGGACAGACAGAGATGAGACCCCGGGAACCTGGGGGCATCTTTCCATCTGAACCCCAACCAATCTTACCACAACACCACCTTAGTCCCCAGCAAAGCTTTTCTCACTCCTCTGAAAGAACCTCATTTCCACTGGCAACACAATGATCCAAACTACCATTAGCAACTTCCAATAATAATCTATAATGATCCAAGCTCCCATTAAGTGAAACTGAACCTTTCAGTTCATTTGCATTCAGAAACAACTTGAGTAGCTTACCCTTGTGTTATTTCCTTTACACACAAAAAAACCTTTCAGAATTAACTATTTTAAAATATTTAGAATATCGCTTTGTCACTATATAAGGTTTTTTCAGACCAAGGGATATATTTTTTAAAAAGTTCTCTTCATACATTAAGCTATTTGTGACCCGCTGTCCGCAACACATGCTCCTTGGATTGCTCTTCTATCAGTGGAAATTTATATTTTGAATTAAACAAGCTGTTTTGTATAATGTAGCCGCCACGGCTGTCCTCTCCCCATCTACCTTGGGAGCGAATGCAATGTAATGAGATTAAAGTTAGCTCTAAGCAGACTGACTCTTCCAAATGGGTAATAAATTCAGGAATGAATGAATCCCTGTTGTTTGACAGACGGTCTCCAGATCTCAGTTTTCATTCTGACATATTAATTTACAGATCTATTAGGATCCTTACGGCATGTCTATCATGAATTGCAAAAAGTCACTCATTTCTGTTTGGGCTAGGTACCTCACTTCAGCAGTACAGCAGAGTCCATGAAAAATTTAATGGGAGTAAACCTAATTTTGGAAAGCATTATAAACCTTGATTATTCCTAAAATGGTTGGAGCGCCAAAGACAATCCTTAAATCGCCTCAGACAACTTATTAATAGGACAGTCATACGAAGTATCACAGTTCCTAATCTCTACCATGGAATTTCCAATTTAGATTACTCAACTTATTAATATTTTTGTTTATATAAATAATGGTAGGTTATCATTTTTAAAAGATTTAGAATATACGGAAGAAAGCAAAACTATCCAAATTTCTACCACCCAACATATGGAAATAATCTGTTAATATTCCTTTACTTCTGTTTATTCTCTGCATTTTAAACATATTTCCAATCATACCATATAAAATTTAGTGTTCTGCTTTTTTAACTTAATAGTATAGCTATTAAAATGCAGATTCATTTTAGGAAGATTCATTTTACCATTTCCCTACTATTAGAAGTTATTTTTAATATTCTAAAAAGACAACATGAAAAAAATTGTGCATACATCTTTTTCTGTATTAAGGACATATATTTAAATGCATATTCTTACCAGATTCTCCAGCACTAAAATGATCAAGTGGATTCCCTTCAGCATCCGGGTTTAGTAACAGCATTTCAAATGGTATATCTTCCACCTGAGAATTCTCATGGTCCTCTTTGCACGTGTACTTGTCTGCATAGAACACGTGCCATGTTTGTGGATATGGAATCTGGGACACCGTCAGGTTATGTTCGGTCTGATTCATGGTCACTTTAAAGAGAAAGAAGACAGCCCCCTCAAAGCAGAACTCTCAAATGCACTCATGGTTTTAGTCACACAATCAGTGTGAAGTTAGCATTTGCTTGTTTAATTCTTACAGCCTCAGGAATTCAAACCACGCTGGCGTATTGGCAGACGGTCTGTAAATCGTACAGCAGAGAAAGATAACACACCTCACCCAAAGGCATCGCTACACGAGTACTGTGGAACTCCGCAGATGAGTAGAGTGATGTCACCGAAACTCTGAATTTTAGACAGTTTCAATTTTTTCAAGTGGGTCAGTGACAGTCAAAATTTTAAAAACTAAATTATTGGGGTGACATTGGTTAATAAGACCACACAGGTTTCAAGTGTACACTTCTATGACACACGATCTGTATATTCATTGCGGTAAAATATAGAAAACACAGCTGCCACTGTAGCGCGTTTTTGGGGCCCAGCCCTGTGGCACTCCACACATTCACAGCGCAGTGTAACCGTCACGGTGGCATTTCTGAAAACTACTTCCTTGAGTTCAATTTAAAATGGAACATTCAACTTAGAAAATCGTATCTAATAGCTATGACTCACAGATACCTTCAAAAGGTTTTCCAAAATCTTTTTCTAATTGTTAATTCTTTAAAAAGGTCCTCCAAGTAGAAAAACAGAAATGCTAAGAATGTAAGAGCTATCACACTGGGCCAGGTCTATGTAGCGGCGGGACAGAGGGACTCAGGGACGCTGGCCGGCATCACCCGAAGCTGAGCTTGAGTCCCAGCTCCAATACTTACCCTCTAGGAGACCTTGGGCACATGACAGGAGCCATGGCGCTCCCTTTCTTCATCTGGAAAAAGAAGCTAGTGCTCAGAGCAAGGAGCTCATGCATGGACTAAGGCACATGAGCCACTTCGCGTGGTATCTGCCATATAGCAGTTGCTGAATTAAGGTCCCTTCTCCTTTCCCTTTCTTTAAAAAGGGCGGTTTTTTTGAAAGGTGGTTAGACTAAAAAGTGGATCTTAATCCAGGCTAATCCTGTTCCCTTCCATGGGATCTGAAAATGTGCAGGACTATTTGGTCACAATAGTTGAGAAAATACTTGGAGGAGGCTGTGCTAAAGAGCCTCAGGAAATCCAAGGACAAGGCTCACAAAAAAGATCTGTTCCTCCCCAAATGTCAATAGTACCCGCTTTGAGAAATGCTAAATGATGTCCAAGGTGCCTTCTCG
Source organism: Furipterus horrens (assembly GCF_987537825.1). Taxonomy (NCBI): domain Eukaryota; kingdom Metazoa; phylum Chordata; class Mammalia; order Chiroptera; family Furipteridae; genus Furipterus; species Furipterus horrens. Next base: position 7,601,883 of record NW_028327182.1, read on the forward strand.
ATTTAAAACTATGCTTCTGGCCTAAGAGGCATTCGCTAACACTATCACAAAGTTATAGGAGAGCAGTGTCTCAAACATAATGTATAACAAAAAGAGCAGAAGAGTTAAAAGAGGAAGTCTTAAGCCTACTACTTACCAATATTAGGACTCAGGAAACACATTTACTTCATCTCTCTAAATTTGCTTTTCAGTAGTAAAATTAGGATTCCTGACCTAGCTAAATCAGATTCTCTTGCTAAGAAAGTATTTGAAAATCCTACGTAGTGTGATTCTGTACAAAGTCAAGTATTTTTAAAATAGAAGATTACGATGGGCCTGAGTCCAACTCTAGATTGCCTGCCCAGCATGCCAACTAGTCTCCATCTTTTTCTCACTTGAAGAGAAAAACTTTTTAATAAATAAAAGACTTGTCTTGATATAACTGTGGAAATTTGCATATGTGAGAGACTTTAGAGGACATTAAGAAATGATTTATGCCCTGGCTGGTGTGGCTCAGGGATTGAATGTCAGCCTGTGAACCAAAGGGTCGCTGGTTCGATTCCTACTCAGGGCACATGCCTGGGTTGCGGGTCAGGTCCCCAGTTGGGGGCACATGAGAGGCAACCACACACTGATGTTTCTCTCCCTCTCTTTCTCCCTCACTTCCCCTCTCTCTAAAAATAAATAAGATCTTAAAAAAGAAAAAAGAAATTATTTACTTTCTTAGGTGTAAAACGGCATTGTGGTTATGGAGAAATGTCCTCTTATGTGAGGTAGACTGAACTACGGCGGGTCAAACAGATCAGGACGCCCCCAGTTCATCTCCTCCCTCCCTCCTTCCCTTCCTTCCTTCCAATTTAACCCTCACCGAGGACATTGTTTCACTGCTTCTTGGAGAGAGAAGGGACAGGAACATTGATGCAGGAGAGAAGCACCAATGTTTTGCCTCCTCTTTGGGCCAGACCAGGGATTGAACCCACAGCCTAGGTATGTGCTCTGACCAGGAGTCAAAGCCGCAACCTTCTGGTTACAGGACGATGCTCCAACCAACTGAGCCACACTGGCCACGGCCTACGCTAAATGAGAAATGCTAAATAAATCAAGCTGATTTTCATATGGCTTGATTAGAAACAGAAATCAGAAATACAAAGCACTTGTAACAAAATATTAACAATTACTGAATATAAGCCAAGGATATACAGATGTGGGGCATAATACACTTTCAACTTCTCTGTACGAGTAAAAATTTTCCTAATTAAAAAAAATTGGAAAAATGTTATTTATAGGTTGTCTATAAATGAGACACTGATATATCTAGTCAGGCTTCAGACTTTGAGGACTCGGACTTTACATTTGGGCATTTCATTAATGGCAGCTAAACTGGGTAAGATGCTTTTATCAACAATACCTCAGCACGGTTACTTTGGCTATCTTACTATAGCTGATATTTATACTGTGGTGGTGTTTTTTTAACCGTACAGTTGCCAGAAAAATGTAACAGATATTTTAATTTCTGTTAAATATTTGAAGACCTTTAATAAGAATTAAATAAGTAACCAATACATGGCTCTGAAATAAGGTTTCCGAAACGTGGAGCCTGCAATTACAGAATTCGGACCTCACCGTCCAAAGGCTCTGCCATGTTCTTCTCTCACGTGCACTTTTTCTTTTAGATAAAACAATATAAAAATTAGCCATTTTATTTTCACCACTACACTTCTTCAAGTTTCATTTTAAATCATGCAGATTTACATCAAATTAAAGCAAGACTGTGTTTCATAAAGTGACAGCGCCTTGACGTTTGGCCCTGCTGCCCTTCCCGGCAGGCCTGGGAAACCCCCTCTACACGACACTGCGTGTCTCTGTTTCCGAGACAAAAGACTCCAGCACAGCTCGCTGACTCTGTACTCAGGTCATCAGCACCTCAATCAGTAACAAAACCTGGGCAGCAGGGCACGATGTTACATGGCTGACTGCTCCATCATGTTATAGAAGGAAGGGAATACAGGTAACAAAAACACAGAGTAACGATGCACTGACACCTTTAAAGGATGTATATAAACGTGCCAAATGTACTAAGGGAAATACATGCACGCGATGTCCAGACATCACTGAATATGTTCCATATACAACATCGTATTTAGGTCTTCTAATCTGACAGCAAATTACTCTTGATCTCCTTGTTAAATTTTCTTTTATGCAGAAACTTACTTTCAGTGTTTTTAAATGTCTTGTTTGCTTGCTTTAGAAAAACCTATAAAACATTTTATCGCTTTTTAAAGCTGATGTTTTATGACATTACTGAAAGAGATCAAAGGAAGACTGAAAAATAATTTCTCAAACATTGATTTGGGAGAGTGTAGACTCACAAGCCACATTTGATACTAGAGGATTTTTCAGATCTGCTAGTCTTTTCATAGTTCATAGCAGCAATAAGGTTTTCCATAGGCCTTAGGCATAGCTAATGAACTCATTACCACGTAGGTGAAAGGCTATTAATTCTTGAAGTCCCATTAAATGGCCAGGAAATGAGAATTATTTCTACAACTAATTTAAAACGTGGTACTGCAACACTGTCATGAATTTCAGAATATGCTTTGTGTCTCAGGGCACCAAAGCTCCTAAGCAACAATATACTATAAATACGACGGCTACTATACAAAAAGTTAGAGAATACAGATTTTCTTATGACCTGGTTTTTGTTATTTGAAAAAGAATTGATGAAATATGTAGAAAGTGATTGACATCTCACCAGTACGGAATTTATTTCAGGCCCCCAAATTTAACAAAACAATCTTCTTCCTAAAAATCCCTGTTTCCTCAGGTCTTCTGTTCTCCTCACTCCAAAGAACACACACCTTTCCACGCGAGAGAGTTGGAAAGAGAAAGGGAAAAACAGAAAGAAACAACAGCAAGAGGTTCTGGAAGTTACAGCCTTAGGTACAAGCGACTCCATCCTGAAGAATTAGAACCAGAATCCCAGCACTGAAGGCCTTGGCGAGCAGCAGCCCGGCCTCCTTGTACAGTTAAGGGAAGTGTGGTTCTCTCTCAAAGGGAACCAGCTTTGTACAGCACTGGTGGCGACTACCCTGCACGTGCTGTCTCCTGTGTACCTAAGTTCCACGACAGGAGGCGTCTTATGACTCATACAAAAATTATGATTTTGCAAGTGTGTATAGTATATGGTATAATACTGACCACGTGATACAAGAAGATAAATCCATTCCTGTAGCTCAAAGCTTTAACCTACCTGGTAAGTTTTTATTGGAAAATGAAAGAAAGAAAAGGACTTTGAAGTATCAAATACAAAGCAAACAACCTACCAACCAAAAATCCCTCAAGCACTAAGCTCTATGATAATTCATCCTTCAAATACAGTAAATGCTTCAGTCAGCACTAGAGCATCCTAAATTCTCACTCTCAGACGCCACGTAACTAACAGTCATAGCACTCATCACAGTGGCAGTTCTACATGTACATCGATGTGATTCATTCCTGTCGCATTCATTGGCCTGAAGGACTGAGGTAGTGTCACTGTTTTGGTCCATGACTTGCCACCTGTGCCTGGCATAATACAGGACACAGCAGAAGTGCTCCGTGAATGAATGAATGAATGAATGCATGAACAGACCAAAAGAGCCTTGGTGCTCTGATTGATTTTATGACAGATTAATAAAATGCAAAGTGGGAACTATAGTAAGTGCTGTGGAGGAAAACAAGAAGGCTTATAAAAACTAGTGTTACCATAGAGGGAGGAGGCTGACACAGAAGGAGGAACAAGCAGAGGAAAAGCCTAAAGGCCCAGGAGAACCCTAAAATAAAACAAGCACCTCCAAGAAAATGAGGCAGGAGGGGGCCAGAGCTGAGACATGAAGCTGGGGGAGGGGGAGGTAAGCCGCGGCCAGACTACACTGGCTTTGCTGATCAGGTTAAGGGGGCCCCTCTTTGACCCAAGAGCAGCAGGAAACCACTGCAGTATTTAAGGGTGTGGTGAGGAGCGAATGTGATGGGGTGACATCTGCCCACAAAGATGCGTCTGGGCACAGAGGGGCCGGCAGGGCCGTGGTGGCCGGGTAGGAGGCTCCTGCAGCAACACAGGCAAGAGTCGGTGGCAACCTGGAACAACGTGGTGGGGCAGAGATGAAGCAATCAGATGAATTCAAGAGACACTGAGAGGCAGCTTCCTGGTAGGCTGGAAGGGGATGGAGCCCTCAAAGCGGGGAGCGCTGGGAGCCTCCTTGGTTTCCCGCTTGCTTCCTACAGTCGGGAACGCTGGATGAGGGTCTGGATGGGCAAGAAGTTTTTATACACACGTGGGACACTCAGATGACCAAACTGGTGGGTAAAGGAAAAGACAACGGATAATGAGCACCTCCATGAGTTTCTCAGGCGAGTGCTGAAATTCAGGGCTGAGGTAGACCTTGGCGTAACTGCCTCTTCGGCAACTGGATCCTAAGTCATCCAGACTTCCTCAGCATCCTGTCAGTGTCACCTCACACATGTAAACAGACATCCTCACAGTGGGTGGCAAGGACTGGGGACTTCTACTTTCAGCCCTGTTCTGGCTCCCTGACTTATTGGGAACCAGGGAGCCGCTAAGACGGGGAAGGCTGGATGTTTAGAAATGACAAGTGTTTTACTTGACTAGACTGACCAAAATGCAGAACATGCTGGGGCGAAAAGGGAAGGGGGATAATTTCCTTTTTTTTTTTTTCTCACGGATGCTTCATATTCCTCATGTCCCCTACAAACAAGGGACTTCCGAGAGGCAAAAAGGGTAGCACAGCACATGCGCTTCATTTCTGTAGTAAAAAGATCTGCACTCACTCTGGACGGCTAACATCCTAATGCTCAGGATAGCGTTCATGAGGATGGACGAGCTCAAGGATCCAGGCACTAGGATAAGAAAGGCAGTGCCTCCCTAGAGGCAAACCTCAAGGTTTACAAACGAGGTGGTGTGGTACATCCCAAAATGCCACACTGTGTCACCATATGACTAGGTCCTACGTTGAAATAACATGTTCCAAAACAGCATCATGTTATACAATTAACTGAGATACTACATGTTGAGTGTGTAGCTCAGTACTGGCATATAAGAAGTATTCAACAAAGGTGATCATTCACTCCACGCTGCCACTGGGTCAAAATATATCCTCCATATTGGGACAAATTATGTGCCCTGTTAGAGGTCTGAATGAAAGAAAGTATGCCTTTATATATTATCTGTATATATATATATTCAAAAAGTTTGAAGGACAAAGGGGGTTAAAAGGCATTCCATCTTTAATCACGGAAAAGGGCAGTTTCCTTAAACTTCAGTTTCAAATGTACTAGACAAAGAGTCATCAGTGTGATGTGTGTTGTCACGAAACATCTTGGTATGCAGACACTGCTTAACATGAAGGAGGAAGAAAACATACCTAATCCCATAAAAAAGGATATACTCACTTGTCAGCTGAGCTTTGGATAATTTTTCACTACAACTGTAACCAGGACTGTTTTCCTGCAGCTTTAGCCACTCCTGTGCTTGGAACAGGTAGAGTTTAGCTTCTTTCCTGGTGGCCCCTGCTATGTTGTTGATTCTGACACAGAGAAGAGCATGGTCACCTGGACATCAAAACAAAAATGATCACCTAGTTTGGTCTTGTACCAAAGTGAGATGGTAGGACAATTCACCCACTCTTATCAAAATGGGGATTTAACGAACACAAATTTTCTTAAATCTTACTTAACTAGGCAGATCGCATCAGAATGAATATCCCATTCAGATGCCAGTCAAGAGATTATGCACATTAATTATCCAAAGCCACGTGTGGCATATCCTAGTACTTCAGCTAACTGCTGTTTCACTGCTGCCTGTGGACCTTCTATTAATTTTTGCCTCGTTTTACAACCACGCCACGTCTTTAACATCTGTTCATAAACTACAGAAACTTCCTACGTTTTCTTTTTTTGTTTTACTATAACATGGCTGTTACTGCTGATTTATACTTTTAATGTAAAACAGAAGCATGGCTAATGGCAAGAAAGTTTAAATGAGTTTTGGGGTAGACATTTTGTACCTGACACAAAATATGACGAGGGGGGTTTTCACAACAAAACTTTCAGCATCTGTTGCAAGACTAGCATAGAAAGAGCCTGGCTGCACACACCAACTACAGGTAAGGCCCAGAAATAAATGGCCCAACACCGGTTGCCTCTGTGGAAATGCGCTCTGGGTGAGAAATAAAGCAGAAGACTGTTTCGTTTTTAAATTTTCTATGCTCTTATTGTTTTTATTTTTAGTGTCATAATGATCACTTGAAACATTTTAAATAAATTTATATGTATCGTATGTATCAAAGGTGTAAGTTTCCTATATAAACGGACTGCATTATAAATTGTCAAAAGCTAAAAAGGACGTTACGGCCCTAGTAACGTCTCAAATTGCATTCTGAATTGGGAGTTCATGATCGCAGTACAGTCGGGGCGTTATTATTCATGGGACACAAACTGTGAAGCTTCCAGGACACTCTGACATGCGTTCCTGTCAAGTGAATTCTGGGCCTCGGGTCCCTAGTTTACCTTCTCCTTTGGTGGCGGCGCAACGAAACTGTTCGAGCCACAGCGACAACTAGATGGATCATCAGGTGTTTTATTTGTTTTTCAAAACCTCTTTATTGCAAGTAGTTTTTATCCGATGTATCGTCAATAACAACAGACCCTAAGACATGGACGTTCTGGGGCTTAAACGCACACAGCATTACAGGGCCTTAGTGTCTGTGATCAGGTGGACAGAGAAGGGAGCAACTGATCCTTCTTTGGGGGAAGGATCTCGAAAAACGCAGCAGGCGTGTCCTCCGGGCAACGTTGGCACGGGGAGGGCCGGGGAAACGATCTCTTGGGTGCAGAACGCCATCACCGTCCAGCGGGGAGAGGGTGCCGAGGAGGGCGCGGGGAGCAGCGTCGGGGGGCTTCGCAGGGCACGCACCCCACCGTCCCGCCGAGCCGCGCTGGAAGTCCAGGGGAGCTGGGGGGCGCTCCGGCCGGCCCGGCGGCCCGGCTCCAGGTCTCCCCCCGCAAGGCCGGGGGCGCGGCCCGCGGGACGAGTCCACTCACCTGCATCCCTCTCCCCGCCCCCGCACCTACCGTGGAACCCGAAGTGGCAGATGCTCTGGCCCTGCGCGTCTCGGGCCGCGGCGCTGCTGAAGCTGCCCCGCAGCGTCTTACCCTGGCTGCCCGGTGGCCACCAGCAGCAGCAGCAGGTGAGGGCCGCTGCCAGCAGCCGCAGCACCCCCATCCCCGCCTGCCGCTCGGCTCCCACCCCGCGGCCCCCAACCACCGGCGGCTACCGGTCCCACGTAGGCAGCTGGGGAAGGCGGAGGAAAGAGCCGGACCGCGCCACTGACCCGCCCAGGAGCTGGACAGCCAATGAGGAGGGCGCCTCCGCCACGAGCCAAGGGCGTCCACCAATCAGAGGCTGATATGGGCGGGATGTGCAGATACGTGCGTCCCATCGCTTTCCTGCCTGTTGGCTAGTTCCCGCCTTTTTTAATGAAGAATTAGGATGTTGCTTCAGGTTACGGAAAAATGACCGCCCTCGTGGTCCCCTGCGCATGCGTGGGAGCGCGGGCGTGGGCGCTCGCCTTTCCAGCGGCCAGTGGGGTTCGGGAAGAACTCACAGACCCGCGCAGCAGCATTTCTGGGGCAGAGAGGGAAACTGTCATAGGGCCCTGGATGCCTATGTAGCCTATTGGACGTTTCCACTTTAATGTCTCAAAGACAGTTCACTGTACATGTCCGATCGATTTTTTTTCCCTCCCGTGTTCCCTGTTTTCTTGAATTACGTCATCATCTACCAGGCCGGACGGCTGGGAATTACAGCGACACCCTCCCCGTACATGCACACACCCTTCCAGGCTGCGTCCTGCCAACTCAGTTCAACAGATGTTGATTAGCTCCTCTTCTGCGCGGCGGTGGGAGGCAGCCGCGGCCCAGGCGGTCACCATACGATCTTCTTCCTCCTCGGTCTGCGGCAACCCGACCTGCCTCGTCTTCATGTTCTCCAATTGGCGGTCCGCTGCCCATCCGTCCCCAGAGCTGCAGAAAGCCTTGGGAAGCGCAATTGGACCGCACCACTTTCCTTTCAGAGTTCTCGATCATTTCAAGTACACAACTCACTCTTTAGTTACGGTTTTCGAGCCTCTCAAATTTTCATCCCACGACTTAAAAAACAACCTCCATCCTTATCGAGTCACTGTCAGTTCGCTGAACACTCCCAAGTTCTTCCTTCCGGGTCCATGCGCTTGCAGATCCCTCCGCCCGGAATACTCGTTTTATTCTGCTACTCAGTCTCCACCTCTCCTTCCTTTTTCTACTTTATTTTTTTAGAACCCTTTCTCAGATCCCCAAGTGTGTGTTAGATGCCCCTGGAACAGGCCCTTACCTCCCTACCCAGGCGCTTACCACAAGGTACTTTAAATGTTTATTGATTTGTCTGAATCTCCTACTATACTGTAAGCTCCAGCTGGTCAGACTATGCTTAAAATCATTTCATGAGTACATGTATATAAATTATTTTCACTCAACAATCAGTTTTATTACATATAAGCAAATTCTCACAATGGACCTCACCTTTTAGAAAAGGAAACCTTAGGGGAATACTTACCATATAGCTGGCATTTTCCGGTATCTCTGGCAGACCAGAAATAAACTGAAAGTATTAATATTATGAAAGTTTAAAAACCTACATTATATTTTAATTATAAAAGTAATTCACGTAGCTTAGAAAAGAACCACAGTCAAAATTATACGAAATAAAAATATAAGTCCTCATTCCCTCCTTTCCTTGCCCATACCTGATACCCCAAGGTCACCCTTGTTAATAGTTTAGAGTGGATCCTTTCAGACACGTGTTTGCAAATATGTGTGGTATTTGCAAACCAAGAAAAGGAATAGGCTTGGTCCTAAAAAAAAATAAAAAATCAGAATATGGGCCTTGAATGCTGTGAGGCCTCTTTTTCTGTCTCTTGTCTTTCTTGTCTTTGTTACCAACTTTTTTTTTCCTTCTCACTGAAAACAGGCTTTTTGATTCCTCAGTTCATTTGAATAAATATGGCCACCACCAAATCTAAAATTTGTAGGTCCTCAGAGTTCAAGAAGAGCAACCAGACTATCCTAGAACCTCAGTCCAATTCCAAATCCAGAGAGAGGCTTCAGCTGGTCTCCAGTGAGTTGCATGCCCACCCTGGGGCCTGCCTGGAGTGGGTAAAGTTGGGAAGATGATAAAGGGTGGGGGAGTCTGGTCGTATATAACTGGAAGTATCCACTACAATAAATTTGGTCCTAATTCTATGTTGGTACATTTTTTTTTAAAAGCTATATATTAGCCCATTGTATTTAAAGTGTGACAGTATTAGTAGGCATTTATATTGTGTTTTTCATCACTCCAAGCAATTTAGCAATCAACATACCTGTGTGGTTTTCTGCAATTACGCACATTATACATCATAGAATTTGAGGATTATAGGATATGTATGTTTGCATTTTGCATATATGTTACTAATTTGTCCATAAAAATGTTCTTACAAATGACACTTCTACATATCTGGGTAGTCCCATTCTTTTTAGGCTCTGCTAACACATTGTTTAAAAATCAAAAAGCTCTACCCTGGCTGGTATGGCTTAGTGGATTGTGCCTGCAAACCAATAAGTCACAGTTCAATTCCCAGTCAAGGCACATGCCTGGGTTGTGGGCCAAGTTCCCCAGTTGGAGGCGTGGAGAGGAAACCCATTCCATGTGTCTCTCACACATTGATGTTTCTCTCCCTTCCTTACCCTTTCTCTAAAAGTAAGCGAGTAAAATCTCAAAAAACAAACAAACAAACAAACAAACAAAAAAAACAACCCCACAAGATTTTTATTCACCTATTTAACAATGTTTACTGATGGTTTATTCTGTGCCAGGCTTGGTCCTAGGGCTTTGGGATTCTATCAGGAAACAAAGCCTCTGCCTTCACGGAGCAGGGACTATGAGCAAGTCAACATCCATGTTGATAATTGTTATGGAGAAAAATAAAGGGTAGTGTTGTTTGGCAGGGCTCGGGTATCGTTTCCTGTTTTAATTTGGGTGGTCAAGGAGGGGCTCTCTAATAGGGTGACATTGAAGTTGAGAGTTGAAGGAAGGGAGAATACTAGGCAGGCATCCAGGCCAACGGGAAGTAGCGTGCCAGCCGAACTCCGGGAAAAGGAGGCTAGGGCAGAGTAGGAAAAGGTCTAAGGATCATCTCTACCATGACTGCAAGCGGCTTGCGCTGTCTGTAATAATAATAGTAGCAACAAATGCAAAAGGTCGTTTGGCTGATCCAACCTCCCATCTCTACCCTTTTGCAAGAGAACTCCCCGGGAGTCCTCAAGTCAACGGGTGCATCATCTGCGGAGCTCGCTGTAGCCCAGGGATGAAAAGAAGGTCCATCTCTCATAACTCCGACCACCTGTGCATCTAAGGAAAGCCTAATGCATGCTGGTGACAATCGCGCGGAAAACGTCCCAGGTCCTACTGTTCCAGGCAGGCACAACTGCCAGAAGCGAGCCGGGGGGACAGCGCAGAATGGCTACGCATGCGCACCAGAGGGTCCCGCCCAGCCCCCCCCCCCCAATGGGCGGGGATAAGTCAGCTACGCTCCGGAAGCCTCCCCTTCAGCCCGGTTAATGTGTCGGGGGAACGGGGAGTGTCGTAAAAGGTCGCAGTGGCACCCCCTTACGGCACAGAGACCTGTGGCTTTACGGTGCCCGGCACGGCTGAGCCGGGAGATGTCGGCTGCGGCTCGGGCGGATCCCTCGGGTCCTCCCGGCGGCTTTGCGAAGCGGGTCCTGGTGACCGGGGGTGCTGGTTTCATGTAGGTACCGGCGTCGCTGGCCGAGTAGTGGCTCCCCAGAACCCCCAGCCTGTGCCTGCGCTCTGCTTGCTCCAGGCACCCTGCGACCGGCTTTGGGTGTCTGGTAAGGGGACGGCCTTAGTGCACGACAGGTCGTTTATTTATCCAGCCGACTTAAAAACCTCTGTGGGTGCTAAACGTGTGGTACCCCTTTCCCTCGTACCCCCGCCGTCGGCGAGTCCTCTCTCCCGACTTCCAAAGTGTATCCTCGAGGCCACTTCTGTTTGTTTTGTTTTTGCCCCGGCTCGTGCTGCCGCTTCCCGATGGGTCGCAGTGCTTCTGTTGCTCACAAGTCAGTGTTTATTATTGAGCGAAAGTGCCTCGGACCGAGACTAAATCGAGACTCTTGGCCGTGCCCTGAAGACGCTCACGGGCCCACGCACTGCACTTCCAGTCCGATCTCCGGCCGCGCTGCCGCCTGTTTCCCAGGCCTGCCGCACGGGCCTCTTGCGGTCCCTGGCGAGGCTCCTTCTTCTCTTGCCGCCTTTGCACCTGCTTCCCCTTGGCTTGGCCTGTTTGCATCACTCACTTCAGACGTCCGTGCAGACATCGCCTCCTCAGGAGGCCTTGCCTGACCACCCCATGTAAAGTACCCCTCTCCCTACGACTGCAGCTGTCTTGTGTATTGCGTTTGCTCGTTTGTTGCTTGCACCCGCCACTTCAGACTGTAAGCTGAATGAGGGCAGAAGCGACTGTGCTTTCAGCGCCAGGAAGAATGTCTGGCTCATTTTACAAAGGTCTTCAGTAACTGTGGAATGGCTGAATGCGTAAGGACCAAGGAGAAGCTCTGCCGATGTCTAGCGGAAGAGGAACACGGGACTCCACCCCCACAGCCCCAGGCCCCGCCCCCAGCTCATTAGCTCCACCCCCACAGCCCCAGGCCCCGCCCCCCAGCTCATTAGCGCGTTACATCTCTTCTGATCTGACACTGACTTGGAGGAGGGTACCAGGCCAGCCAGGTTGCCTTAATGACAACAGGAGCAAGGTCACAGAAGAGTGGTACTGGTGTGATAGTGCTGGCCCAGGGAGGGTACTTCTAGAAAATGCTATGGAAGGGCTGCCAGGTACAAACTCTTGAGATCACCGTTTGGTTGCGGGCTGCCCTCGTTCCTGCCTGGTGGGTCATCTCACTGAGATATGCCTCTCATTCCACTTCAGGGTCCTCTGCAACCCAAATCCAGGAGCCACGGCGGGTATCCAACTCAGGGTGGTGTCAGCTGTGAGCCTTGAAAACCTAGGTTTAGTCTAGGACGCTGCCCCGCACACCCCCCCCCCCCCCCCCCCCGATTTATACCATCAGATTCTCGTACCAAGAGGCAGCAACTGCAGTGGGATTACTGTGAACATAGACAACTCCTATGCTCACTCTTACTTCATTTTTACGTAGGTACGCCTACAGTCTGAAAAGGCTCGTTATAGCCGGTTGGCACTGACCACCAACCACTGTATTTGTCATCCCGCTTTGCTCCCATACTCAAAGCGTGCACGGACAAGATCGTTTGGCTAAGCTAGTTTTTTGTCATACCCAGGACCAGTAAATTCTCTCTTCTCCGTAGTGTCAAGGGAGTATAAGGCTTTGTATGTTGATAACTGTTGACAGGGTTAGTGAAAAGGGTGAGTATGTGTCTGTTCAGTGTAGTTCTAGTTTTTGCAAAAATGTGGAGTCGTTTCTTAATACTTGATGGCTTAGGATAACAGTTAAGAATTTACGGAAATGATTACTTTTTTTTCTAACAAGAAACACTTTTCTCTTATAGTGCATCACATGTGATTGTCTCTTTAGTAGAAGATTATCCAAACTACATGATCATAAATCTAGACAAGGTGAGTTTTATCAAAATGAGCTTCATGCACTGAAAGATATTTCTATTTTTAGGAGGATTAGAATTCTGTCACACTGATAATTTAGTTCTTTAGTCATTTCAGCAACTTGGGGGCCTATATAGTTATGTATTCATGCTGTATTTAATCTTACATAAAAAGTCCTTTGAAGCTTTATTATGATTGCTCATGAAATAAAGATCTTAAGAGCAGTATTTTTAGCAAAAAAATCTTCACCCTGAAGTCAGTATTTTGTGTAATCTTGTGATTATTAACCTTTTTTGGAGTTGGAATAGTCTAATTGGTTGACTTTATCATTTGAATTATAACTGCCACCTCATGGAAAACTTTTAAAAATTAAAATGTAAATAAATTAATTTAATTTTGAGAACTTTTCTGTATTAATTGGAGTCTCCCTAGAGAGTCTGAAAGCCATGATTGGTAATCACTGAATGTTTTACTTTAACTACAAGAGGCAGTTAATCACCTTCATTTCATGAAATGTAATAAGTATATTACAAAGAATAATCCATGTTTTAGGAATTTTTCCCTGCCTTAATATGACGGACAGTAATTTTTCCCCCCAATTCCACCAATTTACCAACAGTTAACTCTGGAAAAAGTTTTAATGAGGTATATAATGTGTAACACAGACATAGCTATTTTCAACCACTAATTGTTTTTCAGTGAGTAATGGTAAACTTTTCTAGCCCCCAGGGCTGGAGGCAAATCTGGGCAGGAACATTTTTTAAAGGAGAGGTTTAAAACAGGTGATTTAAAAAAAATTTTGAAACAATAACAAAATTACATATTTTGTTTTTACTTCTAATAGAAACTTCTAAAAATACAAAGAGCAAACACTTTAAGAAGACATGTTCTTGTATTACAATCAGAACATCTTTAAAATAAGTTAATATTTTATAGAAAAAACTGTTTTCACTTTTTGTGTTGTTTCTCCATTCTCCCTTCCCCTTAACTTATTTTAAGCTGGATTACTGTGCAAGCCTGAAGAATCTCGAAACCATTGCTAACAAACGCAACTACAAGTTTATACAGGTATGAAAGTTTCTTATATAATTATTGTACTGTGCCCCTTCAGTTATTCAGACATTATATCTTCCTTCTTTACAATAATATGGGCTTGGAAAACATACTAATTAAAGGCCTTTTAGTTTCCAGAAGTACCACATGCTGTAGAGAATATTACTTTTAGACTGACACCACATATAAAGTTACATGGGATTTTTGGTGTCTTGGCAGATCTGTGAGTAGATAATTTAACTTGCATGGTTTGTGATTTTTTTTTTTTTTTTTTTAGGTCCTCACTATCCTCCTAAGTAAGGCCTTGCTGGGATTGAAAAGGATTGGTATTAGGTGGGGTGTTACTTAGGCCAGCCAACAGCCAAAAAGCCTACCCTATAGCCTATAGGACAGTCTTCTCCCATGAAAGTTGATTGATTGGTTCTGGAAGATTGGTTCTTTCTAGCCACTCTCAAAAGAACCCAACATATAAACCAGAGAGCCAGGTCATTAATTTGCAAGGGGAAATTTTAATGGCGAGTGCAACTATTCATCCTATGCTTAATTTTTATTTATTTATTTATTTTAGTGAGTCTTTTAACCACAAATCCTAAAGAATACACTGAGAAAACATTTCATAATTCTGTTCTATATGAAAGTGTTTCCTTCAGTCAGCAAAGAATTATTGAGGATACATATATTTAGAACTATACATATAACAAAAGTTATATGTATGATTTAGTTGTAATTAAATACATTTTAAAAAAATATTCCAGTTGTAGCATTTACTTTAAATATATTTTAATAGTGGTTCTCTCAAACTTTTGAAAAAATGTTTAAAAAATTTCCTGTTAACACAGCGAGCTCAGGTTGGCAAGTCCTTAGTAGTAGTTGGTGCTTAATAAAATATTTTATACATTTATTTGAAAAAAATGTTTTGACTTGAATATTTTATATCCTAGGGTGCTGAAAAAGATGCATTATTCATTACTATACTTATTTGACCCCTCAGTTGAATTTTGAAGATATTCTCTCTTAAACTGGCGAGGGGAGAATTAATTCTTCTCTTTCTGTTTTTCTTTTTGTTCTTCATACAGTAAAATGGTTCTTACAAATGGGACTGCCCAATGAAACTTAGTTTTTTCTTGTTTGCTTTTATATAGGGTGACATATGTGATCCTCACTTTGTGAAATTGCTTTTTGAAACGGAGAAAATAGATATAGTACTGCATTTTGCTGCACAAACACATGTAGGTAAGCATTGTTTTGTGTTACAGTTACGATGGGCAAATTATTTTTTTCCAGGGGCTGATTAGCCTCAATCCAAGTCCGGTCATGGGGCTGAACAAGTATATACTTATCTTTGGGAGAGCATATCCCATGCTCTGCCAGAAAACAAGCCAGTGATCACTCTGTCCTCAAGGGGATTATCGCTCCCTGGCCGGTGCGGCTCAGCCAGGGCGCGAACTGAGAGGTCGCTGTTTCGATTCCTGGTCGGGGCACAGGCCTGGGTTGTGGGCGGGCTCCGAGTTGGGGGTGCGGGAGAGGCAACCACACATTGATGTTCCTCTCCCTCTCTTTCTCCCTCCCTTACCCTCTCTAAGAATGAATAAAAAAATATTTTTTTTAAAAAAAGATAATTACTGCTCTTCAAGTCACCTTTATTAGGGTAGGTTGAAATGTAACCCTGAACGCTATCTTAAAACTGTGAGTTTAACCAAATTCAGCTTAGTGGTGACTTCTGGGCAGGTGGACATTCAAACTGTATTTTATTTCACTGATGTTGTTTTTTAAAGCTGGCTATTGGATACACATTTGAACATTATAATATTTGTACTGTTTTGTCCATCTGAGATTCTTCTAATAATTTGTCTATTTTATACTGTGAAATATAAATATT
This sequence comes from Furipterus horrens, assembly GCF_987537825.1. Taxonomy (NCBI): domain Eukaryota; kingdom Metazoa; phylum Chordata; class Mammalia; order Chiroptera; family Furipteridae; genus Furipterus; species Furipterus horrens. The sequence goes on from NW_028327182.1 coordinate 7,617,519, forward strand.
CAGAAGACTTTAGAAGTAAAAGTAAATGAATGCTGATACTGTGAACACCCGTAGCCATCACCTTCGCAAACACAGAATGTTGTCGAACACCCTTAGCTGTGGTATTGCTACTGCTTTAACCTGACTTTAAAGTTGTCCTTGCCCTTGGTTTTCTCTACACTTTTACTGTCTGTGTGTTTATCCCTAAACAGTGTAGGTTAGTTTTCCCCTTTTTTAAAATTTTATAAAAATGTATATGTAAAATAACATGTAGGTTTTTTGGTCTTGCTTTTTCATCCAGAGGGACTCATCCATGTAGTTAGATGTAGGTGTAATTGGTTCATTTTCAGTGACATAAAGTATTTCATTCTAAGTGTATCACACAATTTGTGTATCGATTTTACTGTCGATGGACATTTGGATTATTTACACTTTGGGCAATTCTTAGCGATACTACCATGAACATTCTTCCACATGTATTCTGGTACGTAAAAGTCTACATTTCTCTCCGTATATAACCAGAATCGTAAGATCTGCACACTTCGACATTGAGATAACGTCCGTCTCTTTTCTGAACTAATTGCAGATGCCAATTTCCACTCCTCCCGGAGTGTGAGAGGGTTGTTGCTCCAGACCCCACCAAGTTTGGTTCCGTCAGACTTTGCCCTTTCTGTCGGTGGAGCAGTGTGCAGCAGTGTCTCACTGTGACTTTAATTTCTGTTTCCCTGATTACTAGTGAAGTTGTGGACCATTTATGTGTTTATTGGTAATTTAGGTTTCTTAGTCTGTAAAATGCTGTTGAAATCTTACTTTTTAAAAAATTGAGTTATTTTACCCTTTTCTCATTGATTTGTAGTAGTTTTATATGTATCGTGGATCCTAGTCTTATGTGTGTTAGAAAAATCTTCTCCCACTTTGTGGCTTATCTTTTCATGTGTTTTTCTAGTAAATTTGATGAACAAATGTTCTTAAGTTTCATGTAGTTGAATTTGTATAACTTTTTCTTTATTTTATGGTTAATGGTTTGGGGGTCTTAAAGAAATTCTCTTTTGGCCCAAGGTCATGAAGATAATCTTCTATATTATGTTTGAAAAACTATAGTTTTGTCTTTCACATTTAGATTTGTAATCCATCTGTAATTGATTTTTATATGCAGCATGGGATAGGATTCCAATTTTATTTAGTTTTTCTATTTGAATGCCAATTGGACCTCTACCACTTAAGAAAAAGTTCCCCATTTTTCCCTGCTTTGAAATCGATTTTGTTTGACATTAATATAGCTTGTCATCTTCCCTCTGGTATTATCTTTATGATATGTCTTTTTCTATCCTCTTTCTTTCCAACCTTTCTCTGGCTGTATGGTTTAGCTATGTGTCTTACAAACAACTTATGTTTGGATTTTTTTTTTTTTTTTAATCTAGTCTGACCATCCTTAATATTTACCCTAAGCACTGAGTTTGTTGATCTATTTGGATTTATTTCTGTCATCTTATTGTGCACTTTCTATTTTTGTCACCTAGTTCTGTTTCCTTTTAAATTCTTTTTAAACTCATTCTTCCACATCTTTTTAAAAATACCTTTAAAAAACTTCTTGCTTGCTCTTTTAAAGGCTTGACCGAGGAACTTTTCTTATTCTATTTTTCTTCCTCTACTAGTTTGGAAGTTATATATTCTGTTTGTATTCTTTGAGTGGTTTCCTTAGAAATTATAACATGCATAACTAGCTTATCAAAGCCTAAAATCCATTAAATGTTTGCTTGCCTCCCAAATAATAGAGACCTTAGACACTTTAACTCCACTTATCTATTCCCAACTCTAGTATTTGTTTTGTGCCTTGGATGAATTGCTCTAGCTTGTTCTCTTTTTTTAGACCTTTCATTTGTACGCGCCTTTGAGTTTACGTACGTTAATGTTTACGGCACTCACGTTTTGGTAAGTGCGGCTCATGAAGCCAGAGTGGAGAAGTTTGTTTACGTCAGCACAGACGAAGTGTACGGGGGCAGTCTTGACAAGGTAAGCTTAGAAAATGTCTATTTTACCTACTTCCTGTGGAGCATGTAACAAACCTGTCCTTTTAAAACCTACTCCGGGCTTTTTTTCATCCTCTGATTGTAGTACCTGTGGGACTCTCCAGTTGTCATTCCATTGTGTCTTCTTTTCAAATCAAATAATGCCACCCAAATGGCTACTGCAGTCCTCCAGATTTATGTGCAGTTTGACCGACAGATTTATATGTAATTTGACTGACAGTATTTTACACGGGAGCAGCAGATTTCATCTTTTTTGTCCCAGTCTTACATATGTGATGAATGTTATTCCCATGGGCCAAAGCATGTCTAAGTGACACTGCTGTGTGCCGCCCGTTCCCCCAGGAGAGCACATTGGAACGTCAAGGGGTGAACGTGCAATTATTGCAGAAATTGAAATCTGTTCTCCTTTTCTAATCATTTGTAAATGTCATGCTCTTTCTGCAGAAAGATGGCTCCATCTTCCAGTTTATATTTTTCATAGTAGTGACCTCATCGCTGTGCAGTACATAAACGTGCTTAGAAAAATGCTAGGCACATAGTTGCGGTTCATTAATGTTGTTTTAATGTAGGGATTAACATTTCAAGTGTGTGATGTATGTTCTGATTTTTCTTAGAAAGTATGCATAATACTTATTTTTAAATGTATCTTATTAAAATTAGGAATTTGATGAATCTTCACCCAAACAACCGACAAACCCGTACGCATCTTCTAAAGCAGCTGCTGAGGGCTTTGTACAGTCTTACTGGGAACGGTATCAAGTAAGAACTGGTTTTAAAAACTTTTGAGTCATTTTTCTGTGGACTTAGGTGTTTAAACTTGAAATTAACATTAGTGATATTTCGTTTCTAGAGCAGAAGGCATATATTGAGCAAAGTTATATATTAAAGAATGAAAAAACTGATTTTCTATAGCATGTGGGCAGAGTAGGACCTACTCTTGTTTAGTTCACCATTTAAAGGAGCGATCTGTGCATGCATGAGAGTGTTTTCTCCTGCTTCAGGAGTAGCAGAGTGTCACAGCTCGCATAAGAAGCCCCGTTCTGAGTGGAGGAAGATGGGGGAGGGCAGGTTCCCTTGCCCCCATGCGCTCCTCTCTGCATGACGCACCTCCCTTGGCTCCTCATGAGCAGGAGGTAGATCCCCTGGTGGTTCTGACAGTGTCAGCGTGAGAGCCGTAACCAATACGAGTTCTCGGCCTGAACCCCTACATCTGGCTTCACAGTGCTCTTCTTTGGGAGTTATCAGGACTGGGTCACCAGGGCGAGCCAAGGAATGACGTAGCTTCCCTTGCCTTCTGTGCTCCTCCTTGTCTTTTTCATGCAGGACTTTATTTGTAAGGGTTGGTACAGCAGAGAAAGCCAACTTGAAGTTTAACACCTAACCAGAGCTAGAGTCTTATAGGTGGTCTCTGCAGTCCCCAGGTGGAAATGTCCTTCATTTTCTTCTCCCAAACTTACGGCCTCCCTCTATGCTTACCCTCCCCGTGTCCCAGTCAAGAAAAAATACTTGTTCTTCCCTTTGGAACCGCTGCCTTTATCTGAATCCCATCCTCTCCTGTCTTTTCAGGAACCTTACATTAGAAAAAAATCCTTTCCTTTCTGTCCTTAAGGTGTGTGGAATTACTTAGCCAAAAGCACCATATTTTAAAACTGCTTAACTCAGACAATCGCTATTTTTGGGACCTTTCCATTGTCTTAATAGCTGATGCTCTTTCAGTTTCCAGTGGTCATCACGAGAAGCAGTAATGTGTATGGACCGCATCAATATCCAGAAAAGGTACCTTCTACTTCTGAACTCAGTGCGTTTCAGTGATTGTTATTTAACTACTTACAATCATCTCTCGAGTCATGTGTTCAAAATTTATGTAGAAATGACACATAATTTATAAATGTTATGTAGGCCACATGCAGATCCCTGGTTTAGAGTTTGAAGACTTGAGTTTAAGTCTCAACCTGATGCTCGCCAGCTGGCGTGACCTTAGGCCCGTTGAGCATCGGCTTTTGGTTGAAGAGTAACGATCACAGTAGGAAGGGTTCCGAGGGATCCAGCGAGGTGACGTGTGAGGAAGTGGCCCGGACTTGGCAGGGCTCTTCAGCCCACGGAGTCCTGCCTTCACTGCTGTCACGCTGCAGTTTAGACTCCTGGTTTGCAGTCAGACCAGTGTGTCAGGCTTTGCAGAAGTGTCCACGCAAGGTGGAGAGTGACACGGGGAGCTTGCACAGACGGTTCTTAGCCCCCTCATTTTAGCGTGGATAAAGCCTTTCCAAGTGGGCAGACACCGTGCTGGATCAGCCTCCCTGTCCCAGGAACCCCAAACTGGGACATTGGCTTCAGAGGGCATTCTGGGAAATAGGACTCCAAAGTACTACAAGCAGTGAATAAAGAAATGCAATGAAAAGGCTGAAAATGCCTGGTTCTGTATCATTAACCCAATTCTAAGTAACTATTGCTTTCTTTCTGCCTAAATTTAGAGAATGGGCTTTTCACTTCCCAGCTGATAGCGTTAAACTATTTGCCCAAAGGAAAGGGCCCTTATCATCATCTGCTGGTATTAATATGTACTTGCTTAATTTATACAGTATCTTTAACATGTTTATTATGAATTTAGTTATATATCTCGCTCTGTTTAACATAAATTTTCTTTGAATCCAAAGCGCTGGAATATACTTTTTTAAAAATTTAATTTCCCAGGCACTTACTGAGTAGATGTTATATGTAAAGCAATAAGAACAGATTCCTGCTCTTGTAAAATCAACACAAAAGTGAGATTTGTATTGAAAGCAATTGTTCATGGAGACTTTCTCTAAAATTTTCCCCTATTTATATTGTTTTCTTTTTATGTTTTTTTGTAGCAGATAACTTGTTTTTGTAAAATAAGAAGCAATCTTAGAGTACTTTTACTTATCAAAATTACAATAGGTTTTTCTTGAACTGCTGATAAGAATTGGAATGTACCTAAATGTATATTTCTTTACAATAATAATGTTTTAGTCTTATGAGTTCAGATTCATATTAGTGAGCAAATTTCCAAAATCTGAAATGATATTTAAATATTCTTTTAGGTTATTCCAAAATTTATATCTTTACTACAACACAACAGGAAATGGTATGTTAATTATTTACCTTTGTACCCATATGTTTTTCTGATATGTTGTTATTTATTTGGTGACCGTCTGTCTTGAAAATCATAAAGTCTTGGTGTTGGAGACCATAGAGTTGGATTTCTCAACAAATTTAAGAATTCCTTCCACAATCAGTGTAATAGTTTTTTAAATAAGTATGATCTGTAATTCATCTTTACAATTTTAGTTCTTAAGTGAAGGGACTAAGCAAAAAAAAAAAAAAAAGAATAAAAGAAAAAGAAACCAGTATACAAACACAACAGTATGGCGATGACCAGAGGGAAAGGGGGGTCGGGGGAGGAGGAAGAGGGTGAAGGGAGGAGAAATGGTGACAGAAAAAAAAATTCAGTTCTTAAATGATTTATCCTGAAATTTTAGTTATCGCATAAAATTTGACATCACTCCTTATATAACTCTACTTTTTGAAAGGATTTAATTCATAGAACTGTAGATATTTCTTCAAAATGAATTTAAGGTATACAACTGATGAAAAAATATGTCACTTTCCTACCGAGTAGCCTCAAGAGGTGTAGAGATCATTTAAGAACTATGGATAAAATTTAGAAAAGTTGTGAAATTTTGTATTTTCAGTAAAAGATTTCTGGGATTGCTCTGGGAGCCGGTGTTTCTGGAGTTGTTCCCAGTTGTTGCCCTACTCTGGTTGGGGAGAGCATACTTTCTTACATTTCCCGATTCCCTTTTATTTGATCTTTTTAGCTGCATTCATGGATCAGGGCTTCAAACAAGAAATTTTCTTTATGCTACTGACGTAGTAGAGGCGTTTCTCACTATCCTTCAAAAGGGGAAACCAGGTGAAATTTACAACATTGGAACCAATTTTGAAATGTCAGTTCTCCAGCTAGCCAAAGAACTAATACAACTGGTACGTATATATTGTGAAAAGGTAGTATTTTCAAAATGGTCTCTAATTTAGTGGCAGCATTTACTGATTTTGTCAAAATCAATAACTTACAGTTTATTCAATTGAAAAGTGAATGAGTAATAAATTTATAATTATGTATACCAGTGATTTTCAACCCGTGTGTCACAAGAATTTTTAAAACATGCAACACCTGACTATTTAGTCAGGGGCACTGACCTCTTTTCCGTTAGAGTGTCACATAAAGAAATGACAACAGCCAACACAATAGCTCTCCAGTGTGAATGAATCAAAATCACACCTTTTTTTGTCAATCAACAAAAAGTATAATATGTTTTCCGGTGTGCCGCAGAATTTTAGAAATTAGTTTATGTGACCCATGAGATGAAAAAGTTTGAAAATTGTTGATGTATACCATCTATATGCTAAGATATGTCATTTGAAATTATATCACTCATTTACTAACAGTTTTTTTAGGGGGGAAAAACTCAACACGTTAAATGTACATACCAATGAAAGACATACTTCAGTTTCAGAAATATTAAATTGTGTGTCCTAAAATCAAAGAGCAATAAAATGATATATAAACAATTGTAGTTATGAGTGTAGGTATGTATTTCTGAACATCAATTATACATCTCAGGATTCAGTCGAGAGGAAGACTGAGTGCATTGAAAAACTTCTTTTCCTCTGCACTATTACCAGAATACTCTGTACTCCTAACATGTGGGTATTCTAACCCAAATAATTATCCAATACCAGCTGGTGTCCTACAGTTTAACTCAGTTCTAATGTTACCTACCTGGAGGTAGTGCCAGGCCCCACATGTTGAGGAATCGGCCCCACAGGACTGCCCTCAGTTCAGATACCAATCACAGACCTGGTTGTCACCCGTGCTCCTGACCAGCCAGCTCTGTAAATTGGAGGTCATTTGCTATAGTTGCTCACAGAATAGTTTACTTTCTAGAATACTGATTTACGAGGTCTGTCCAGAAGGTATGAGATACAATAAATAGAGACGTTTATTGTATCTCATACAAGATACAAGAAACATTGTACACAGGACAATGATGCCTCAGTCCCCCTCAAAGGAGGCCCCTTGGGACCTCACACAGGTCTCCCAATCACCATTAGCTGCCCTACCGTATTTTCCTGAATCTCATCAAGGGTCTAAAATCTACCCTTTCAAAGGTGATTTTAGTTTTGGGAAAAGCCGAAAGTCACAGGGCCCCAAATCTGGGCTGTAGAAGGGCTGAGTCACCTGAGTGATTTGATGTTTCACAAAAAATCTGCATGAGATGTGATGCATAAGCTAGTGCATTGTTGCGATGAAGCTGCCAATCACCAGCTGCCCATAGCTGCAGCCTTCTTAATGATCCGAATAGTTTCCATGGAGGAATGTTCAAGCTTAATGCAAAATTGGATGCAGAATCATTGCTCTACTCAGTCCTTTTGAATGCTATGGCCACACCCTACGCATACTCACTCAATGGCATCTACTACCCCCACCCCCTAGACTAGTACAGTGAAGTCGTCATTGTTCACAGATGTGCATTCCAGTCCACTCTCCTTGGCTGCCAGGTTACATCGATGTCGCACAAACTGTTCTCATTATATTAACAATGGCTGGACTTTTTCCACACAGACGTCGTATTGCATAGGCTGTAACTCAGAAACAACCAGATGGAGGACACAAAGAAGGGCAACCAGACACGAGGGCTGGGGCATGGGACATCCATGCTGTCCCTGGGCACGCCGCTCTCCCAGCGCCTCCGTGAGTTCAGCAGGCTAGCAGGTCTCCTTGGAGGCTTCGTTAAGTAGACACCATTGACTACCTATTGGCCGTAGGTGACTAATTTCACCTCCAGCCCCTCTCCCAGGTGTGAAGGGAGGCACGTGGAGCTCTGTCCCTCTAATTGCATGGTTGGTTCCTCTGGAAACCAGCCCCCGCCCTTCTGGGATCCCCAAAAAACACTAACGTGAACTCTGGTGTGGTTGAAAGGGGCTTGTTAGAATTAGCAAAAGCACCTTTCTCTCTCTACACTTAGGAAATTCTAAGTGTTCTGGGAGCTCGGTGACAGGAACAGGGATGACGACAAAGCATACACTTCTTATAAATCACAATATCACACTGAGTAATGACTAAAAGCCAAACAATTTATCTTCTGCCCTAGTATGCAATGTGTATTGTTTCTGAGCTTCAGACAGAATTTGGGCTGTAAAGGACAGATAGCGTTGCTAAAATGCTGTTCGTCTTAGCTGTCTCTCCAGCTTTGAGGAGGTTGCTTTTCTTGTCTTTTGAATCTGCTAGTGAATAATACCATTGTTATTCTCTGGTCTCGTTGTATAATTTGACTCAGAAGCCTTTTCCATTTTGACAGATCAAAGAGACCAATTCAGAGTCTGAAATGGAAAACTGGGTTGATTATGTTAATGATAGGTAAGTAACAAGTTAAAATTTTGGGGAAAGATTGTGAAAACTTAGGTACTTATAAAATTATATAATATATGGAATTAGCCCAAAACTAGTTTATTCATTTTGAGTTTTCTACTAAAAAATTTTTTTATTATAAATGTCATAAGAATAAGGTGTAGCACTGTTACTGTTACTAGCTCTGTGATTTAAAGTTTTTGATCCTTTCTAAGTCTGAGATTTCCTTGAGTGTGAAATAAAGAAAATAATATCTTGTTGTTTACAAAGTATTTTAAGGTTTAATTATAGTAAATACAAAGTGCCCAGCACAGGGTATGGAACACAAGAGCACTAATAAGTTTATGTGTATTTTTTTATTCATTTGTCAAACATTTAGGTATTGTCCATTGCATTCATACCTAGCTTATGCTGAAATAAGAAGAGGCTAAGCCATAGGGAGTGTTAGGTATCTGGGATGATTGGTAATTTTTAAAAAATACATACTTTAATTTACAAATTTTCTGTGTTCATGTAATCAGGGAGAATTTTTAAATTGAATTATGGTAAAGATACATGGACACATTGTTTCTCTTATTATTCAGATATGTAAATATATTTCCACAGTGTCATTTTAAATGTTTTGTTTCCCAAGACCTATGAATGATATGAGATATCCAATGAAGTCAGAAAAAATACATGGCTTAGGATGGAGGCCCAAAGTGCCTTGGAAAGAAGGAATAAAGAAAACAAGTATGTTATTTGGTCATTTGAGGGGAGTGGGGGTTTCAGAGAAATTTAAATAAAATGTAGTTTATTTTTAGAACACTGCAAATTTAGTGGAGTATTTTGATGAATCATTTTTACTTTTCAGATTGTTACATTTAATATATTTCTAGCAATAGAGATATATTTCCTAAGCATCTTGAATTTCATAGATTAACTTCCGATCAGTCTTCCTATGTCTTACTAGCATTTTTCAGATTCCTGTTCATTGATTCTCAGGTGCACATTTTTTACTCTTTTTATACCCTTGAAAGGTATGTATTTTACAATCACTAGCATCTTAAAATTATTGCAACTTTTTTCTTTCTTTGGTATATAATATAATGGCGCATCTTAAGTAGCATTTTAGATTTGATGAAATATATAGTTATAGTCTTTAAGTGTCTCGAGTCTTTTTATATTAAAACAAACAACATAAGAAATATCTATGTATAGGATATCTATTAAAATAAGTGTATCTAAAGTCTGTGTATGTAAAAGTTCCCTTTAGAAATGTACTCATGAGAAAAAATATGTTCAAAGTCTTAATTCAGAGCTTAAAATATAAAATACTTGTGTTAAATTTTAAAAAGCAAATTCAAAGATTATTTATCTTTTCTTAACTAAAAAATTTTACTGATAGTATAGCAACATAAAATAATTTCACATATTAGCAGAAGGAAACTCACTATGCCTATAATGCTACATTTACATGAATGAAATATTATACTTATTTTCTATAACTTTAAAACTAGTAAAAATGACTTACCTCCTTTCTCCCTGAATTTCTTAAAGTGAGAATGTCTTAAACACTTGTGCCAGCAAATTTAATATTGAAGTGCTTTTGAAGTTTAAAAAAAAATTGATTTTTAAATCTAAATTTTTAGATGAGGAAACATTTTCTGATTGTTCAAAATCGAATTGTTTTTGTCATTAGGCAGCCCTTGCCCACTGGTAAGCTGTTGGGCAAGACTCTTCTTACTTAGCAGGAACCCAGTAACTTTTAGTTCACCGATGTTTAATTTCTTAATTTTGACCTTTGTCTTTTTTTTTTCTTCTTGTCAGTCGAGTGGTACAGAGAGAATTTTCACAACTGGAAGAATGCAGAGAAGGCGTTAGAGCCCTTTCCGGTACAGCCTCCGTTTGTATAGTCAGGACCCTTTTTGGAAAAAGAACATTATTCTACCTCGACAAGTGATATGAAATCAAGTGACCAAATGAAGTGTCTTTTTTTCATTTGAAATTAGATTCATGACTTTTTGTATAAAATTCAAATGCAAAATGCCTCAATCTTGAGAAGAGTTTCAGTATTGGCATAGGATTTAAACATCAAAATTCTTTCAGAAACCTTTTCTGAACTAGGAAAGTTCAGAAAAGTAACCTCGTATAGGAGGCACAGAAAGACTCTGGCACCGGAGCGGGCCAGGGAGGAGCCCTCTCCTGGATCTGAGAGCAAGGACGGTAAGCGCTCTGGGCCCTGACAGCTTCTGCTGGCCTTGAACTCCGGCGGCGTCCCAGCCTCCCCTGCTGCCTGAAGAGTCCGAAGTTTTCATTTTTAGACAGTATAGGATGAGACTTATGTCCTAATTCATCTTTCCATTAAAGAAATGCTATTGTGCTACAGTAGCTTTGAAAATGGAACAAAATGGAAGCACTTTTTCACTTTTGATAACGTTGCAACATTATGTTTAATGTTTTTTTAAAAGAAAGACATAGTTTTTATATTTTCAAAATCAGTCATTGAACTATATATAAAGTAACCTCGTATAGGAAATTGTATTATGTACTTAATGTTTCAAATGATTTTATTTATAAAATGATCAACATTTTAATGTATTTAATATAGACTGGTTTTTTTTGGTAATGTATGTTTTTATTTTGCTGTAGAAAAATGTTAAAATACTTGATCATGTATTTTTAATTTTTCTCTCAAGACTGTAAGATGATTTAAACAATGTAACTGGATATTGCGTTGAAAAGGGGAAAAGAGTAAAAAATGAGGCCCCGCTCTCTGTCTTCCGTGCATGACTGATGGCGGTTTTCTCTGTGAAGTAGGGAGCAAGGTCACACCCCCGCAGTGGTTGAGGGTCGGGGTAGGAGTGGCAGAAGGACCTTGAGAACGCGGAGGCTGGGAAAAGAGGAAGCAGATCCAAAATCAGTGAGATGAATGCCAATCAGAAATCAAACCCAAGCCGATGTCAAACACTTGCGAGTTCAGAATCGCGGTTTGTAAAAACGGTTAGACTGAGCCGGGCCTGGGCATCGTGGGAGGCAGGCCGGGCCGGAGGGGCGGAGAGTGGGGGTAACTGGCGACGCCGCGCGGGCCCGACACAGCACGGGTGGGAAAGGCAAGGCCTCCTGGCGGGAAGCGGGCGTCAGGGAGACTGGGGGGAGAGCTCAGGGGGCTGGGGAGCAGAAACAGGGCCCACGGAGAGCAAGCGGCCAGTGGCGGGGTTCGGTCACTGAGGGTAGACGGCAAAATAAAACTCTTCTTGCGTCATTTTTTCTGTGTCCTTTGTTCCTGCACATATTTTTGTACGCCTTTAAGAAAAATCCTCATCCAAGGATATGTTTATTGATTTTAGAGAGAGGAGAAGGGGCTGGGGAGAGAGAAAGAAACACTGATCTGTTGCCTCCCGTGCGCACCCTGACCAGAGACAACGTGCCACCTAGGCACGTGCCTTGACCGGGAATCGAAGCCACAGTCTTGGCGCGGGGACGATGCTCCAGCCCACGGAGCCACCCAGCCGGGACTTGTGTACCCCCTCATTTACAACTTCAGTATACTCACTTTATTGTTCGTCTGATCTCAGGAGGTGGTCTTGACTGACATCAGGAACATATAATGAAAAACCAACTTTTTTTTTTTTTTAATGTAGAAAAGTTTAAAAGACATTAATCCTCCATATCATATGTCACAAGGAAAACGCAAATGAAAACAGGGAGATACCACTACACACCCATGAGAAAGGCCAAACTCGGAAACCCTGAGTCACCAAGTGCCGACAAAAGGCCACTTCGCTGCGGCATCTGGAGCAGACAGATTCATAGACGTAGAAAGGAGAATAGAGGCTCACCGGGGCGGGGGGCGGGGTGGAGAGGGCAAGGGGGAGTTACTGTTTCAGGGACACAGAGTTTATTTGGGACGATGAGGAACTTGTGGAAGTGGTCACGGTGATCATTGCACAACATTGTACATGTACTTAATGCACTGGATTGTATACTTAGACGTAGCTAACACGTTAAAATTTTTGTTATGTGTATTTCATCACGATGATAATTTTTAAAAATGTGTCCTCACACCAACAGCGTTGGAATCAGTTGTTAGAAAGGCAAATTCCTGGGCCCCGTTTCAAACTTAGTTATCAGAAACTGTAGGTCGGGCGTAGTGAGGCTAATGCCTGGTACATAAATAATACGTGGTCATTAAATGTTAGTTTTTATTTTTATTTCACAGGAGAAAATGGAACCTGGAGTCTCCTCGCTGTAAACACAAAATTATTCCTTACCTTTTCTCTTGTTTCCCTCACCTATTTTCCAGCAAACACTTGAGACAGTGTCCCCATTTGGTGCCCCATGTCCGCACCTCCTGCTCTCTCAGCACCTCGTTATAACCTGACTTCTGTCCCCATTACCGAGTCTGTTTGCACCGTCGTCACTCAATCTCCTAAATACGAAAACCGAACGCCGGTTTCCTTGCTCATTCTTGGCAGCGTTGGGGACCCCCGCCCACGCCCCATTCCTTAAAACGCTTCCTGCCCTTGCCTTCAGCAGCTCCCCGCTCTGCTCTCCCTGTCAGCATGTATCCCTCTCTCTCCTCGCTGGCTTCTTATTCTGTCTATTCCGTAAATGACCATGTTGGCCAGTTCATCCTTGGTTGAGGGGGGCTGTCCTGTGTACTGTAGGAGAGTTACCAGCATCCCTGGTGTCACCCCCCTTCAGTGTGGTGACAACCAAAAATGCCTCCAGACTTTGCCCAATGTCCCCTGGGGAGCAAAACTGCCTTGGCTAAGAATCGTCCTCAGCAACGAGGTTCCCAAGTAGCTTCCCCAGCCCCCTCATTCACTCACCCACGACATCTTCAACTCTCGTCCTCGTGATGACCAGGATTACCCACATTCCATTGCCCTAGCACCTCCTTTTTTTCCCCCCTTGTATTTTAAACTCAGAGAAATTTTTGGAGCACCCATCTGGATTCTAGAAGATAAGTCAACTTTTACAGATACTTAACAGGATTTCTCTCTCCCACAGCTCCAACTTCCTGTGCTTCCTGTATGTTCTGTCCTGAGATAAGACATAATATCATTGTCCCGCTGTTCCAAAGCCAGCAGCTTAGTGCCATCATTGATTCTTCTTTCTCTCCCGCCCATGTCTAGTTACCGAACCCTACAGGTTCTTCCTCGACCATCTCTGAAGTGTCCCTTCTTCCGCTCTTACTGCATCTGCCTTCATAGGTATCATGACACACCTTGGCTGGTTTCCCTGCCTCTGGAGCCCCTCCGCTCAGACCTTTCCTTTCTACTTCCCCAGACTTGTATTATAAATCAAACCGCTCCCCAGCCTAGAAAACTGGTCCCCTGTTGCCTAAGGCTTCAAACGCCAAAGGGTTCCCATCCCCAGGCTCCCGGATCCTTCCGGCTCCATCCCCAGCTGCATCCCCAGCTGCCCGCGCACCTGCGCGCCCTGGCCTCCTAAGGATGCCGGGCCCTTCCGTGCCTTTTGAAGACCCTGTTCCTCCGCACAACGCTCTGTCCTGTCACACAAATGCACCTTCCTCGTTGTCTGCAGAACTCCTGGTCAGCCTCCAAAACCCAACCCAGATGCCGCCTACTCACCTGCAGCCGTGGAGATTCTGCCCTCTCGAGGACCATCCCGTTTCACGCATACGAGTCGTCTGTGTATAGGTTGGTGCGCCCCGCTAGACTCGTCGCTGCTGGGAACGTAGTCGTCTCTGTGGCCCAGGACCTGGACACTCAGCATCTCTATTCGCTTGTGGGGTTTCAAAGGAGCAATGCTTTCTCACTGTTTTTTGTGCCTCTCAGTGTCTCTCCGCCTCCTTCTCCACGCGCCGACCCACCCCGGGAAGAATCCCTTGCTTTTCCACACGCCACTGACCCCATAAAGCATGCGTTCTTCTCAAACCTCGCGTTGGAAGAAAGAGGTAAACCAGTTTTGCAAGCCTGGTGCTTGCTACTGATCTCACTTAGGTTTTGTTGTTGTTTGGAAGGACCGATCTTTAATCTTCACTTTGGTGCTTCTTTGTCGAAACTTCTTTGAATAACTGTTGTTTGATCTTTTCTTAGCCCTGAGAGTCAGTGTTTCTAACACTGTTGTGTTTACAGCTATACTCACTGTGCTCTAATGGATCCACTCTCAGACAAGCTTTACCTAATGGTGGAAAATATTCTGTTACACCAGTGTAATCTTCCTGTCCACATTCAGAAAGTAGGAAGCCCCTTTCTTAACGTTTTGACTTCATTAGGTCCATTTTTTAATTTCATGGTTTCCCTCTCTTGGTTTGATCTGTTGGAACACCTTGCAGTAAAACGGCTGTTCCAGTAACAGTTTTGTACTTTGCTTAATCCCTTACTAATGACTTGACTTGGAATGAAAACATTGCTCACTTAATGAAGATAGTTGTAAGAGAGGAGGGAAAGCACATTTTCAGATTAAAATATTGAATAAAAAATTACAGAGATGAGAAATATGACATAAAATAGGCCAAGTAAGCTCTTGAGAAACATCTTTCTATTTCTAGCAAATTTCAAAACTTTGATTAATGATTCTGCAGTTCTGCCCTTCACAGATTTTTAATAGAATAAACTTAGGTGAAAATATAAAGCAATTTTTCTTAGCTCAGAAAAAAGCCTCCACAGTAAAATGTAATTATAGCTTATCTGGATGTTATATATCAAGTGAAAATTCATGTGTTAATGTTTAGAAAATACACATTTCCCTAAGATTAACCTGCTACTCTGCAGGTTTTCCCTTTGCCCTTGTAATATTCTAAGTGAGTATGCTATCTCTGACTTATTCTGCAAATATTTTAGCTATAGTAAAAAAAAAAAAAGTGTACCACACAGCTAAAACTAAATCAGTTAAAAATTCTTAGGAGTTGAAATTGTAGTTGCTTAATGGACTAATCAAACCATAATTTTAGATGGTGTTGCTGCAATATTCTAATTACTGCAATCTGGTTTTCCTTAGTCATCGTAAAGGTCAAAGATGAAAGCCTGATTCAAAAAGGAAATTAAAAGTTAAGAATCAAAGACAAGGAAGACATTTTTATCCCAAACGGATGTCATGATATACTAAGTTGACCTTGTAAAGTTAATGAAAGGTTTTTCTGTAAATCCCATTGGAATGGACCACAAGGTATGGAAATTGTGTCCCAAATCTTAAAACGGTATAATTTCATTTAATTGTGTTATTTTATAGGAAAGGTGCTTTGTGATATCTTAAACAAAAAAATTATATCTGCACATACTTTTATGCCTTTGTAATGCTTTCATGTGAGCAAACCAGAAGGAAAAAAAATCTTTGTCAAATCATATGTCCTTATGCAGTGATTCCAAAAATTTGGTCCTGGTATTTACAGGACAAACTTTAGCAACAGATGGACAAAGGGCTATTTAGACTGATTGTGAATTTGGTGAGGAACTTCTCTATTCTCACAAAACATATTCCTAATCACATTCTGATGCTTAAAAACCCATTATCAGAAGTTCTTCACTGTTTAGTTAAAAAGAGTATTAAAATCCAGAAATAGTTTGGAACTGTTAAGACTAATATTTTGTTTCAAATTTTATTATGAAAAAATTAAAACACAGATAAATTAAAAGATATATTCCTCCACCTAGATTCAGCAATTGTTAACCTTTTGTTATATTAATTTTATTCATTTGTGTGTATATGTTAGAGATATTTGAAAATAAGTTATAGACATCATGACACTTCAACACTAAACACTTCAGCATAAATATCCTAAAAGCTATAGTATTCTACATAATTATATCATTTTCATCTTTAAGAAAACTCATAGTCATTTCCTAATAGACATATTTAAATTTCTCCATATTTCACTGAAAGTTAGCAGAACGTGCCACCCAAAACGTACCACTTTGGCATAAGCATTGTTTTCAGCTGGAGGCAGTTGTAAAGAAGTTACACTCATACAAGAAAAGCTCTCTGCCCTCCCCTATTTGCCTAAAAGCAGAAGAAAAATTTGTAAAGGTGTCCCCCACTTTCTCTACCAGGAAGGACGGAAGTTTATCACCAAAGACTGTATACCCCGATTCCCTCTCAAGTGGCAACAGAGGAATCTACGTAACAAATGTTACCTTCCCACACTCTGCCACCCTGGAACCTTAGTCTTCTTCCTTTGTCTTGTCACGACTCTACAGATTTATTTTCATCTTGTAAGATGCCATGTTAGCCCCAAGTTCTAACCACCCCATTGAGTGACTCATCACCGAGAACTTCCACATGTATGTGCAGTGCAGAGGTTAATGAACTTCTGTTTGTTTTTCTCTTGTTCTCTCTTGTCTTTTGTCAGTCTAATTTACAGGGTCCTGGCCAGGGAAGCTAAGATGGGAAAGAGAGAAAACTTCTTTTTCTCCCCTATAGCCCAAGGGTCTCTTATTTATAGCTTAAAAAAAAAAAATTATACCAGGAGCCAGTAAGAGTCCACCCATGAACTTCTTGTTATGTCTTTTCTCAGTGATGTGATGGATTCCTGCCTGTCCAACAGCAAGAACTGGACGCGGGACTACCAGTGCAAACACAAGCAGAGCGGCAGGAGGAGCTGCATGCAGTCCCTTCCGTACCCCAGGCTGTGGAGGTGGGGGAAACTGGCTGCAGTCAACTTTCCCAATTGCTAATGGTGGAAACAGGCGGTAGAGCTAAGTGGTGGAGCCTGGGGTCAGGGCCCCGCTTTCTGTCTTGCTACTTTAGCAAAATGTGCCCTGACAGCTCCAACTTAAGATAGAAAAGGTCACATGAAGCTTCTGTCTCACCCTGCAGAGTCTTGCCAGACTCCTTCCTGACCACCGGAAGCAGCAAAGCTCCACTCCCCTTTCTTAGTCCACCCCAGTCATCCACCGAAGTCCCCCAGAAAAACCCCGGCCTGTGTGTGCAAGGAAGATGGAGGAATGGTTGAGAAGAGCTGAGTCTTGCTAAGGCTCCTGGGTAAAAGTGGCATGGGTCAGGCATTGGCCAGTGGAGAGACATGGGGTGGTGTAAGGGTACAAAAGAAAGGGGCGAGGAGCGGATGAAAGCAGTGGAGAATCAAGAACATGAGACTCCTGGGAATTTGGAGGGAACTTGGGGCCAAATAGCCCAGGAGCCCCTTTGTCCCACCCTCTTTTGCTGAGCCTCTGGTCATTTCACACTGTCTTGTGCATCTTCACTGGGGAAAAAAAAGGGGGCTAATTATTTCTTGTTTCTGGCATTAAAAAAAAAAAAAATCAAGGGTTTAGGGAACTCTTGCATTAAGTTTATTTTGTCTTATTTCTTTGGATGACTAATCGGGTCTTATCCTTTAATCTCTGGATAGGGGTGGGGTGGAGAGATGGGCAGGGATACAGTTGGGAGGCTGGCCCGGTTCATCAGCAGAGACAAGTAATTAAGCTGACAAGCATTTAAAGAGTGTGCAGGCTTCTGAAGCTCAAGCTCTAGAATCCAAGTTTTTTAGCCTTTAGGCCATTGTGCAAAATCCACATGATTAAGTAGGCGTTGGCTTGATGGATGTGAGAGGATAGGATCAGAACATATGAAAAACCCGGGAGGTTGTTCTTGAGTATAATTTACTTAATTGTTCCTGGCCTGGTAAATATACCTAGAGGCTTTATATTGATGTATATGATTCAACAAACACGAAAACAATAAGGTCTTTATTGACTTGTGGTTTAATGGCTTTAAGGAAATTAACTTCTTTTGGATCAATTCAGTACACTGATGATTTTGCAATCTATTAACTTTTTGAATACTTCTCCCCTAAGTTGCAACTTTAATGTGTAACTTGGGAGACATCACTTTATATCCATCAAGCAAAGGCATTATTTTCTATGAACACACAACTTCAAAATGCAGAGACATGATCATAAAAAAGGATCACCAAAAATAGCCGAGCCTCAACACCAGATTCCAGTTCAGGATTTAGCCCCTCATGCCAATTTTTAACTGAAAGAAGGTCTTTAACAAAAATATACGTATTTGGAGTATTTAGTACAAGCGAAAGAATGTGCTCTATAAGTTGGCAGTCAGTTCTGCACCAAATTAATTGTGTGACTACTAAGAACGGAATTGTATCCCCCTCCTCTAAGTTCATATGTTAAAGCCCTAACCCCTAAAGTGACCGTATTTGGAGATGGGGCCTTTAGGAAGTATGATAATTAAAGTGAAGGAGGTCATAAGGATATGGCTCTGATCTGATAGGCGTGATGGCTTCATAAGAAGAAGAGAGATTTCTCTTCCTGAACATGTACCAAAGAACCAAGGAAAGAACCACATGCACACAGCGAGAAGATAGCTGTCTGCAAGCCAGGGAAAGATTTCTCACAAGGAACCTAGTTGGCAGGCACCTTGATTTTGGACTTCCCAGACTCCAAACTGTGAGGATGAATTTCTGTTCTTTAAGCACTGTTTTCCCTCCCCCAAATGTTTATGGTGGTTTGTTATGCCAGCCCAGGCCAATCTTAAGCAAGACAGTA
Source organism: Furipterus horrens (assembly GCF_987537825.1). Taxonomy (NCBI): domain Eukaryota; kingdom Metazoa; phylum Chordata; class Mammalia; order Chiroptera; family Furipteridae; genus Furipterus; species Furipterus horrens. Next base: position 7,636,415 of record NW_028327182.1, read on the forward strand.
ACCGTAAGCAATTTGTTTATAGCATCTCTGGGCCTCAGTCAGGCTAAATAAACCTAAGTTCTTTTCCATCTCTAGCATTACTTCGATTCCAACTGAAATTGTCTGGCTCTATAAGAACATCAATTTTAAAAATGTTTTTTTAAAAAAATTCTGACTTTCTAATTTTCATAAAAGTCACAAAATGGTTACAAGGATCTCCCATGTATGTTTTACCCAAATTCACCAACTTTCAATATTTTTCCCCATTTACTTTTTCAAATCCTCTCTCTCCCCCCCTTTCCTCTGTGTATATTTGCACATATACTATTTTATTTTTCTGAGCCACTTGAGAGTAAATTGCAGGTATGACATCTCTCTTCTCCCTGAACACGTCAGTATGTATTTCTTAAAAACAAGGATATTTTCTTACATAACTATGGTTGCCAGCTTCAGGAAATTTAACACTGACATGCCATTTTTATGTAACCTACAGCCCATATTCCAATTTCTTCAATTGCCCCCAAAATATTCTTTAAAGCATTTATCCTGCCTAATAGGAACCAGTCCGGATTACATATTGCATTGAGTGGTTGCGTCTTTTTAGCCTCCTTCCATCTGAAACAGTTCCTCAGCTCTTTGCTTTTATGGCCTTAACAGTTTTGAGAATATAGGCCAGTTGTTTACTAGAATGACCTTTATTTTGGATTTTTTCGTGTTGCCTCCTGATTGAATTTGGGATATGCATCCCTGGCTGGCCCCTTACGTAAGTGACAAAGTAGTGTCCTTTCCAGAGAATCACATTAGGAGGCACGTGATGTCTGAATGTCCTTCACTGGTGATGTTAATCTTGATGACCAGTTGGAGGCATTGTCTGGTGTCTCCACTGCATAGATTCTATTTCCCCCTTGCAACTGGTGGAGGAACTCTTTGAGACCAGGTAGTGATCCTACTCATCCTATAACCCCCCCTCAGACTTAGCATCCATTGCTGGTTCTTGATTCAACCAGTCTTTCCAATGATGCTTGGGAACAGATGATTTCCTACGCCACCATGCCCTTCACATTTATCAGTAGGCACAAGCCATTCACCTAGCAGCCAGAATCCACAATGTCCCTTTCCCGTCCTTCCTCTACTCATGCGTTTTTATATTATTCAAGGCGTAAATAATCTATTACTCTCCTTATGTATTTTGTTGCTTAGATTGTCCCCAATTTGGCCACTGGGAGCCCCTTCAAACTGGTGCGTATGTCCTTTTGATATATTCCCTTTCTTTTTTTTTTTTTTACACATGTGAGAAATACTGATTAAAATCAGAGGCAGATCAAAATAAGCGCGTGTGTGTGCGTGTGTGTGTGCAGTTCCAGAAGCAAAGTTAAGGACAGATTACCTGTTGACAGCAGTTAAAAAATTTATTAGATGCTATAACTATATACAACATATTCTCTTTCATTGTTTTATTCTCAGGTCTTCTCATAATTAGTTTTCATAGTCAGCATAGGCAATTAGACTGGAGTTGGCTGAAACCCATGGGCTAATTTGGAAGACAGGAGAGCAACCTACATAAAACTTCTTTTCAACATGGAGTCTTCTTCAGCATCCTTCTCCTCATTTGAATGCCAACTTCTTTATCACCTGTCCCTTACCCAGATTTTCACTTTACTTTAGCCCTTGGCGCATGGGCTCTGTGAGAGTTCTGATGGTTCTTCTTGCCTCTGCAATGTTGCTGAGCAAAGCCAGATTTTCTCCCAAGCTCAGTAGGAGTTTTCATTCCTGGTATCAACACTAAGGCACTAAACTAGAGGTTTCAAACTTGCTCCGTTCATAATGCTATTAGTGTCTCAATAATACTTTCCAATGTCCCATGCCAAAAGAAATACCGAACGGTTTCTTTTATTGAATGCACAGGCCCAAACAACTTACTTCTTCAACAACTTTGTACCTGTTTGGAAAAATTACACACATACATTGAAAAGGTGTTCTATTTTTATTTTATTTACAATCACTCATCATTACTCCCCAATGGGATATGTGTACCCACTGGGTCGCGCAGCATTTCTCAAGCCTTGGAAGCAGACTGGACACCGCCCCTCTTATTTCCTGCCACACATTTATTTTCACGGGCAATTACTTTTTATCACAACTGCTGAAAAGCTAGCTTCTCAGAGAGATAATGTCACTCAAAGACATGTTGAGGGATCTAGGGCTGAAGCTGAGCTACCTAGGAGACTGTGCAGCGTCCCACACGTGTCCCGCGTCACCACGCTTCCCTCCAAACTGTAAATCTGCAGCGCTGCAGTCCCCCGGGGCCCTCGGCTGCGCGACTAGGGAATGATGACACCCGATCCGGGAAAACCCTCCTTGGGAAAACAGCAGCAACAAATACGGAGCTGTTGCTATAAGTCTTTGCACTAACGATGAAAGGAGTCGAGCTCATTACGAAGCACCAGGCTGTAGCTCTTTTTCACAGTTTACACATCGAGCGATCACATCGTTTATTTTCCAATCCTTCTAGGGTGTTTTTTAAGAGGGAGAGGGTACGGCCGCGGCAGGATTCTGAGACAGCGGACGTACACAGGGACTGCTTGGGGCCAACCCGGTTGCGCGGCCCCCCAGGTCCTGCACGGCACACATCACAACACTGACGCTCAGAAGCCACCTTTATCTGACAGGTGATCACTGTTACCGTGCAGCTTCCGTGGTCTTGTATTTTGCCAAAGAATGTTATCGCATTAAATTAGGAAACGTGACATTTATTGGTTGTGTTCTTCCTTCTCTTATCTCTCCTGTCCCTTTCCCTCCATTTCCCCTCGGACCCCTGCTCTTTTGCTTCCCTCCCCTCCCCCACCCTACCCCCACCCCCAATCCCATCAGCCGCACCGGCCATTTTCCCAGTCACCCAGGTTCAAGTCTTTGCAGCACTTTTCTGAAGAGAACGTGAAAGGGAGCTGCATTCAGGACGCACAAGAAAGCCTGTAAAAATCCTCTTATCTTTTTCTTTATGTATGACCCGCACAAGGCAGACGCTTCAGATTTCTTCCCTCCCACTCCGACCCCCAGAGCCTTCACAGATCAATATTCACCCCCCAGTTCTCTGGCCTCGTCCCTCCTTAGCCAAGGCTTCCTTTTAAATCTCAAGCGCTTCTGTTACTTGGATTTGGCACAACAAAGGAGCCCTGAAGCGACTCTCCACCTTAGCGATAGCGAACACTTCAAATATTCAATCGTTTTTTGTTTTTTGTTTTTTCTTTTCCTTTTGTGTCCACATTCGAATGCATCTATCCCTGTCGATAAAAAGTAAGTAACGTATACAGGGCAGCGAATCGTGGCTTGTAAAAAGCAAGGCAGGAGAATTCTGATGTGACAGCTTAACGCGACAAAGAAGAAACGCCATGGTTACCGGGAGCGGGCGGACCAGGAAGTCGCGAAGAATTCAGTAATACCTTGTTCTAAAGCATAAACGGGAGGGGCCGAAATAGCTCAGTTGGGAGAGCGTTAGACTGAAGATCTAAAGGTCCCTGGTTCGATCCCGGGTTTCGGCAGATCTCGTTTTTACTCAAAAAATATTTTTATTTATTTATTCGAAGGGATTCAGATTCCGTAGGGTCTTTTGTCGGGGCTAAGGTGACTCATTCATGCCAGCTCAAGTGAAAACGGGGACTAGAAGGGCATGAATTCGGCACCGCCACTTCTGGGGCACCTCCCCCGCGGCCGTCGGGGGGCGTTGCTGCGCGTGCGCGATGCGGGGCCCGGGGCTGCTCCACCCGAGACCCAGATGGAGACCGTGACCTCGCCTGGCCCACGTTCCGTCCAGGTCTTGGTGCGCAGGAAGCCCGGGAGGCACCACTTCGAGGGCTGGTGCGAGAAAGGAGTCGATCTGTCTCCGGCGAGAGAGACAACGTCATCCCAAATTTCATCCCCAAAGCAGCCCAATTTGAAAAGCAAAACCCTGCTGTTGAAGCAAATGGGGGCGGCTGGTATTTCTGGTTAGAGGCGCAGGAGGGCGGCGCAGGGGGCGGCAGCCGTGCCCGATGGGTGAAGGCGTGGCAGCTTTTCAGCTCTCAAATTACTCAGCCTTGCAGCTGAACAGTTGTTTGGTTCCTAGACCTCTGGTTTTCCAAGTGAAGTCCCTGGTCCTCATCTTCACCGGCGACCTAGTCAGAAATCCGTATTCTGGGCTTCAGCGCGCATGTAACGAATCGGAAACTCTTGTTTCCCACACTAGGTGTTTGAACAAGCCCTCCGAGTGGGATCCGGAAGCAGCTAACGGTGGAGATCCATTTATCGGGATACTCCTTTTCTACGTCTAAAAAATCTTTTCCCGAGACTCTGTGAACTCGCTTTTCCCGTTTGCTGCTTTTGTTCTGCAGGTCTGAAATACGACTTTGAATTTTTGCTTTCACAATAAGAGCGTGGGTTGGGGGAGGTTTGTGCAGGGGCATCAGATTTCCTAGCTGTGGGGAGTCCACCCCAAGACTAAACCAGATGGTGTGGAGTAAAGAGAGTGGAGGCCCCCCGCGCCTTCCTATATATTGTGAGCCAAGACTGGGGGTGGGGGTGGTCGTAAATGATTTGTTGGCCTTGTGGGAGGGAGGAATGATAAGAAGAAGGTATATATATATATATATATATACACACGTACACACATATATAGTTTTATATATATATCGTCGGCAGCCGTCCGTCTCGAGAGACGATGGTGTAGCTTCTTAAGAGTCTATCTGCACCGCCGAGAATGGCTGTGCAGTCCGACTCGGGAGTGACACGGTATCTGTCTCCTCCCGTGTTGAATCGACATCTTGCGATGACGCTGGAGTGTCCTCTCCAGTGAAGCTGAAGCTACAGAGCCTGGGCAGGGTGATATGGAGGGTCTGCTGTTGCCCATGCAGCAGACCCCCCCTCTCTTCGCAGCTGAAGGGTCCAAGGGAAAGACGGAGTCAATACAGCTTGGGTTCAGGTGCGCCGCAGGAGTTGCCAGTATTGACTACAACGTCAAACCACCTTAGGGACTCCGGCTCCGGATTTTCTGTCGGGGTTTACTCCCTTAGCCTTTCCCCTGAAGAGGTATGCCGCAAGGCAGCGGAGGTTTTTTGGAGTCAGAGTTTTCCTTCTCTGATGTACCCTGACTGGAAGATCGAACCAGCGACACTTAGCTCGCAGGCCGACGCTCAATCCACTGAGCTAAACCAGCCAGGGCTTTATATATATATATATATATATATATATATATATATATATATATATATATATATATATATACGCATATATAGTTATATATACATATATAGTTTTAAAAATAAATATACAGTATATGTATATATAATTTTCTTACCTTAAAAAGTAAAGTGTAAAGAGGTAATCTGATCACTTTTTTTGTGTGTGTGTGATAAAGGAAAGGAGTCTTTATTCCAAAACTAATCCGATCACTTTTATTGCCCGTCACCGAAGCAGGAAGCGCTCCGATGTATTTTGCAGGAGTGAAGGCTGAGAAGCCTGAGCAGGAGTTGTCTCCCAGGAACGCCCCTGATGCCTGTCGGGCAGCTCCGGGATAGCTCTTTATGACTGAGGGGGAGGGGAAGGGTGAAGCGTGGACCTGCGGAGTCAGCCCTTCCTTCAGAAAAGAAATGCTTTCGATGGAAAGAACGCAACCAGCGTGAAACGTTTATGAGTCGGTGTTCAACCCAGCGCTCTGTTAGCAGCAGAAAGATTGTGAATGTCCTCTTGGTGCAGACATTTATCCAGGCCGCGAAGGGAAAACGCCTTCTTACATTTCCTCGGGCAGTTTTTAGAAAGGAACTGGGGACACCTGGCTCATCTGACAGATTTCTAAGTGACTCACAAGCGCGCTGCTAAATGACTGTTTACTTCTTAATTATTCTGGATCTTACTCTCATTTTAGGCCAGGATTATGATACAGGGAAGCTGTTTCCGTTGCTATATACAATTAAACTAAGTGGGCATTTAATAATTCATTAGGCCTTTTGTGTAATCGATGTGTACATACATTGATGCCCATTTTACTAGTCTTGGGTCCTCCTTCTACTCTTCTAAATGCTTAGTGGTTTATAGTTGTTTAGTTCCATGCTACATGATTCAGCACATCTGATTTATCTGGTGTTGTGCCCTGGTCAGAAATACAACTCCTTTTTGGATTTGCCTCAGATTCCAGAACTATATGGATCCTGCACAATTATTTTTAAGATGGGGTGTCAGGACGGCTGACCTTGTTTAAGTGTAATCCACTTATCTAATGGAAAATCTTAAGCATTGTTTGTAGTCCCCAGAGGTTAGATGCAGTGTTTGGGAGAGGGCCAGTGGGCACCTGGGGAAGCAAATGGGAAAGTTTGGCAAAGGCAAGGCTCTTCTTCCTAACAGACATCTGAGCCGCATACTAGTCCCCAAAACTCCAATTTTCATACAATGAGTTGTCTTAAACAGGGTGCACAAATATTTGACTATTCACTACCTGAATATATCCTACAGTGCAAGTGGAGCAACACCTTCCCCTCCACACTTCGTTGCCTCTCTAGTTTATTAAAGTATCAAGAATAACCAGAGGCACCGAGTCTGGAGTGTTGTCTGTGCGCCAGGCATCCTAATGAGCACTTTTCATATCAAACCTGTTCGTTACCCTTTGAGGTAGGAGGCCTAGATGAATATGAATTTTTAAAAAAATGCTACATCGGCATGCTGCTGTGTAAAGCCAGCATAATTCTGAGATGTATTAAAAATGGAGCATTAGCCCTAAAAGTAAAGTAACAGGTCTTTTCTATGTCGTTAGTGAGATCCACGTTACAGCATTTTGTTCAGTTTTTATGAACTCAACTCGAGGAGAGGGTTAACGAAGAACAAAAACATGATTAAGGAATAGGAGAATTATTTTTATAACAGAACAAAAAAGATATGAGATAGATTTGCTAAGATAAAAGAAAGTTAAGGGTAACTTGATTACTGTCTTCAAAATTATTCTTTCTCAAGAGTATATAATTTTTAAGAAGATGCCACAAGAAGATATGGGTTTAGATGAAGGTATGAGAGATTTCTGTTAGCTAAAGAGAGGAATCGTGATAAAATACTTGATCTAGGTTTGTGATAGAAAAAGCATCTGCCCAAGATTGGTTATTCTAGAGAATCATTGTGGAATAGATTTGTCTGTGTTTAAGAGGATTGCTAGCCAACTATGGTATGTAGGGGAGGAATAAAAACTTCCCCACTAGCCTCTGAGGTTCTTGGCTAAGGCCTTGTAAATTAGAGCAACAAAAGGCAGAATAACAAGATAAGAACACCAGATTATTAATATATGCAGCATGCATTCACATGGGAGTACTACTCAGTGATAAGTAACCCTAAGGGGTGGTTAGAATTTGGGCTTATCTAGCATCTTAATCAAAAAACAATAACTTTGTCGAGAAGTGACAAGACAAAGGACTTTGAGCTTCTAGGGTGGCAAGTTGTGAGAAAGCAGATATATGAGGAAACAGAACAGCACAGCAGAAAGTTGCATTTTTTTTGTTCGGGCTTAAAAACAAAACAAAACAATAAAAACAAACGAACAAACATGGGTTTGTCTTAGTCTAACAGAGACAGGTTGAGTCATTTTGTGGACCAGGATCTGCCAGGGCACGAACCCAAGTAAATTTAGGTCATAAACCCATGAGCTAAGATCATAGTCACACATTACACGGCGACATTCAATAAAGGTCTCAATAACAACAGTATAAATATTCTCTCCACCTTTCAACTTCCTTAAGATGTTCTGACTGCTATTTTTTAAATGTAAGATTTAAATAACTTTCTAGATAAACAGGTTTTAGAAAACCTTCCAGATGTAACAGATTAAAAGCTAAATAAAGGTTTTGTATTCAGAGGGCTATAAAGAAAGCAAACAGCCCAACACAAATAGAAACATGTCTTAATAACGTAAATGGTTGACTTAATTCATCCTTTATCAGCTCATTATTCACTGTGCAGGTGTTGGTCTTCAGTAGGTGTGCTTGGGAGGCCTCCTTTGAAGAGTGGCTGCCGGACATCATAGGCCTCAGCAGCTCCCAGAACATTATTCTGTCCAATGTGAATGTTAAATCATCTGGTCTAAGCTGGTGCATGGCATTCCTGAGGGCTGGAACTGTCAACCCTGGATCCTAGAATGTGTCTGCCACTGGCCCTCAACACCTGCCACATCTCTGGGCACATACTTTGGTCCCCTGGGCCATAAATAAAGGGTCCACTTTCTCTAGATGTGGAAGAACTTTTGGTCACTCATCTGCTTCTGAGCTGATTTTTGAGACCATTTTGAATGCATGGCCCAACTTTTTTCTGAATTTAAGGGTTATACAATTTCCAGCTAACACCATTTTGGGATGCTTGATGAGGAGCTGGAGTGGCTTCAGTTTTCGTAGAGCCTCTGTGGGGTGGCAGGTGTTTCCCTTTAAGAGGGAAACCTGGGCTGGGCTATGCCAGTTAAAAGTACTGATCATTAATGCTTAATTGCAATTCCCCGTGTCTTGCCAACTCAAACGCATAGATGGAGTCATGATATTGGTAATAACTCAGAGTTTGCTGACTTTTTTGCCCCAACTATTTATTGAGGACATCAGCAACCAGAAGGACCTTATCTGTACCTGTTGCAGGTAATTCATGTATTCTCACAAACAAATCTCATCTTGCCAGCCACCGCCATTGGACCTCTGGTCTCCCAGGTTTCTCTCATGTCCTACTTGGCCTCATAGGCAGCGTCGTGTGTATATGACTGCCCTCAGGGGCTGAGTGTTGCTGTGTTCTGCATAACAGAGCTCCTGGTGAGTCCGGAAGCACCCTTGTCTGACATCTTTATGACAGATCTCCTTTGGCTTCTGCCTGAGTTCCTTTCCATTGGGTTTGGGGGAGGGACGGACACCATTTCTGTTTCCTTTCTTCATATTATTTCCCTAGTAGTCATAGCTATTGTGCTTCCTCTTTATTTAAGCCAAAAAAACCTAAAGTTCCTTTGCAGTTCATGTCATGGAAATGAATTATCTTGGGTCTATTACACCCTTTAATCAAACACAACCATATACCCCCAAACTCTAATATATATAACTAAAATTGCATAAAAACAAGTACATAGAATGTATTCTAAATTGTATGTACCAACAAGCTGAAACCAGATCCTTCAGGTAGAGTAAGATATTTGGTCTCATTTCAGACAGCCTAATCTTGTGGGCCCTTTAAAACGCTGTTTTAAAATATTTATCCAACATTTATTTGGGTGACACAGGAGAAGGATGGAGGATGTGACAGCAAGTGGCATGAAGAAAGGATATGAAATGAGAAGTAATTCCAAAAAATGAGGGAAGGAGCCCTTGGTAGTTTGCTAGGGCGTCTGTAACGACAGAGCACAAATTTCATGGCCACAGTCTCAGTTCTAGAGGCTAGAAGGCCAAGACATGGTTGGCTCCTTCTGAAGGCTCTGTGTTCTGTGCCTTTCACTTAGCTTCTGGTGGTACACGGGCAATTTTCGGTGTTCCTAGGCATGTAGAAATGTCATTCTGATCCCTGCCCTCACCTTCCCCGTGGCCTTCGCCTTGCGCGCGTGTCTGTCCACATCTCTCCTCTTCCCAAGGAAACTCGTTGTTGTGGGGTAGGGCCCACTCTAATGGCCCATCTTAACTAATTACATCTGCCACAACCCTCTTTCCAAACCAGGATGCGTTCTGAGATACTGGGCGATAGACCTCAACATATGAATTGGGGGGAATACAATTCAGCCCATAAGGAAGCCCTGATGGGGTTCTCCAGAAGCAACCACTGAAGACGATCCAAGATAAGGTTCTATCATTTTTCAGTGGGAGAAAGACGTGACCTTGCATGGGAGCTTAACATGGAAACGGATCTTCCTCTTCTTCCAAGTAGAGTCACAAAGCAGCCCGCACAGTGACGCTGGCTCAGCTTGCCCTGTCCCACCTCAGTGCACAGGACTCTGATCCCACCCCTCTGAGGCATCCCAAGGCCAGTGGCAAATGGCACCAGCAAGGGTCCTGGCTGACTGAAGAAGGCTGAGAACTCGCAGGCCGTGGTGACAGGCACATTCTCTGTGGCCACCTATCCTTCCTGTCCTGGCACATGGAGGCCGTGCACACAGGGCTCCCTGGCATCCCCACCCTGTTTTGTGTGGCATTGTTTTTCATTATTGAGCCACTGGAGGGGCTGTAGCCCACTGAGCATCTCTGTGCTTGTCAGGAGCCTCGCTGGGTTGACTGCAGCTTCTGAGATAATGGAATGATGGAGAGTTCTCGGTCCCGGTCCCATGATGCTGTGCCCCAGTCACAGCTGGGTCTGAGCTTCTTGTCTGGAGGGAACAGTCTGAAGAGAGCACCTTGCTCTGGTATAGAGGAGGGGGTGTAGCTCATTTTCCTGAAGTTATATCCACAGGAGGACTCTGAAACCCTTTTCTTCCTCTCCTTCCCCCTCTCCCAAAGTAGTTTCCAGATTTCGTACACACATCTGTATGCACTAGAGTTGGGCACATGAAAGTGACTGTTAACTAATCACTTTGACTTGGGTTTGGGGGAAATGAAAAATGATGGTTTTTAAATGAAGTTTTCAGACCATCTTCTGAAAAGTAGAATAACGTGGGGTCACTTCTCTCAGCTCACAGAGCAAGAAAATTTAAAAATCAGAAGGAGCAGGCCATGGTACATGTTTGCGGGAAGCTGTCAACAGTTCAAGTAGGGATTTAAATAAAGAAGTGGGACCAGTTTTCATGAGTCCAGGGCAAACGTGTCTCTGATCACAGAGGTGCTGCTTAGGAATGGTGTAGTTGTAAAATTTCAAATAGAAATTTCACCAAGGAGCTGTGGAGTAGAATGCTTAGCAAAGGAACTGTTGTTTTGCTTCCTCAAGAAATGGGTCAACCCCAGCAGAAGCTGTGATACATTCGCTTTGAAGATGGAGAGCCAAGGCCTCCCTACCCCTGGTTTAGTTGTTGCTGGTGACTGCGTTTTGGGGGCAAATGGAGGTCATGAAAAAGAGCTTTTGTCTCCTCTCGGCTCGCTCCAAGACACAAAATGTGTCCCCTCATGCTGTGGACTTGTTTTCACCCAGCCATCAACTGTAATGAAAAATGCGGGGCTTGGCTCAGGAGGTCTGGCTTGAGTTCCAGTTCTGCCAAGAACTCTGTGGCTTTGTAACCTTTGCTAAAACTTTTAACTTCCTCGGGCTCATCTGTAATATGTAAAGCTCCACCCGCCACCTGGGACTGTTGTGAGCTGCAAACGAATTTGCTCATGTTCAAAGCAAGTCACCATGTCAACGCACCCAGTTGGCTAGAAAGCATCGCTGTGTGGGTGAAGGCTGGTAGTGGGTGTTATTATGCTTTTTATTATTTAGCATTGGATTTACAATTCCTCTACGCAGGAAAGATAGCAATAGATAAGCTAAATGTAGTGCATTCATACAACAGAATACTTTTCAGCCATAAAGAGAAATGGAGTTCTAATACAGGTCACAGCATGGACGAACCTTGAAAACATTATGATGCGTAAAAGAAACCGGCACAGAAGATATTATATTACTCAATTCATATAAAGTGTCCCAAATGGGCAAACTGGTAGAGACACGGAGTAGATGACTGGCTGCCTAGGGCTGGGAGAAATAGAGGGATTGGGAACGAGAGCTCATGGGTATGGGGTTTCCTTTTGCAATAATGAAAATGTCCGAAAATTCACTGTGGTGGTGGTTGTACAACTCTGTGAATAGACAAAAACCACTGAGGTGGACATTTTAAACGGGTTCATTGTATGGCACGGGAATTATATCTTAATCAGTCTGTTATCTGAAAAACAAACAGCAACAGTTGGAAGCACCAAAGCGTTCTTAACATGATACTGCATCTTTCTTTCTCTGTACTCCTTAAAGATGTTTGGGTCCCTCTTTTGACGATAATAGTTGACAGTAATAGTTACGAGTACTTGTAAACTGGCAAGTGCTGTGCTAAGCATATTATAAGCATTGTCTGTCTCATCCTCACAACAGAGGTTTTTGTTCCCGTTTTAGAGATACGTAACCAAAGCTCAGAGAGGTTAAGTAACTTGCTCTAGCTCACACAGCTAGTGCATTGCCAACCTTGGGCTTGACATCAGGCAGATGGATTCTGCAGCTTCCATCCCACTGGTTACCTCCTCAATGTCTTCACTGAGAGCATGTTCCAATGTCTTGAACTCTGTTGTGTCTCTGTGAGCTTTCATTTAGTTTAAATGGTTATGGTTGATCTTATTTAAATATTGACTGTGCCATTTATAATTAGGAATAAAAAAAAAAGAAGAAGCAGAATCTACCTTTTGGGGAGAAAAAATTTATTCTAGACAGGCATAAACTCAGTACCAGCAACTCCATCTCGCTTCACTGCCAGGAGTCCGTTTTGATCCTGAGATCATGCCTGGAAAGTGTGTGTCTCAGTCTTTTTGTTTGCTACTTGCCTCATTAGAAGACCAGGGCTTCGGACGTGAGTTAAAGCCCATGTGTGTATCTGTTTTCAGAGGCAAGGGGACGGTGGGTCAGGTTGACATTTTTGGAAGATTTTGGGAGGCCAGTACAGTTTTGTGACATACTTGGCATGACTATAAAAGACCACACACACAGCGCACTCACAGCTTCTGCACACACTTGTGATGGCTTTCCTCTGTGACGCAGGGTCGGAGGCTATTTTCCAGCCATGCCACCAGAATAGATTAATTTTGTCATTACCCTTTCTCAATTTCTGCCTTTGACCGGAAAGAAAAAAAAAAGAGGTTAATTGTGTGCCGTTTCTCCGGAGAATGAGGTATCAGCATTTTAATTCCTGATATTTTATGAATTGTGGGCAGCTAATTAAAAAAGATTAGACGAGCTATTCTGGCTAAGAGGCCATTTGCAGGGTTGTGAAATGAGGAGAACAAAGGGTTGTCTTTCCTTTCTATTCCTACAGTTTAAGTGAACCTTCATGCTGAACTAGAGCCTTGAATTGTTTTACATACTGAGTGTGCACAGTATTGATTTTCATTTCAATATTGCAGCACAGGGTACAATACATGAAAGCAATTAAGGGGTTAAGATTGGGATTATTGGGAACCTGAAATAGCAAGATTTGTGTTTGAAGGCTCCGTTGGACCCTTCTTGACTTCGGAGAGACGTCTTAAAGTCAGATAGGATCCCCTACAGATTCTCCTAGATGCCTTTCATTGCCATCTGAGAACTCCCTGCGTATTTAGGTTTTCTCTTCTGTTTTCTCTCACAGTTAACTGTTTAAGTCGCTCCGTAATAGATCAAGGGATCTGCCACGAGTGCTGGGCTTTTTCTTGGCTCCATTATTTCACCTGGCTGATTTGCAGGCTATTTCAATCTTTTTGGAGACCACTGACAATATCCAAGACCCACATCTTGGGATGCGAGTGAAGGAAATCACTAGGCTCTATGCTACTTTGTGCAAATTAGAAAAAAAAAAAAAAAAAAAAAAAAGGCATGTCTCCAGTGGATGCCGTCCCCACAGACATGTCACTTGGAGGATCAAGTGTGGATGGACATTAGCTCCTACCTACCTCTTAACTATGCAGAACCCTGAGAAGGGCCCAGCCCACTCAACAGATTACGGGGTCATGACTTAAATAGCCCTTTCCACCCATTTCTTAGCCATGTGTCTCATGTGCCTCTTTGTGTAAAATAATTTTTTCTTCTGTGATGAGATTAGGTTAGACAAGATTCGAGTAAGTATCCCAATGCCAACTCCTTGGGTGCAAAACCAAGCCTTGTTCATTTTTTATAGCCCCAAGTTCCTAGTTATTTTCTCCTATCGAACATAAGTACCTACGAGGACCAAGGAACTGTTCTAGGTCCCGGAGGTTCACAGAAAAATCCAATTTAAAAGAGATCAATAAAAAGGGGATTGATCCAATAGTAGACACGGACCATGGCAACCCAGTCACTTCCCCGGCACAGAGCTTCCTTGCGGTCCGGTGCTCACTCACTGGGCTCTCTCTCTAAAGCCAGATATTATTAGGGAGAATGTGTGTGCTGCCTCATCTGTGCCTACCCCATGGGATTATTGAAGGATTAAAGAAGATAATCCATAAAGTGGTCTGCTCAGTGCCTGACATATAAAAACAATAAAATGTTAGTTCTTGTGACAAATAATTAAATTAATAATAGACAGCTTTTACCGCCAATATAATACACATAATGGTTAGTGATCACTTTTTCCTCATACCATTATGAAATTTACCATTCTATGTATGTTCTGGACATATTTGCAGATAACTGAAGTCTGACTAGGTAAGTGAAACATGACTAAAGAGAAGTATATATGGGTCTTGGTGTGCACTTTTTTTTTTGCTAATGATTTGAATGAGCAATTTCTTCTATCATTAATGATGTGAAGGACAGAGACTAAAACCTGTAGACTCTTGACTCTACCAAGTTAGAAGGGATTAATTAAAGCTCAGTTAATGTCTTATAAGGGTTTTAGTAAAAATAATCAATATGGCAGAAATGCACACTCCACCTTTTCAAAGACAAGATGTCCTTTGATATGAGTTGATAAAAATCTACTGAGGAGAGACTCTTTTGTAGATTAGATTAAAGGTCTTGTATCCATTAACTTGCAGTGTGAAGCTGAAAGACCATCAGAACCGCAGATTTAGAATACCAAGTAGAGTTTTTATTTTTAAACTTTGTATTTTGAAATGACTTTAGACATGCAAAAAAGTTGTAAACAGTAGTAGAGAGACTTTTTGCATACCCTTCATCCCGACTTACCCTTAGGTTACTAGCTTATATAACCATAGTATAATTATCAATGTCAAGAAATTATTGAGACAATGCTATTAACTAATTTAGAGCTCTTATTTCTTTTTCTGATCCCATATGGCATTTAATTGTCATGTCTATTTAGTCTCCTCTCATTTGTGAAAGTCCTTTCTCTGTCTTCCATGATGTGGACACTATTGTAGGATACTGCTCAATACAATGCCCTTATTTTCCTTATAAAGAAACAAAGACCCAGAGGTGGCCACACAGGGACATAATAGGAAAACTATCAATGTGCATTTGTCTGAGTTTCTTTTTTTCATGAACAGATGGAAGCTGAGCATTTTTGCCAAGGATACCACCACTGTGATATTGTTCCCTCCTCAGGGCATGGTATCAGGAGGTACATGATGTTTGTATGTTATGTCTTATTGTTGTTGATGTTAAATTTGATCATCTGTGGTACCTTACAGGCTTCTTTAGTTTATTTCCCTTTATAACTAAGGAATCTCTTATTTTTAGGCCACATAAATACACCATCTCTCATCACACGATCACAATGGTTAATGTGAAATTTGTCTATAGTTATTTTCTATTTGCATCACTCTATGTTTGAGTTAAATGCTACTATCCCTTTTCCCCAATTTATTAATATCAGCATGGACTCATGAATATTTATTCTGTGGGTTATAGTTCATTGCTATTATTGATTTTCTGATGTACCTTATTATTTCTGAGTACTGTCTTACTTTCTGTCCCCATAAAATGTTTCAGTCTCCACTTTTGTTTCTTCTGCCCTAAACCTGGATTCAATTACTTCTTGAAGACCTTTGCTTCATTTTAATGAAACCAAGATCTGGATGCTAGGTGACCAAATGGAATTTCAATCAACAAAATAATCACCAGAGGAAAGAATAACAGATAGTTAGTTATTGGTGTTTGGACTCTCTGGTGTCAGGTAGCAAACTATATGTGAGTTCTTGGTACCAAGTATATTAGTTATCTATTGCTGTGTAACAAATTGCCCCCACATTTAGTAGCTCTCAACAACACACATTTATTATCTCACAGTTTCTGTGGGTTGGGAATCCAGGCATGGATTCCCCTTAACTGGGTCCTCTGTTTCAGGGTTCCTAACAGGCTGCAATCAAAGTGTGGACTGGACTGTATTCATCTTAAGGTTTAACCCGAGAAGGATTTACTTCCAAGCTCAAATTGTTGTTGCCAATATGTGCTTCCTTGCAGGTTGTTGGACTGGGGGCCTTTGTTCCTTGCCAGCTGTTGGCTAGAGACTGCACTCAATTTTCTGCCACATGAACTTCATTAACAAGGCAGGTTGTTTCATAACATTATTAAGCCCAAGCAGGAAATAGAGAGGGTTTGGTAGTGAGATGGGAGTCACAGTCTTTTCATAACTGAATCATGAAGAGATGTCCATAATTTTGCCACATTCTCTTCTTTCCTCTTTTGCGCCATATTCATTCTTTCAACTCTGATTACACCAAACATCTCTTGGTACTCTCCCCTCTTCCTCCAGGCCCATTCTGCTGTGGAAACCAAGATGACACACAATCATATAGCTTACTCTAGAATGAGCTATATTTGTTTTTCTAAAATGTAGCTCCTATATTTGGCCAAATCTAGATTCTGACATTAAATACGCTAATGACTGCTGTTAGAATTCTACTGAGAATTTGGAAATTGTTTGCATCTGGCAATAGGGCTATAGTGTCTAATCTTGATGTGTTATTATTTTTATTTAATCAAGAAACAGAATTTTTATTTATTATTTTTAAATTTAAATTTTATTTTTCAATGACGGTTGACATTAAATATGACTTTGTATTAGTTTCAGGTGTACAGCGTAGTGGTTAGACAATCATATACTTCCCCAAGCATTCCCCTTGATATTTCCAGTGGCCACTGGGCACCATTCATGGTCGTCACAACACTACTGACTTTACATCCCGGTGGCTGTTCTGTAACTGCCAATTTGTGCTTCTTAATTCTTCATCTTTTTCACCCAGCCCCAAAACTTCCTCCTCTCTGACAACCAACAGCCTGTTCTCTGTATCTATGAGTTTATTTCTATTTTGTACATTCATTTACTTTGTTCTTTAGATTCTACAAATATAGGTGAAATCATGTGGCATTTGTCTTTCTCTTCCTGACTTATTTTATTTAGCACAATACCCTCTAGGTCCAACCATGTAGTTGCATGGTAAGATTTCATTCTTTTTATATGCCTGAGAAATATTTCATTATACTTGTATATATGTACCATCACTTTTTTTTATTCCATTGTCCAGTGATGGGCACTTGGGTTGCTTGCATGGCTTGGTTATTGTAAATAATGCTGCAACGAACATAGGGGTGCATATATTCTTTCAAGTAAGTGAAACATAATCTTTGAACCTAAAAAAGAGTTTAGAATAATGCAGACCAAGCTCTAACTCCTCTTATTTTCCAGATAAAAAGCCAAGACCTAGTAAGATAATGGCAGGACCCACATGTCAAGAACCCTAGACCAGGATACCAAATCCTGCATTGTTTCTCAAAGACCGCACCACAGTGCACAGGATAACAAAACATTTCTGTATAAAAAGGATAGTTTGTTTTTATAAACATTTTTTGAACTCTTTGGTTTACCAAATTTCACTCATCCAACAGAACTGAGCACCCTTTCTGTTCCTGACATGTGCCAGGGTGCAAAGATGGGTGAAGCACCGCCTGAATTCTGAGCTAACACAGAAACTATGGAAAGATGAACAGGTGAGTACGTACACAGCTCTATGAGAAAAAGTTATAAGGGAGGAAGCCAATGCATGAAACTTTCGATGATTTTTTAAAAAAAGTTTTGCTATCTCTCTTTTAAAAAAGATTTTTATTTATTTTGAGAGCGAGGGAGAGAAACATCAATGTGTGGTTGCCTCTAAGACACCCCCAACTGGGGAACTGGCCCGGCCCACAACCCAGGCACGTGCCCTGACTGGGAAATGAACCAGCAGCCCTTTGGTTCACAGGTCGGCACTCCATCCATTGAGCCACACCAGCCGGGTTACTTGGGGTGATTTTTTCACACATCTAAAGCACCACTTTGGCACATGATAGATGTTGCATAGGAAATGCATAGTGGGAATTTTCACAGCAGTGCTCATGGGCACGTTGAGTGGGATAGTCGTGGCTCCTGCCCCTTGAATTCCGGTAATAAGCATCCCTCAGATCAGAAACAAGCGCCCCGGCACTGCCAAGGGTGAGCGCTGCGTTGGTTGAGAACCTCTGCCCAAGTCACCAGGCGACAAGCACCTCCCTGCAGTGGAGCTGCTACGCCCAGCCTGAGAAACACACGGGAGGAGAAGGGCGCCTTCCAAACTCTTTGAAGCATTGAACACGGAGTGTCCTTTTGGAACAGACGATTTTGGCTGACGATTAATTACAGTAGCCGAACACAAGCGTCACGTTCTATAAAACCAGAAAAGGCCGCACCAATTGCAGCAGCATCGTATTAACCTACACCCCACAAGCTTGGCTCTGGGTTAGGATGGACGAATGTTCGTTTTTGCTTTCAGCAGGAGTTCACTAAGGGAAGAACAAACAAGAGAGAAAGGAAACATCTACCTCACGTATGCGCACTCAACAGCCCTCATTTTACAGGTAGGAACAACGCCAGATGTGTAGCGCATCAGTGACTACGCATTAGGAAATCGGGGCCTCCCCTTGATAATTACGTGAGTGATTTTGAAAAAGGGAATGACGGCTCTGTGTCTCTGTTGGCTTCCTGGGGCTGCCGTAACAAATGACCACAGAGTAGGTGGCTGGTAACAACAGAAATGTGCTCTCTCGCAGTTGTGGAGGCCAGAAGCCTGAGAGCCAGGTGTAGGCAGCCCGCGCGCCCTCCGGAAGCTCTAGGGGACAATCCCTCCTCGTCTCCACCTTCAGGTCGCTCCAGCCTCTTCCTTCACGAACTTCCCTTCTTGCGCTCCTGCATCAGCAGCGCTACCATGATTTGTGTCAGGCTCTCTGCCTTACTCCTTACCCCCCCCCCCCCCCGTTTGGTGTTCCTGCCGGGTGTTCCTACAGCCCTGTCACTTTCTCCACCTCGTGGTGTCCCCGTGCCATGAGCGCCGGAGCCAGGACTCTCTTCTTCCTCATTACTGTGAGCCTGATACCTAGGGCAGCATCTGCCCGTAGAGCAGACGCTTAACAAACATTTTTTCTGAATGAATGAGTCAATGAGCCAATAGGAAGGAAGGAAGGAAGGAAGGAAGGAAGGAAGGAAGGAAGGAAGGAAGGAAGGAAGGGAGGGAGGGAGGAAGGAAGGAAAGAAGGAGAAAAGGAAGGAAGGGAAGTTAACTTATTTGCTATATACTAGGTGTGCTAACTTGTTTAAGTTCCCCAACAAACTGATCAGATATGTATTATGAACACCTTCTTCATTTTATTGTGTATGCGTAAGTATGAGTGTGTGCATGTTCATGTGTGTGTGTAATAATTGATAACTCCTGAAATAATGATTCAATAGGAAGAATTTTTCAGTATCTTATGGGATTTTCCACTGCTTTCCTGGCTGTCCATTGAAGGAAAGGCAGTGAGGGCTATTGATTGAGAAAGTAATGATTCTTCAAACAAATTAAAAAAATGACATAGTAGGTCAGACCAATGATGTGTCAGTGAAGAAACCTGAAAGGCTGACAGTGACATCCATGGATGATTTCATGGAAATTATAATAATTATAGTCACTCCTTATTGAGTACCCACTGTGTGCTAGGTTCTGCCAGGCAAATTATATACGGTGTGGTATTTAATCCTTATCATCAAACTTAGTAGATATTGTCCTCTCAGATTTATAGATGAGGAGACTCAGGCTGAGAGAGGAGAGCCCCGTTGTCCACAGGAAGCAGCAGGATCAAGGTCTGTGCTGTGCCGAAGCCACAGCAATTTTTCTACTTGCAAATATGCTTCTACTCTCTATAATGCCATCTTCATAAGTACCCATCATTTAAAATGTTTTAACTTAAAATTTCATATTTATGATAAAAATAACTATTATATGTCCATGATTCAAAATTCAAAACGTGCAAATTAGAGAACGAAAATAAGTCTCCTTTCCTGCCTGGTTCCCCAGCCTTGCAGGCGCCCTTTCCAGCGACAGCTCCTCACTCAGGCAGTTCCTTGTGTATATTCTATGCATTCACACACAGATACAGATAGTCACACCCCGCCCCTGCCATCCGCACGGAATGGTAGCACAGCGAATTCACAGTTAAGTGCCTTATATTTTTCACTTGACACTATATATTCGGTAATCTTTCCAGAGCCCAAGCATTCTTAATCAAACATTTTAAGACTCTGGTGGGTCTGTTAGCACTAAAGTTGTCTAGAGAAAACTGTACAACCTTTTGCAAATGTGGAAGTGGCATTTGCTGGGTTTGATCAAACATGGGTAGAAAGGGGAGCAGCTCCCCCTTTCCACGATCCGTATTTTGGAGCAGAAGTAGCTATATTACTGTCCCAAGTCAGTCATTAAATTATAGAGGCATACATTAAAAAAAAAAAAAAATTCCAAATGAAGTACCCGTGACCGGGATGGAAAATAACAAACAAAATGTTAAAATAAGAATTGAAGAGCTCAAGTTGCATAACAAAGAACTGAGATGAATTTATAGATGCAACATCTGAAGTTAAAATGAGTTTGATGTATAACACAGCCTTAGGGCTGGACTATCAAAAAATGCACGCAGGGAGGAAAAAAATGCATCTGACTGAAATACCCGCAGCCACGCCCATTCCTAGCCTGTCATTCCTCTGAAGAACAATTCATACCACCCAAAACCAGAAAAACTCTTAAAAGTAGAAAGCGAAGCCCTCATCAGCACAGATGCCCGGTGTTTAGGAAACAATTTGGACACAGAGGAAAAATATAACCTCTTTTCCTCATGATGTGGCCGCAGAGAATAGACCAAAAAGCATCAGGCAGAGGAGTCCGGTGGGGATAAAAAACGGGGAGGATTTTTGCATTCAGGGGCCTGGAGAAAAGGGCACATGACTCTCTGGCCAGCAGAAGAAAGATGCAGATGATTTCTCAGTATTAATCATAGCAACAGCTCTAAAACAAGTAACACCTCATTTGGTTGCTTATTAGGCTTTGAGTCACTTTGTCCCCCACTGAATGTACGAACAGCACACACTGGCATCCTGTGTGCAAAGTTCTGCATGCACACCCTTCATCATTCACTCAGAATTCTTTACCAAAGTATCTAATTCAGTTCACTCCTAAGAGCACGCATCGGGTCCTTCTTCCGTACAAGATGGTGCTCGGTGCTGAAATGCAAAGTGAAAATGTGCAGAACATCTCTTTTCATTAAGATTCTTGCCTCGACTGTGAAAGAACAGGGTAAAATGAGTTGCTTTCTAATCAAGCACTTTACCACCCGCAAGTTACTTATTTAGCTCCATGATACTCCGCTGCCTCTCTTTACTGGATTTGAGAATGTTCCTTAGAATAGCCCTTGATTTTATAGTTCCCATTGGCAACAAATGGTCTCAATACACCCATGAAACATCTCCTCCTGGATTTTGTTATGCAGTTTCTAGCAAAGACATTTCCTATTATAAGTAATATTTAATTACAGCCATGCTCATGATCCTCAGTCTCTTTGTTTTATGTTCTTAGGTCTCAGATTCCTTACACCTATTTCTCAGGAACTCATTTTGCATTCTTCTTGAAGCCCTGACTTTCTTACAAACAATAACTTGGGTGGGCGTTTATTACCTTCCAACTTACATAGAAATATAGGTGGATGTATACACCTCTCTGCCCCCTTTCTCAAGAAATTTGAGAGAGGCTGGAGAAATGAATACATTTACAAAGGGTTAAAATAGGACTCTCAGGACCCGAGAACATAAGGGAAGGAAAAGAACAAACTAAATGCTGTGTGAATCAGTTGCTTGACACAAAGGCTGCAAATTTGGCTCTAAATTTCATAACTGGCAAAGGCAAAGAAAGAACTAACTATTCTAAGAGTCACAGGGTCTAAAAGCTATGAAGAAGCACAGCTTTTCTGGGTACTGAGCCCTGAGAGAAATCTCTCCCCAGGATCCTCATAAAAGTAACATTGTGAAGGGTATTAGATGATATAAAACATTCACACGAGCTTTTCCCATAACAGGCCTTAGTGCAGGAGGATGGCTAATACCCAAAGGCTATTCAGTTAATAAATAAGACTCGGAAGAACCGTACATTCTCAGCGGCAGCCAGTTTCCTCTGTCAGGATGAGAATTTCTTAATTCTATTCGGACATGCCTGGGGTCTTCCATGTAAGGTAGCAAGATCAAAACAATTCATTTAAATTAGAAGTATTTTATTACAAGCAACACTTCCTTGTCATTCAGATGGGATAACACAAGGAAGGGATGCAAGCCTAGCACAGAACCTGGCCTGTACAGAGTAAGAGAGAAAGAAACCTGAGTTTCCACGAGGCTCTTAGCATGAAGCACGTCTCTGGACGACGTGGTAAATTTGGCAACGCAGTATAGTGACAGGACCATGACCTTGGAGTCAGAAAAACAGAGCTCAGTCACAGGGATTGTAACAGGGTTTCTACTCTGGGAAAAGAGGGTCATAGCCAGTGAATAAATAAGCAGGAACAAGAGACACCAAGCTTCTGGGGTAGCGCTTGGAGCAAAGCAGAGACTGAATGCCTTAGTCTGCTTTCTTGCTCCTAACGTCGCAGAGTCAGGTAATACAGAGAAACTCTAAAGGGCCACCAGATCCAGTGACTTTGAGGGAATGACAGCACATACGTAACCTGTGGCCTTATCCTGGCCAAATCCAAAGTAAATTGTTTCATTTTGTTGAAAATCATTTGATCGCTCCCTAACAATTCTTTCCCAGGTCAAATAATCTATTCTCCTCCTACCCTTCCTCACCTATCCAGCATGAGTACTATTTATTACTCCTTAGTGCACACTGTTTCTCCTGCTCTCTTTCAAAGTATGGAGCCTCAAACTTGATATTTCCATGGGCTAAATGAAGAGTAAGTGCTCTGCTTTATGGGGATGATTGTGAATTTGGGGAGCGCAGCAGTGATGGAAGTTCCTTTATTCGACAAATATTTTTTAAATGCTTACGATGTGCCAGACTGTATTTCTACAAGGCTGAGGGGGTTGCTACCTTGTTTAAGCCTTTTCCTTTAAGTATTTATGCCTTTTCCTCCAAACCCATGTGGATCAGAGAAAGCTCTGGGCCCCTGCCTTCCCTGGAGAAGTGCGGCGCACTGTATAAATTCCTGCATTGTGGCCAGGCAGGCAGACCGCTATGGCTGTGACATCCTTTGGAAGCACCAATGGTGCCCTGAGTAGCTTTCTAAGTTTCCTCTTAGGGAAATTCAAGCCCTTGCTTGTGCTGAAGTCGTAAGGTCTGAGCCATAGATCCATTTGAAAAGCTAAACAAATCTGTGAATCTTCTTCACAGAAAAAAAAATCCATGTTAAATTCTCCATATAACTACAGGATGTTCAAGGACCCCCTCAGTCTATCCTGTAACCCTCCAGAGTTAGCAGACTGTTTGAGTGGCGTGCCCAAGGATCCTGTCAAAGATCTCTATGGTCTCTTTATCATTTTCTTATTTATTTATTATTCTCACCCAAGGACATTGTTTCATTGCTTCTATAGAGAGGAAGTGGGGAGAGAGAGAAAAAGAGAGAGAGACTGATGTGAAAGAGAAATATCGACTGGTTGCCTTCTCGTACACCCCATGACTGGGGATCGAACCCGCAACCCGTGTATGTGCCCTGACCGGGAATTGAACCCACAAACTTTCTATCTATGGGATGATGCTCAACCAGCTGAGCCACACTGGCCAGGGCTTATTATCATTTTCATCAGTGAGTTGGGTTCTGAAGTAAAGGCCAAACAAATGTGTGGCTAAGACTAGTCCCAGAAAGAGATAAATCACTTTTTTTGGCACACCAGTGTAATATGGCAACATTTAATAGAAGCAAAAGTGAACTCTTGCATTTATAGATTGTTATGGACTGAATCAGTTTCTCCCCAAATTCCTATGTTGAAACCCCAACCCCCAGAGTGTGGCCGCATGTGGAGACAGGGCCTTTAAAGAGGTGATGAAGTGAAAATGAGGTTCTTAGGATGTGCCTAATCCAGTATGTCTGGTGTCCTTATAAAAGAGGACCCTCAGGCACATGAAGACACACAGAGGAAAGGCCATGTGAGGGGGACCGAGAGGACAGCCAACATACTAGTGGTGTTCCATTAGTTTATAAGCCAAGGAGGGAGGCCTCGGTAGAAACAAACCTGGCTGACACCTTGCTCTTGGCCTTTTAGCCTCCAGAACTGTAAGAAAAATAAATTTCTGTTTATTGTGGTACATGGAACAAACTAATACAGATCCCAAAAGAAAATTCCATGAGAAAAGAACAGGAGATGGAGATAGGAGAAGCATTTGACTTGAACGTTGCAGTGTCAAAGCTAAGTGAAAGAGATAGAGGGATTTAAGTTGATTTCAAATGTGGTAAAAATAAATCATTTGCTGACCCTCCCAGTAGGGGTCTTCCTTGCAGAGCCCCTGTCTTTGAAGGCAGAAGTATTGACAATGTGACCTGCTTTTGCCTACGTGAGCAAGGTGGACCACTGTGAGGCGGTTGTCTGTCATTGCCTTCTTTGTTCCAAGATGAGCAGTATCAGGAAAGGAACGAAAAGGCCCTGGAGGGAAGGCGTGGTAAAGCACAGCTTTCGCTGATGTGTGCTGAGCATTTGTTTCATCAGCCAATGAGATTCTGAGATCTTCACTGCAGCACAGCTTAGCCCAAGCTAACAGACCCACAATCGCTGTGGTTGCTAAGCAAAGCTCACCAGCTGATTTCCCAGCCACCTTCACTCAGGAACATTACACTCAGTGATGGGAAACGCTCATCACGGGTCACAGAACAAAGGACGTTTTCCTGAAAAAGAGTGACCAGGCCGATGAGAGGAGTTAGAACTGGGTCAAATGAAGAAAAACTAAAAGGAATTGAGAGAATTGAGTTAAAAAAGAAGAGAAGATAGGGGAGAAAATTCTATAAAAAATGGACTGCACCCATTCCAGGGGGCCTACAGGGGTTGCCAAAGGTTTTTGATGAAAGCTTTGGTGGGCGAAAGTTTCACTAAGTATTTATATTTAAATTTACATTCAAATTATGTTAAATATTAAATACATAAAAGAATTTCATAACCCCTAGAATTATTCCGTGAAGGAACCTCCTTACTAGAGGTGTGTTAAGCAGACCCTGGTGACACCTTGTCAGAATAGTGAGGAGGAAATTTGATGTTCAGGATGTGTGGCCAGTGGGTTTTAAACATTTTTAGTAACGTAACAAACTCTTAAAAGGAACCCTTCACATCACAGTGGTGTTTATTTGTCTAAATTGATTTTATGTGGTCCCATTAATAACATTTAATTTGTATAAAGTGGATCACTCTTATGGTAGGGCTTTTCTAATGAGTGTAAAAAAATTGAGAATTGGGAATATTTACTCATCAATTGTTATCAAGTAGCCACTCTTAGCTTTGGAAAGACAACACGATTAGATATCTTGGTCTGCTGGATGAACTTGAGTAGAGGAGACACAATCAACAGCTAATCCAATAAATAAGAACATGTTAAAGAGTGATAAGTGCTATGAAGAACAAATGATGCCATGTGGTGGAAAGTAGGTGGCTGTGGGTAGACACAGTAATGTGGGTGTCCTGGGACAACCTCCCTTCGGAGTCAACATTTGAGATGAGACTGGAGTGACCAGGAGGATTCTGAGCATGAACATCGCAGGCAGGGAAAATGGCAGAACAAAGGCTGCGGTGGAAATGTTTGAGTCACAGGGTCATTGCTGTGCTCTGCTAGTGCAGAACAAGAGGGACAGAGAGGAGGGCAAGGTACAGAGCGTGGAGGATCTGGCATGCCAGTTCTTCTCCAACTATCTATGGTAAAGAACTTGCAAAAAAATTAGCCCTGGCTGGTGTGGCTCCGTGAAATAAGTGCTGGCCTGTGAACCAAAAGATTGCCAGTGTGATTTCTAGTCGGGGCACCTGCCTGGGATGCGGGCCAGGTCCCCGGCTGATGGCATGAGAGAGGCAACCGATCAATGTATCTTTTGCTTCAATGTTTCTCTCCCTCTCTTTCTCCTTCCCTTTTCTTCTCTTTAAAAATAAATTAATAAAATCTAAAAAAAAAAAAAAGCTACAGACCAATACGGGATTCAACATGACTAGTTTGCAGCATGTGCTTCAAGATCATCACCATGTAAGTTTGACAGCACCCCCTAAACCCAACTGGACCTTGTCTCCAATGAGATGAGTCCACTGATCATGTGCTTGATGTGGCAATGTCAAATTCTAATGACAGTTTCTAAATTCTGACTTTACTTTCTCCCCTTATTGTGTGTGCCTTAATGCAGATGAGGGACACATGTTTATGGATCCATGGACCACACATTGAATAGTGCACGGAAAGGACCTTGGGTTGGACTCTAAGTGCGGTGGGAAGCGTACGAAAGGGAGGTGGCAGGGAGAAGAATCAAGGACCAATTACGGGATTGTGGTGGCTTTCTTTACTAAGATGGAGAAGGCGTATGGAGGGACGAACGTGGGAGGAGAGAGCCAGGCTTCTGCTTTGAACACATTGAGTGAGACGTGTCTAGACCTTCAAGTGAGAAGTCAAGGAAGATATTAGATATAAGAATCTGAGGCTCACAGCTGAGGTCAGGTCAGACTTGTAATACTGGGAGTCAGGATAGCCTGGAGTTGAAGCCACACACTAGGTGAGTTGTTTAGCAAGTGTTATTATGAAAGATATGGTGTCCCAAGACAGACCTGGGGGCCTTCTGACGTGAAAGTGGTCAATTCCATCAATGTCAGTATCCAAGAACTTTGAATCAAATGTTTATGGAACCAAAGCATCACAAAACATAGAATTAAATCCCAAAGTGTCACAAGGTTGGCAAAATGGGGTCAATAAATACACGTGGAATGAGTGAATGAGCTCCAAATCACCCTTCCAATTCTGAGATATTGAAATTCTAGTATTCAAGTTTCATGTCCATGACATAGTGGGTTGAACAATGGCCTCCAAGAAGCCATTCTGGGCCTCAGAAACTGTGAATGAGACTTAGTAGATAAAAGGGTCTTTGTGAATATAAGATCTCAGGATGAGATCATCCTGTGTTATCCAGCCGGGCCCTAAATCCAATGACAAGTATCTTTATAAGAGACACAGAGGAGAGGCACACACAGAAGAGAAGATGATGCGATGATGCCAGAGGCTGGAGTGATGCCACCTCAAATCAAGGACACTGAGGGATGGCGGCAGCCCCCAGAAGCTGGAAGAGTCGAGAAGGATGCTCCCCCAGAGTCTTTGGAGAGAGTGCAGCCCTAAAGACACATTGAGTTTGGATTTCTGGTCTTCAGAACTATTATTTTAGGCCACCCAGTCTGTGGTAGTTTGTTAGGGCAGCCTGGGGAAACTAACATTCATGGAATCTGAAGACTGACTCTATTCCCACATTTCCTCTGGAGCTCTGTTTGTTCTGACCCAGTGACAGTGAACCCTGACAGCTCGTTAGAGGGGCACAGAGAACTTACGTTACAGGTTGAAATCTGGCTCACACCCTCAGAGGTTCCTGCTTCGTTGGTTGGAGGTACGGGTGGCTTTGGTACAGTCAGAGTTGAAAACTGTCTTTTAATTTGTCACAACAACTTAATATCATGGGATGACACAGAAGGACAGGGACAGGAACAGCTATATCAAAATGGTTTCACCTTGAGAAATTGCTCTGGAAATAACATTCTGTAACTTTATGGCCTGATATACAGTGTGCTTAGGAATAGTTATGGCCTAGTTTCGTGTTGGCAGTCTTGTGCAGATGCCGCCGGTGCTCAGACAGTCTTGTTTCCACCCGAAGGGGTAAATGGGCTCTCTGAAGGGTCTGGATGTTCCCAACGCTGCCCCAGAAGCACTAGCGGAGGTACTGCCTTCTAGATAGACAATGCTGATTTGGAACATAAGTCAAAAGACATCACTTGCAAGCTCTAGCTCCAAATTGTTTCTCTGCCTTCCTTACAGTTAGACAATGACGATCTTGAATTTCTGGTGGCATGGTACTTCATGTAATTAAAAAAAAAATATCTGCAGGCTGGATGTGCTATATAGGAGAACAATTATGTTATTATTTGGAGGGAAGAGGGTCCCTAACTGTGGAACAAAGTGGTTCCTTGTACATCAGCCCTAAATAAATATTTCTTTATTTCTGAAGTTGTGTGACCTGCTGTCGTGATCTTCCCAGCATGTCAGGGAGCAGTCAGGAGTGAATTGTAGTTAGCAGCACCTGCTTGTCTGTGAAGGGCCTTTGACAACCAGCTCACTGCATCTATTGACTCCCTGGGAAGTCTGAGGTCACAAGCTTGGCGGGAGCACATGAGCCCAGTTAATGATGATGGTTTTACCCTCTTGAAACACAGCCAGAAACTTTATCTACTTCATTGTGCACTTTGGGTCATGTGCTAACCATGAGGATTTCTCTAATGCTAATCCCCCTAATGATGGCTTCTCCCAGCCCTTACACAAACCCCACAAGGCCCTGTGGCTTGGCACTCCCGACAGAATAAAGGCAGCCCGGTGTTCGGCTTTTGAACTGAGTTCAAGGCAATTAAAGTCATGGGCTCAGGAGGAAAGGCGGGGGTGGGGGGTGGGGGGGGGAGTTAGAAATACCAGCCTAGTAAGTAGTAGACTGGAGCACTCTTCAAATTAACTCAATTAGACGAAGCCTGATTTAATAATGGGGGGAAGATGGTAAGAAGTGCTACCCTCATTAAGTCTGGCTGTTCGGGGCACTTCTAATAAAATTAAATTTGTTTTAGTTGTTGGGATCGCATAAAATAGTCTGTGCGTGTGCGTGCGTGGGCTCTGTGATTTTGTGGATATTTTTTAAAGAGGGAGGAACAGATCACGAAACAGAAATATTTTTTAAAATCGACAATCAATAGCTAAGTGAATGTGGAAGAGCTCACGTGGAAGAGGAGAAGAAAGCGGTAGAGAAGGAGGGGAAAGCGAAAGTCCTCCTGATTACAAAGCCATGAGCCCCCTTTGGCGGGCGCTGCTGCTCAGTTGCCTGGGCTGGGCAATCGTGCCCGGAGCCCGGGCGCAGTTCCCCCGGGTCTGCATGACGGTGGACAGCCTGGTGTCCAAGGAGTGCTGCCCGCCTTTGGGCGTGGAGCCAGCGAACATCTGCGGCTCTCTGGAGGGCCGTGGCCGGTGCACCGAGGTGCAAGCCGACACCAGGCCCTGGGGCGGTCCTTACATCCTGAGAAACCAGGACGACCGAGAACGGTGGCCGCGGAAGTTCTTCAACCGGACCTGCAAGTGCACAGGTGAGGGGAACACCTCCGGGGAGGCCTGGCCTGCTGCAAACGTCCTGGGGCGGGTCCATCTGGCAGAGGAGCCCCTTCTAAGGAGGAGCTGAGACTCCTGGGACTGGTAGCCTAGGCTTTGAAAGGCAAACCAAGTTTGTTTCTCGTAGGTGGCAAATTAAATAAGGCTGCTAGCTTGGTTCTATTCTTCATCCCCTCTAGTACATGTAGTTAGGGAGTCTAAATAAATAGACGCGGGCCAAGCTGGGCTATATGAACTCATGCCAACATACCATTGGCTTGTCTGTTGGAAGCTAAAGAACTCGAGAGTCAGCTTTGAAACCCAGAGCAAGTCCTCTCACGATGGATTCAATGCCCTCCCTGAAATGGGTTTGTACTTGTTGAAGAGGGGGTGGGTGAGGTTGGCATCTAGAAGACGGGCGTCCAAGGTAGGTGTTCTCTAGTCCCAGTTGCTGCGTTTCCGAGGATTTGAACAGGTCTCAAGCGGGGCAGAGTTAATGCCTGAGTTGTAACTTTGCCCCAGTTGCAGAGACGTGGCAGGGCGAAGCGTTCCCAGGGAGCTGGGAAGGGAAGATTGTTCTTGGATAACACTGGTTTTCTTCACTCATATCTGGGTTTGACGTGGGCCTTTCAGATTTGCTCACTGTCCCTCTTTTCTGCCTCAGTCTCTCTTGTTATCCATTTCTTCGGAATCTGTATGCACTTCTTATTCCTCTGAGCCTCCTCCATTCCTTGGCAGCAAGGCTCCCCTGCAGTGCTCAGCGGCCACGCTCAGTGGTGATGAATCTCAAAGACTGGCAGGGCATTGGAGACACAAACACCACAAACAACCACTCCAGCAAAGCCTTTGGACACTGTCCTACGGTGTCCAGCTGCATAAGAG
The DNA here is from genome assembly GCF_987537825.1 of Furipterus horrens. Lineage (NCBI taxonomy): Eukaryota > Metazoa > Chordata > Mammalia > Chiroptera > Furipteridae > Furipterus > Furipterus horrens. The sequence continues at coordinate 7,666,447 of NW_028327182.1, forward strand.
TTTTTCCTTTTTAAATTATGTCTTTTAATGCTCTTCTGTGATACCGGCACCTAGGAAAACATAGATAATTGAACTATGTTAAGGGCGTGAAAAATAGACTAAGGAAATGTACAAAGGATTGTGATGTTAATAGAGGAATGATACTAGTTTTTCTAAACTTTAAAAATAATTCTGGCTTTATTATCATTTTGTAGTCATATTGTTAATTCTGTGACTCAAAGAAACTGTGAATTTTGTCATGAGTATTAATTGTGACAAGGAATTTTTAATACCATATTGAATTATATACTACCCATTTTCTTATGGTAATTGAGCATTAGCTTCTAGAGACATTATCTTGTACATTTTCATGACTTTTGAGCCTATTGAGAAGCAGCAGGTTTCACATTACATGTGGGATTGGAAATCATACAACATAGAAGTTCTTTGTCTATGACCCAAAAATTCTTCACAACACTGATTCCCAGGTCAATCAATGTTAGAGTACCACCAACTCGTCGGCAGCCGTCCGTCTCGAGAGACGATGGTGTAGCTTCTTAAGAGTCTATCTGCACCGCCGAGAATGGCTGTGCAGTCCGACTCGGGAGTGACACGGTATCTGTCTCCTCCCGTGTTGAATCGACATCTTGCGATGAAGCTACAGAGCCTGGGCAGGGTGATATGGAGGGTCTGCTGTTGCCCATGCAGCAGATCCCCCCTCTCTTCGCAGCTGAAGGATCCAAGGGAAAGACGGAGTCAATACAGCTTGGCTTCAGGTGCGCCGCAGGAGTTGCTGGTGTTGACTACAACGTCAAACCGCCTTAGGGACTCCGACTCCGGATTTTCTGTTGGGGTTGGAAATTTCCATGTTATGGAATCTTGAGACAGAAGGTGTTAGGAAATCATATATAAGTGTAAACTCTTCTTATCACCATCTATTTTATCCTTTTGACCTGGGTAACAATTTTTTTTTAAGGTAGGGATGAAAAGAATAGAGAATGGCATAGTAGAGGGATAATTGTAATCTCCCTTTCTTGAGGGAATGCTTATAAATATTTCTCTAGAAGTGGCAGTAACTTAGGGTCACAGTGACCTTTATTAAAGACATAAAAAGGGATCCCCTGCTCTGAGGAGGATAAACACACCTAAGAGACAGAGGACCAGAAAGAGGGCCTGTCCTGTAAAACAGGCTGTAAGGACCTCACGTGTCCATAAGTGTCCATAAGCCAGTCAAAGGAAGCGGGGTTACCTCAGGGTGGATGATCCCAACTCCAGCCATTGTCAAGGCCATGGCTGCTTCTGAGACCCCCTACCTGGTTATGGCTCACCCCCGTCCTCCATGATTTGATTTGTCTAGACTCATTTGTGACCATAGTCCTTTCCATCCCAATTTTGGATGGCTCCACTTATGCTGGCTAGATGGTCTTTTTCTTTGGGTCTCAGGGCACCAGATTAAGTACTCAGTGGCTGAGCTGGAAAGTTATTTACAAGGTCTGTCCAGAAAAACTCCGGCCATTGTTAATCTAACGAGAATGGTTTGCACAACATCGATATAACCTGGCAGCCAAGGAGAGTGGACTGGAATTTACATGTGTGAACAATGACGACTTCACTGTACTGGTCAGTAGACGCCATTGAGTGATCATGTGTGCTGTGTGGCTATAACATTCAAAATGAGTGAATGAGTAGAGCAATGAGTCTGCATCAAATTTTGTGTTAAGCTTGAACATGCCTCCATGCAAACTATTCAGAGGATTATGAAGGCCACAGCTATGGGCAACTGGTGATTGGCAGCTTCATCAGGGCAACTTGCCTGGTCATGCATCATGTCTTGTACAGAGTTTTTTTACAAAACATCAAATCACACAGGTAACTTAACCTCTGTACAGCCCAAATGTGGTGTCCTGCAACTTCTGGATTTTCCCAAAACTAAAATCACCTTTGAAAGGAAAGAGATTTCAGGCCGTCAATGAGATTCAGGAAAATATGATGGGACAATTGGGAGAACTATGTGAGGTCCCAAGGTGCCTACTTTGAAAGGGACTGAGGTGTTACTGTCCTGTGTACAACATTTCTTATATCTTGTATCTTCAATAAATGTCTATTTTTCATAGTACATGGCTGGATACTTTCTGGACAGACCTTTTAGTATACACAATAATCACTGTGATATGTCCTGCGTCCCAAAGCAAGGCATATGTCTTCCAGTGTACTCTCCCTAAGGAGTGTGTTGCTTGCCTTCCTAGGGTAGCTTTTTCATGGTTTAGGAGCCAGTCCTCAGAGTTTAAACTTGATCTTGAGTGCTCCAAAGCCCTCTTCTCTGGTAGCCTTATAATTACTTTGCAAATAGAACCCCTGGGATTCTTCTGGCGTCACCCAAAATTTATGGAAGAAGTGTAGATTAGCTTCTGGCAAGGTCACCATTGATGACCTTGAACTTTGTTAAATCAATAGAAAAATAAACACACAGTTCAACTGTTGCTGGGCATTTAGGTTGTTTCTGCATCTTGGCTATTGGGAATAGGGCTGCAATGACCACGGTGTTGCTAATATCTCTTCAAGATCCTGATTTCAATTCCTTTTGGATAAATACCCCAAAGTGTGAATTCCAGATTGCATGACAGCTCTATTTTTAAGTTTTTGAGGCAGCTTAGTCCTGTTTTCTACAGCAGTTGTACAATTTTGCATTCCCATCAATAATGCACAAGTTTTCCAATTTCTCCACATCCTAGACAAGTGATGTATATGTGCAACTGAATACTATTTAGCCTTAAAATGAGGAAATTCTGCAATATGTAACAACAGGGATGAACCCGGAGGACACCTTGCTAAGGAACTAAGTCATTCATGGGAAGGCAAATATTGCATGGTTCCACTTACAGGGAGTATCAAAATTAATCAGATTGAGCAAGATAAGTTCAACAGTTTTCTATAGATCTGTACCTACAGTAATGTATTGTACACTTAAAAATGTATCATGAGGATAGATCTCATGTTGTGTTCTTACCACAAAAAATGAATAAAAAAAAATTAACTAATACAATAGTTTCTATGATCTCGAGGTTGGTAAACTATTTTAGCCTATTTAATTAAAATAAGTGCAGACTCTGAGGGGGAAAACCCCTAACTATGTGCTCAAATTCTCTAGAGAGAACATTTCTGTTCTCTGGGGGTTTAAATTGGACCCATACGGTATTGAGTGTAACTGTCAAGACGAGCTGAATTTCAGGAGACTTAGCCCAAGTCGTACCTGACAGTTGGCATTTCTGAGACTCCTCAGTTGCAGCCATGTCTTTAGGCTTTTGAAAACCATGCACACCAAATTGTTTTTGAACAGCTGTCTGAGAACTTCTTGTTTGTACAAGTGACTAAGTGCCTCCATTTTCCAATCTCTGGAATGGGGATAATGAAGAAACCACACTTGTGAAATCCTTTTGAGCTCTGTAGATGAAAGGCCCTATGTGAGTATAAAGTATTGTTATTAAAATAATAGAATCCCTAATTAAAAGGAATAGGCTGTTTGAGCTCCTTATAAAGTCGCTAATCAGTGCTCTTTAAGGCTTGTTTAGTCTAATAGCCTTCTGAGGCTGAGCCGATGTAGTTCGTGCAGGAACGTGCAGTGTTTGCTTGCTCCCAGTCTCTTTCCATCTTCATCTGAATCCTCAGTAGGTACTGGTCTGTGTCTTTTTAAATTTAATTTTTGCTCAAGGACATACTCAACAGTAGACAGATTAGTATCTAGGAACCCTTTATTTTTTCTCTCTCTCCATTTCTCAAATAGCCCTCATATTTTTTTCTGCTGCTATTGGTGGATTAAGGGAAAACATGAGCTCATGTTAAGTTGATATAAGGAACCACGAGGAAATCTAAATGAAAGAAATAAACATTTTGGGTGCTAGGGTTTTATATTGTTGCACTTTTCAGTTGTCCTCAGCATTTTAACAAATGCTAGATCAGGTTTAGGAGCTGAAAACATGAAAAAGATCTGCAGAGCTTTGGAGTATTTTCTCTGGGACATGATGAAAAATGAAATTTTTTAATTGAACGCCTCTCTGGGTCACAAGTGAGTTCAAATCCAGACAAGTGCTTTCTTAGCACATTGTTTCTACGTTGCTTTTCAGGGACAGCTCTGGCTTTGTGAGATGAGGCATCTTTGCTCACCATCATTGTGAAGCGTATCTGGTCCTCGGAGTCAGAATTTTGTCTTTTGTTCTCCATTGGCGCTTGGCTGACTCCTCTATTTTCACTTTTCCCCACTTAGATTTGCATTGATATTTCATTGCGCCTAATGCCTTTTATTCAGTTATTTATGGATTTGTCCATCACAAACCCGACCCATGTTTGTTTAGCTCCAATTATATCAGGCCCTTAAGCTACAAAGAGGAAGAAACCTTACATGGTTTTTAATGTGTTGACAGAGTAGTGGATGAGTAAGACAGAATTAAAACAAATACATATATGATATTACTTGATAAGTAGTATCTAGTAATACTAGTAATAATAACAACGCAGATCTTACTATTCACCAGGCACTGTTCTAAGTGCTGTAATATATTAATATGCTTGTTTTCCATAAGAACCTAATGAAGTAGAACTTTATCCCAATATGACAGTTTCTGAGAGCTGAGGTCCAAGGTTATGAAGTGGGTCACTTTGTGAATGCCCATAAAATGGTGGGAGCACAGAGGGAGGCATGCTTGATTTTGACTGCCCTTTAGGTAGTAGGTATTAATAAATTGATTGTTGAAGAAATGGTTGAGGGAAATAATTGGTTATTGGTAATTTTGTTTCTAGCTACCAAAACAATCACGTTAGAGAAAGTGCAGGCATCTTAAAACTCACGAACTGCTCAGTCAACAATGAGACCCCCAAATCAAAGTTTTATGTCTTTAAGTGTAGAAATGTATTGAACTTATTATTATTACAGAACTTAGGTGTGCTATTTCTTAGCATTTTGGAAAAAAGAGTTACTTTCTTATTGTAGAGCTGTGACTATACGTTCACCTCCAGTCACCTGGCCACAGGAGAACAGCTAGAAGCTTGGGTGTTTAGTATTCTTCAGATGCATTTAATTGAATCAGTCCTCATAACGACTTTATTCCTATAAAAGCTGCTAGGATAGGTGATACATTTTAACCAACGATGTTTAAAAAATAGTCATTACACAAGTTTCAGTCAGGATGGCAGTGTAGCTACACACAGTACTTGAACCCTTCCACAACCACATCAAATTAACAACTAAACTATGGAACACCCATCATTCAGATTCACCTGCAATCGAGCTGAACAGAAGCCCTACAACTAAGAAGACCCTGGCAGGAGGGGCAGAGGTGCAGACCAAGTTGGTCCCACACCCATGTGTGATGGAGTATTATCTTAGCTGTGGAGGTACCCCCCCGGAGAGGCAAGGGGTCCCAGCTCCCCAGGTCCCCCAGCCCAGGTTTCCAGGGCCAAAACGAGAGGGCCCCACCCCTTGTGGCTATAAAACACCATGGAGATCGTGGCTTAGGGAAGCAGATGCTCCAAGAGCCCCAGGCATTCCTTAAAAGGCCTGCGCAGGGCTTCCTTGACTCACTTGCTCTGCGCTCCAGCACTGGGGCAACAGCTCAAAAGCTGCCGGGCTTTATATTTTTTTCACTTTTTCAGCAAATGTTCATCTTGTACAAGGCCAAGCAAAGCCTCAGCAGCAGAATAACTGTCTTGCCGTAGCCTGTGGCTGAGACAAGTGGAAGTTTTCAGTTGGTGTCATAAATACAATGAAAGGGGAATGAGAGGTATCATGGGAGCCCGGGAGCATCTGCCCTGGAGGTGTAGAATCGAGGATGACCTTGTGGAGGATCCATTGTGTAGCTTAAAGGAGGAGTAGGTAACCTAGGCCTCCACAGAAGGAAGAGCAAGCCCAAAGGTCTGGGAGCATGAGATGGAAGAGGAGGAGGAGGTGAGCCTGGGAGCTGGTCACCCAGATTAAATGCTTCACATAACCCCCCTCCCTCTGACCCTTGGGAGATGAGTATTATTATCTCTTTTTGTTTCAACATTTCACTCCAAGAAGATTTACATCTTAACTTTCTAACTTATCGTTATCTAAGAATGAGGTGCTGGCCATAATCAAAGCAACACTCAAGACTAAGAAGGGAAAAGCCAAAAGCAAGATAAAATAACTTAAACTTCAGCATGAATCAGGAAGACGCCTGGTGCTGGAGATGACCAGTCCTCTCTCCCTGGGTGGACAGAGCGGAGACACTGGTGCATCCACAAGGAACCTGCAGTGATTTGCACTTCCTGACACCATGGCAGCTAATTCACCTTTACGACCTGCCAGCCTCCATTGCTTTTGTCTTAACTCTGTCTCCTCTGTGAAATAGACTAAATTTCTTAATGTTAGATTTCACCTACGTTCTTGGAAATCAGTTCATTTATTTTGGTTTCACCTTTAGCTTAATGGATATTCTCTCCTTCCCTGGCTCAATGAACTTGTTGGGGTCCGTGTTTCCGTGTATGCCACGGGACAGTGGGGATCAGCAGTGGACATTGAGGCTGCTGCTGGGTCCCAAGGAGGGGCATGGAGAGGATGTAGGAAGGGACACCCTGCATGACCCCTGAGAAGAAGGAGTGTATAGAAGACCACATGGGGTTAGCCTGCTAGGGCTGCCTTAACAAAGTACTCAGGCTGGGTGACAAACAGAAAGTCATTCTCTCGCTGTTCTGGAGGCCTGAGGTCCGAGACCAAGATGGTGGCCGGTTTGGCTGTCTTATTCCTGTGTCTGCACTGTGTCCATTTCCTCTTCTTACAAGGACACCGGTCATAGTAGATTTGGAGCCACCCTCATGACCTCTGTTAACTGAATGACCTCTTTCCAGTCCCTGTCTCCAAATACAGTCACGTCCTGAGGTACGGGGGGTGAGGACTTCAACGTATTAATCTGGGTCGTGGTGGGGAGACACAGTTCAGCCCATAACAGCAGGAAATGCACTTCACATCCTGTTTCTTTGCAGGAAAAATTCCTAGGGAACACCCTAGAGTTCATTTTTACTTTGAAATACAAACCTCTCAAGAGAGCAAGGGAAGGAAATTGGCTTTTTGTTCCCTCTTGCAAGCACCTTCCTCTTCTCTCCCATTCTACCCTAAAGCTCACCTTCAGAAGTTTCTTTCAGATGACATGCACTTAACTTCTTCCATCTTCCCCGACCCCCTTAAAACTTTTAGGAAACTTCGCTGGTTATAACTGTGGAGTCTGCAAGTTCGGCTGGACCGGCCCCAGCTGCGATCGGAAGAAGCCGCTGGTGGTTCGACAGAACATTCACTCTTTGACCCCCGAGGAGAGGGAGCAGTTCCTGGGCGCCTTGGACCTGGCGAAGAACACCACGCACCCCGACTACGTGATCACCACGCAGCACTGGCTGAGCCTGCTCGGACCCAACGGGACGCAGCCGCAGATCGCCAACTGCAGCATTTACGATTTCTTCGTATGGCTCCATTATTATTCTGTCAGAGATACACTACTAGGTGGGCTTTTCCCCCCTCTGCTTCATGTATGTTATTACAGGTTTGGGTTTGCTGTGGGCGGGTGGAAAGGAACTTCAGGCAAGTTAATTAACAAGAGCACAACCCGAAGGAAGGGTTAGGGGTGTGAACGTCAGAGGGTTGTCAGGTGCTGCCTAAGGATGCACTGAGCAGTTTCCTCCTGTACTTTGGTGGCTGACGTGTGACAGTGTGTTTCAGTTCCAAGTCTAACTCTCAAGGGTAAGAGTTGGTGAGTCAGAGGCAAATTCTTCTTGATTCCAGAAGGAAACATTTCTAAACCCAGTCATGGAAGCCCTCCCTGACCTTTTCTTCAAATTAGAGGAATTAACTGAACACGCACTCAAGCACATGAGCTTTCACGGGGAAGAATTTGAGGGTGTTGGAAGTATCTCATTACACCCACAAATGTTAGTGTTCAGACATTCAGGTTGTCCCTTATGGAGCCCAGCACCGCCGGGACCTCTAGCATTTTCCTGAGGTGCATTGTCAGGAAAAAACATGAGCCGAGGCCAGCAATGCTGTGCTCCTTCTGGCTTAGTGATCTGTCTGCAGTTACGGTGGGTGCTTGAGAAAACAGCGCCCTGCCCTTCTGGCTCCTAACCATCGGAACAGGGGGAGCGGGGAAGTTATCTGTTAGAAACTCCATTCATCTAGGAGGTTCATCTTCCTCCTCAGTGCTTTTCCAGTCAGGCGAAAGCTGTGAACACTAGTTTGTCCCAGGACGGCTGGAGTTCGTTCCAGGGTCTACTCAGTGCCGTTCTGAACCCTGTGCTGTACCTGCAGTGATCCCCACTTTGGGGGCCCCTCCCTGGGGGACGGGGTGGATGAAGACACCAAGTTCATTTTGACTAGTCTCATCCTCACTTGGAATTGTCCCCCATCACTTAATTCTCCCTCATCATTTTTGTAAATTTCAATTTTTATTTATATTTTTGTAGTTAAAGAAATTTTCCGTTGCAGTTGACATATAATGGTACTCCCCCTCATCATTTGTTTTGAGAACTTCGACCGTTGTTCTGGGTTAAAACATTTAAAAAGGACTGTGTAGCCAGCAGCAGCAATGGCAGGTCTTTCCTCAGTGTCTTATAAAAACTTGCCCCTCAGGTAAGCATCTGCCTTTCCTTATCGATAGATAAGGAGGCTCTTCTGGCTATAAAACCTTTATAGCTTTCCTGTCACGACTCTGAGGAGTTTTTGCTTTATGAGAAGCTAGTCTCTCAAGAGGAAAAGAGAACTATCGTTTCTGGTCATACCTAGAAATTAAATTTATATTTAGGTCTGTTTCAGCTCTCTGACGTTATTATAGGTACTTTGGAAAAGAGCTAAAGTTAGCTGAAGTTTCTACATAACCATCAAAAGCTGTTACGAAAGGAGGAAGAAGGATGGACTAGGCAGTAGGGAGGTCATTAAATCGCCCACAAGTTTTCGATAAAATTGGCAGTGCCAGGGGCCAGCCAGATTGGTTGGAATGTATTTCTTCCCTCTTCTGGTCTCGGTGACCATGCTTGTCAGCTAGTAGTTGTAACTGATTGATGGCTAAGGCAGAATCCATGGAAGGTCTTTTTGGTGACATGAATGCTCAATTAGATTAAGTTCAGTCGAAGCTGCTTTATTATTAATTAATCCCTCTCTTATAAATACATGCATTTGTGAGCAATCAGTTAGAAAATGTCTTTTAAAATTATGTTTCATTTAGGTCTTAATGATCTATTCCTTTGGATACTCTGATTTCATCTTAATGAAATGTTGCTTAAAGTTAAATATATAACGTGGGGTGTGAAAGCTGAAACTGATGTGAATTTCTCTGGATCTCTGCTGTCAGTCAGACTTTCAAGAGTGGAAGGAGAATTTATCCCAAAAGTGCCAGTCGCCTCCAAAACTGTTTTGTTGTTGATGTTATTACTCTCAGAAAGATAAATGACAAAAACAATTTTTTTTGGACCAAAATACAGTCAATTTATAGGCTTTGAAGACACATCCTAGGTAAGGTTTAACTTAAAAAACAACAACAACAACTCTATTCTATGATTTCTAATTAGTTTCCTAATGTTTTAGGACCAGGGCGCCCCTACAAGGCCATTGATTTCTCACATCAAGGACCCGCTTTTGTCACCTGGCACCGGTACCATCTGTTGTGCTTAGAAAGAGATCTCCAGGTTGGTGACAAGTCTACCTTTGGTTCTTTAGTTTTGCTACACATTCGATGAAGACCCTTCTTCATCTTTGCATTATATGCTTTCTTGTTGCATCTGATGGCATGAATTCAATGACTAGCCATGCCCTTTGCTTTTAGCGACTTATTGGCAATGAGTCCTTTGCTATACCCTACTGGAATTTTGCCACTGGGAAGAACGAATGTGACGTGTGTACGGACCAACTGCTTGGGGCCGCAAGACAAGACGACCCAACTCAGATTAGTCAGAACTCAAGATTCTCCAGCTGGGAAATTGTCTGTAATAGGTAATCACATCTGCTCTGGGGTGGAAATCCAGAGACCGTATTTTCTTATGTCTGAGAGATGGAGAGTCACCTTACATTTCTGTTTCTAAAGCATGTCGGGTTCTGTTTATGTGTTGCTGAAAATGACTTTCCTGGGGGCGGTGGGATTTTTAAAAATGCCAAGCACTTTCATAAAAACAGAGGTATGAAAATCACATTTGTGAGTTGAATATGCTTGGCCATCATTTTGAGATTAACTGTTTCAGCACTAGTCATATTCTAAGCATTGTACTCGTGCTGGGAATGGAAGGATGAATAAACCATCGCTTCCCTTTTGAGTACCGTTTTACATTTACAAAGGTGGACTGCTTGTAAACAGATTATCATACAACATGGGGAGTGTCATAATAGCTGTGTGTGCAAAGCCAAGGAGAGAGGCAGGGAAAGGGTCTCAGGGGTGGAGCTGATTATTCTGAGACTTTAGAGAGTCACTGCCCCCAGCCAGGTAGGGGAGGGTGGTGGGTGGGTCTGAGGTAGAGGGAATATCATGTATGCAGCTAGAAGGGTCTTGGGAAGCCATCTGTATGGCAGGACCGTGGGTGCTGGGAGTTGGGCAGGACAGGTGCAGGATGAGCTCTAAGTACTAAAGAACACAGGAGGTGAGCAGCTCGCAGTCCGTGAAGAAGCTGGTCCTCAGGGAGTCCTTGAGTTTGTCTCTCTTTCCTGGCACAAATCTCAGAAAAAAGATTCCCCAAGAGGACTTCTTTTATTTGTTTCTCCAAAGTCCTGTTTTTAACCCTGCTAATCTAGCGCCCCTACCCCGGGTCTTTTGACTGTTTCGGGGCACAGGGCTTCCTTGTCAACACCCCCGAGGCTGGGCATGTGCGTGTTTTCAGGGGTCTAAGCCTGGCAAGCTGGGGGTCCCATTTTCTGCATCCCAAGCTTTCCCTGCAGCCCTCGGGCCAGCGCTCCACACCACAGAGGGACGTAACGAGCGCTTTTTATGTGCCTTAACATCATTTCGTAAAGCAGCATTTCTCAGAGCGCCTTGAGGTCTTAATAGGTTGTTTGGGAAAAGAGATTTCTATAAATTTAGGCAATGCTGAATAAAAACTTTTTAAAAAAATTTCAGAATAACTCAGAGGGTTTCTTATGTAAGTTTATTCTTCTTCTTCTTCAAGAGGGGCCTGAACTTATCTGACCCTGGCACCCCCATTTGCCAGGTCAGCTCCCTGGAACACACTGCAGAAATGCTGCCTTGGCAATTTTTTTTTTTTTTTTTTTTTTTGCCTAGTTTTAGGTACTGGCCTCTTTCGTCCTCACGTGCGCTGATTCTAGTCTCACATTCCTGGTCCTATCCCCTCACTCGTTAAAATCCACACTGAAACAGTTTTAACATTTCATCTCCATCAATAAAATAACATTCTGAGGGGGAATTTCAGACCACAACAGGCATGTAAAATAGAATATTTTGGGAGCATGGGAGTTTCTCAGCCTCCATGTTACGACATAACCATCCCCACTGTCTTAGAACATCTTCTAAGACGGTGTTTCTCCTATTACCTCCCCTCCAGCTTCTGCCTGCCTCCATTTCCCTCAGTTGGCCTAAAATGCTTCCTAGCTTTTCAAGGGCCCTTCTGCCCCCAATGGCTTAGCTCAGTAAGGTACTGGTCACCCTACTGTCTCTTCAGTCACTCAAGAGTCTGTGCACGTAATAGGAATCCCCATCGTGTCTTTACATGCTCTTACTGTCTTCCCAGTGGCATGCTAATTATCATGCATATTTATTCCTAGACCGTTTTCTGCATCTATGTGTTTGAAATTCTCTAATCCTTAATGACTTTTGGAGGTAGTACTTTCACCACGTAGTTCTAGCCCTTGTAAGGTAACCGTCACACATGTTAATGTATGACTGATTGGTTTGCTGGGCCCGAAGTTATGATGCTGTGTACACACTAAGACATATGCTTCCTAATCCCCTTATGAATCTTAGCCTAGATGACTACAACCGCCAGGTCACTCTGTGTAACGGAACCTATGAAGGGCTGTTGAGAAGAAACCAAGTGGGAAGGAACGGCGAGACACTGCCATCCTCAAAAGACATACAAGATTGTCTGTCTCTCAAGGATTTTGACAATCCTCCTTTCTTCCACAACTCTACCTTCAGCTTCAGGTAGGTGCTCTAAGCTCTGCTAGACCAGCACTTTACAACAACATTATTTACAACATCATTAGATTGCCACGCCTGTGGCCGAAATGAGCTGAAAGGAAACCCAGGCGGTAGGAAGCATTTACAGAGCTAAGTAATGGAGGGGATGACAGAGGATCAGTGTTAGAAAAGCCATCATCCGCCCACTATAATTAATAGTGCAGTTTTAATCACTGAGCCATTGAAAACCATTTCTTTTATATTTCTAATTTCTGTACATAGATAGGTACAATCTTCAGAACCAGAGTACCTCATTATTATAGTATGTAAAAAATATTTGCTCTTTCTTTTACTTTTCTGTCTTTAAAAAAATTATCTTCCATAGACCTTAATATCGGGGTCTGATATCTCAGAGGAGGATTACAGACTTAGCACAACTCAAATGACAACACAGTAACAACTTGACCATGCTTGAAATTTAAAGACCAACTCATATTCCCTCCCTCTAGAAAGTAAGAAATATATACGTGTATAAATAAGATTGTAAACAAAGATGAATGAGACTCCAAAAAGAAATGGCAGATAGATTCATATTCTTTTCCCAAACTGTATTTTCTCTCTGTTATCTGTGCGTAAATTGTATAACCGATGGGTTCTTTGGGGTGGGGAGCAGGGTAGACTGAACATCAATGTGGAGGCTGGGTTAAGTGTAGCAGGTCTCAGGGTCTGTAATGGATTGGGCACAATCCTCAGAGTAGTAGTGTGAGAAATGTTCACAATAAAACACCGGGACACAGGACTTGAGTAGCAAAGCAAGGCATTTATTCACGAGTCTGCAGAGTCAGGTGCACCACCAGCCAGGAGTATGTGCAGTTGAAGTAGACAAAGAAAACTGGTTTTATATTAATGCGATTAGCTCCCCCTCCCTAACGCGATTAGTTCCCCCTCCCCTCTCCTTCTCCCATTTCTGCATTACTGGTTAGTCCAGGTTCACAATCTAACACGATTAACTACTTAACTCAGGGTGTGATTAACTAAGGGTAATCTAGTTATAGGTCTATCCCCAACTTATTTGCAAAGGTATCTAGCTACATCTTCCCATTTCTCTGTGTTTGGTGATAACACTCTTCCTCCTTTTGATCCCAGAGATGTGTGTGAGGAGCTGCAGAACGTCATTTCCTCGCCCCTTTCCCATGATTCATCTGCTAATGATCTCCTACTGGTTTGAGAGTCACTGGCTTGCCTCTTTATCCCTAATAGTAGTGAGAGGTAAAGGGCGACATTTAAGATTGTCTTCAGAAGGAACATATCGGCAGCCGTCCGTCTCGAGAGACGATGGTGTAGCTTCTTAAGAGTCTATCTGCACCGCCGAGAATGGTTGTGCAGTCCGACTCGGGAGTGACACGGTATCTGTCTCCTCCCGTGTTGAATCGACATCTTGCGATGACGCTGGAGTGTCCTCTCCAGTGAAGCTGAAGCTACAGAGCCTGGGCAGGGTGATATGGAGGGTCTGCTGTTGCCCATGCAGCAGACCCCCCTCTCTTCGCAGCTGAAGGGCCCAAGGGAAAGACGGAGTCAATACAGCTTGGCTTCAGGTGCGCCGCAGGAGTTGCCGGTGTTGACTACAACGTCAAACCGCCTTAGGGACTCCGGCTCCGGATTTTCTGTCGGGGTTTACTCCCTTAGCCTTTCCCCTGAAGAGGTATGCCGCAAGGCAGCGGAGGTTTTTTGGAGTCAGAGTTTTCCTTCTCTGATGTGCCCTGACTGGAAGATCGAACCAGCGACACTTAGCTCGCAGGCCAACGCTCAATCCACTGAGCCAAACCAGCCAGGGTAACAGAAGGAACATGCATTAGTTTTTCATTATGATAAAGATGCTTTTGACATGGATTGTATTCTATGTAGATTTAAGGGCATGGCTCTCAAAGTGTGGGACTCAGACAACCATAATAGGCATCACCTAGCAACTGGATAGAAATACACATTATTAGGACCCAGGTTGCACCTACTGAATTGGAAACTCCGGAAGTGAACCATGAAATAAGTGTTTTTCTCCATTGATTCTGCGGTATGCTTCAATCTGAGGATCACCAAGTTAGGGTATAGACAACTAAAATTTCCTGAAAATGGGGAAGTTCAAAAAAATAAGGATGAGTACATTTGGGGATATATTTAGGACACTGACTATATATAACAGTCATGCTGCAGGTCTATTTAGCTGAGAAATAAGAATATAAGATTATATGTAAATTCAAAAAACCTTTATTGATCACAGACCATGTGATGGGCAGAGTTCTGAGTCCTGACAGTAGAACTCTGAGGATCATCGCCTTCTAGGAGTTCATACTATGGCATGGAAGACCTATGTAAAGGTAAAAATCGTCATACAGGACATGAAAGTGACACAGTCTAATGGAGCAGATAAAGAATAGCCCTGAGCTTTCCCCGCCCCATGCACTTAGAGAAGGTCATCATTAAAGTTTGGGACTGTTTTAGTTAATGAGCCATGACAGAGTTTCCCATTTCCCTACCCAATCTCAAACCAGAAGATGATTATGTTGGCGGGAGCACATAAAAAGACCTTTATTAATTCGTGACTGCTGTTGCCGACATTCTGATTTCTCCCAGGAATGCCCTGGAGGGGTTCGATAAATCGGATGGGACCCTGGACTCCCAAGTGATGGGCCTTCATAATTTGGTTCATGCCTTCCTGAACGGGACAAACGCTTTGCCGCATTCTGCTGCCAATGACCCCATTTTTGTGGTATGTTCAAAGCCTCAGAATTGTTAAAAAATTTTTTTTCTAGATCTTATGTTGGATTTATTGGCTTTTCAAGAAGATTAAAGTTTGGTATGTGTTTTATTCTCTGTGTGAACAATGGGATGTATGAAGGAGTGAATTAATCTAAATCTTCACCTTAGGGGTGGTTAGATAGCATTTGAAGTCCCCTTATCAGAAATGTGAGCTTTGGAAATGGTTAGCTTCGGAATGATCTTAGATAGGAGTTTACAATCTAGAGGTAGATTCATAAATTTATGTAATGATATTATACATTATATTGTAATTTAGCACAATTTATGCCATAAATTGGCAAAATGATTAAAAAAAAGATTTTATTTATTTTTACAGAGAGGGGAAGGGAGGGAGAATGAGAGGGAGAGAAACATCAATATGCAAGAGAAACATCAATCAGTTGCATCTCATGTGCCCCCAACTGGGGACCTGGCCCACAACCCAGGCAATTGCCCTGACTGGGAATTGAACCAGTGGCCCTTTGGATTGCAGGTCGGCGCTCATTTCACTGAGCCACACCAGCCAGGGCACGATACATGATTTTTAATTGGTGAAAACAGAGATGTTGAGGATAAATGGTGGGCTAGGAGGACTTTGCCGACACCATGGCTGCTGCACGAAGTCCAGCAACATGGCGCCTTCGAAGCAGCACACAAAGTCCAAAGCTCTGTTTGGTGTTGGCCCCTGGCCCCCCTCCCTTCCCAAAGGATTCTGAAAATCAGCTGCCCCTGCTGTCAGAATGTCATGTGTCTACTCTGCAGTGAAGCTCCTGTGCCAGACGTGTGCCAGAGGAGCATGTGGACTTCCCTGGGTGTATGTAGAAGAGCAGGTTCTTTCGCTTCGTCTGTGTCTACTTGCTCCTAAGTGTTTGTAGGTTTACTGGAATTTGTTCTTTTACTTGCTTTCATTGTTACATGCCTGCTAGTAGCAGATCTACTTGAGATGGGGGGGCATGTGGTCACTACCCACCCCTCATTGCAGGAGGATTCTGATTTATAAAACAACCTGGTAGAGCCGAATGGACCGGGCTGGGTCCGTGTGCAGACTTGAAGGTGTAATCTTTGGTCCTGTCGTTACCCACCAAGAGCTGAGCCCAGAGCGGGTCTGCCTCTGGCTGGCCTGTGGTGTGTGGGTTCTTGACTTCATGCAGGAGAGAGCTCAACAACTCGCGTGCAGGTGATGTTGAAAGTACACTTATTAAATCTGCAACAGAGGTACAGTACCTCTTGAGTCGAATTTCTCTTCATTAGAAAAGAAACAAAGGAAGGACCCTGACAGACTGTGAAGTTAAATAGTGGAGTTAACTGCCACAAACGTAACCATGTGAGAGACAAGTCATTCTCATCCTAATTTCTAATGTCCCAGTTCTTGGGGTGGATTTGCATGTTATTCTTTTAGAAAGGTACACAGGCAAGTTCTAATTCTTTCTCTTCCTCAGTGGCTCAGGGATGGGTTATGGGTTAGCGGGTTCCATGGTTAATGGCCACCGAACGGCTTGTGTTTGTCCGCCTTTTCCAGTGGAACTCTGAATGAAAAGCTGGCATTTCTGAACAATGACAATCAGCTGAATAAAGTAGGGATTTTGGAATACAAAGCAAGAAAAGAGAAAATGAGTTTCCGGAAACAAAGATCTGACGGACACACTAAGTTAACCCTGTCAGACTCCCTCTGACTCTGCTGTTCTAGGCTGCATAAAATTAGTAATTTTAATAGTTAGTAAAAAATAACAAGGATAAAATACTTCTGAGTTTGTATGAGTTTACTTGAAATTTTAAAAAAGGAGCACACAGGACATTGCTTTTCTCTTCCCAAGAGTGAGGCACTTAAAAATAGATCTGTTTTATTTATCTTTCTTTAAAAAGTCATTGTTAAACTGATATGTTGAGTAATAACAAAAATATTTTAGGTAAATTTAAAATTTTAAGTTTAATAGTTTATAATTGCAGAAATACTGTCCAAAAGGGTTTAAAATGTCCACAATTTCATCTCGAATTTTCTGTTTATTTCCTTTCATATTCTTCTATGTTTATACAATTGCAATTATAATATACACATTTTAAGGTTATTATGTAGTTTCCTAAATTTTTCAATTTTCAATTTTAAAAGAGATAATGCACATAAATCATTCCAATGTCAAAGGCACAAAGTGAAGAACCTATCTACTAACAGCTTCCAGCTCTCCACGATTATTTCCTCTATTCCTGCAGATATGTTTTATGTTTTATTAATATACAAGCATAACTGTTTATATATTTCTTCCCACTTTTTTAACCCACATGGTAGCATACTATAGTCACTTCTGTGACTTTGTTTACATTTTTCTATTCTAAATCACTCCATATCAGCTTTCTTATTCCACATTAAGCTTTCTAATTCTTTTATTTTTTTGGGGGGGAGGGGTGTATGGTATTCTATAGAATAAATTTACCCTGAAAATTTTAGTCTCCTATTGATGGGCATTTAGGCAATTTGTAATCTTTTGCTTTACAAACATTACTGCCATGAGTGAATATGTAGGGTAAGGCATGAGAATAAAATAGAATAGAATTGCTGGGTTAAATAAATGTATGTGAAATTTTGATAGATATTGTCAAATTGCCATTTAGAAGGTTGAATGATTTGCCCTCCTACCAGCCAATCTGATAGGTGAAAACAATATTTTAATGAGTTTAATTTTTATTCCTCCTCTTATAAATGATGGCCAGTACCTTTTTAAAAAATATATTTAAAGAACATTTGCATTTCTGTGAGCTGTCTGTTCATTAGGATAATGACTTCTGTGAAGAGAAGAAACACTAGTTTCATAGGAGAATTACTGAAAGGGATGTCTATGTAAATTAGTAACAAAATGCAACATGCTCCTGAATATTTTATTTTTTTATGAAAACCTAATACTTTGTTCATGTGCAATGTGATCACTAGCTTATGAGAAGCTAATGCGATAATTGATACCGTAGCCAACCTCTAGAACAGTCCCTGGCACTTAGTAGGTGCTCAATACATTTTTGTTAGGAGAATGTTATATTATTGAGTATCTATTAAAGTGTCTCTATACTAGGTGTCATGCAAACATAATCTTTTAACTTCACAAAAATGCATATGATAAAACTATTCTCTTTGTTTTAAATATGGAAAAAATGAAGTTCAGAGGGGCTAAGAAAGAGTGTAAGTTCATACAAACCAGTAAGTGGTTGTGCAGAGAATACTCATACAAGAAAAGTTTTCTACTTGAAACATCCCCCATGTCGTGTCTCTAGCGGCAGTTTTGCCTTTTGTCATTGTAGACAGTTCTTCATTTGCTCCCTTCATAATTGCTTACATTATAGCTGAGGAAGTATAGTTTTGTTAGATCATGTTAACAGGAATTAACACAAGTTGGTGAAAGGTAGGTCTGAATAATTTTGTTTGCCTTTTAAAAAGATAAGGCAGTGGTTTTAGGATAGTTATGGGTGGGGGGGACCAAAAGAACTCAGCATTTATTTATAAAAAATTGTGTATTTATTCTTACGTGTTTAAACGTCAGTCACCTTCAAAACACTCTCCATCTGATGCAATACACCTATTGAGACATTTTTTCCTGCTGCTCAGAACAGTTTTTGAACTTGTCAATTTTGATGCCTTTTAGTGCTTCTGCTGTTTTTTGTTTCACCTCTTCCACTTTGGCAAAATGTTTTCCTTAGAGGACTTTTTTTCATCTGGGAAACAAACAGACAAAAATTGCTCAGGATGAGATCAGGTGAATAGGAAGGGTGGGGTAAGGAGTCAGGCCATTTGTGGTGAAAAACTGCTGAACACTCAATGTGGTGTGGGCAGGTGCACTCATAAATCCCCCATCATGGAAGGGGCAAGTGCACTGAAAGAGTCTCAAAAAAAAAAAAAAATCCCTGAAGCTGAACACAGCCTCTCACAACAACGCCAGCTGGTACACTGATCCAGTTGGGTTCCTAGAACATTCATCTAGCAAGGGAAGCCTGTACTGCAGGGGGCCCACCTGCCAGAAGATAAACTTCTTTTTTTTTTCTCAAACGCCACATTTACTTTTTAAATACAACCCTTCTGAACTCCACTAGTGAGAAACATCGATCACTTGCCTTATCAAGTATTCTTGCATAGTTGTTGCTTTTGAACAAACTGTGCCTTTATCCCTTTGGAGTGGACATTTTGATACTCAAAGCCAAGACTTTGAAATTCAAAAGTATTTTATCTCTAAAATTCCAGGCCTTATCATTTGATGTTTCAGTTTTTAAGATGATCGTCTCTACCATAAACTTTAAAAATTCATTTGGGACAAAAACTGTCTTCAGTAAATCCCTGATTCCTGTTTCTGTCCCAAATGCAGCCCCTTGAGACAGTACAGGTAGGAAGCTCCCAGTGTTGCCTGAACAGGGGCAACTAAACTGCAAGGAACCTCAGGCAAGATATAAAAATGTTATCTACTAAATAAACAACAGTAACGCAAGCCAGAAGGGCAGTACAATTAAAGGGCACAAGAAGGGCAAAGAGAGAAGAATTCAGACTGAGAGCCAATCAGGGAAGATGTGCCTGGAGAGGGACGATTAAGTTCATTTGTCTTTGAAAGACCTCGATGCCAGAAGCCAGAAGGAATGACTTTGCAGACTGAGGAAACAGCACCAGCTAGAAAGGTGCCTATTTGGATGAATGGTACAAAAAATATAACTACTTTGCATGGTACTGTCCTCAGCCAACAAATACTTATTAAGCCTCAGCTCTGTCCAGGTTTCATGCTGAGTCTGTGGCCTCAAAGGTGGAAAGACCTTATCTCTGGCATTTAGGAGGTAGGGGTCTTGTTAGGAGAAATGGGTAAATAAATAACAATTGAAGAGTATATATTTGGGGTATAAGTAATATACCCCAGTGCTATATTTGGGGTATAAGTAATAGTGGCAAATGGATGAATAAATTCATTAATAAGCATGTATTGAAATAAGTAACTCCCTGCTCCCATGTGACAGACCATGGGGTGACAGGCACTGGGGACATTGAGCTCTTTGAACTTGGAGTCTAGGAATCAAAGAGGAACTCTAACAGCCAGTGACAAAGGCTGAGCTGAATGCTCATTTATATCCTGTTGTGAAACCAGTGCTATACATGTGAAAATTTTGCTGTGAATATTTTAAAACATGGAATAATTGCTGTACTTAAGGACTTTAACAGCTTCCTTCAGAAAATCAAAAGAAGCACTCTGTACATTACAACATTTTTAGACTTTCTTTTGCTGACATAACACTGAAAATTCAAAGGAGAGGGTTATAAAATAAGTACACAGGTGGGTACTCAGGTGAGAAGCATTTGAAAACCCATTTTGGATATATATTTTTAAACTGTCCATTTAGATTACAATACTGGTAATACGACCTTTTCTTCTCTCCTGTTAAAGCAAAAGCGCCTGAAATGGACTAGAATATGCATTTCATCATCCTTGCCTTTTTTCTGTACTTAATAACTACCCTACACTTGTTGAAGTTTTCCCATGTTCTCAAACCAATGTCAAATCTGCAACAGAGCTTCCATTTGTTCACTTGACAACAGGGTTTCTAATCCTATTTGGAGAGATAAGTCATACATTCTTGGAAACTTAACTAGAAATGCTAGTAAGATTAGATTGGGTATACAGAAGTTGCTCATGCTAAGAAGAACCCCAGTACATATTAGAGAAAGTTCCAATCAGATTGATCTAATTGAAATAGTCTGATAAATGTTGAACATCATGCTCAACTGTCTTGCAGGTCCTCCATGCCTTTACTGATGCCATTTTTGATGAGTGGATGAGAAGATTTAATCCTTCTTCAGATGCTTGGCCTCAGGAGCTGGCACCCATCGGTCACAATCGGATGTACAACATGGTTCCTTTCTTCCCTCCAGTGACTAACGAGGAATTCTTTTTAACCGCAGACCAACTTGGCTACAGCTATGCTGTTGATCTGCCAGGTAACTAATACAACTTCTAAGTGGGAGATTCACTCATCTTTGAAAGGAACTTCCTTCCTCTCCTCCTCCCTGCCTTCCCTCTCTCTCTTTTTTTCCCTTCCCTTCCCTTCCCCTTCCTTTGTTTCTTTGTTCCTTCCTCCCACTCTCCCTCCCTTCTTCTTCCTTCCTTCCTTCCTTCTTTCCTTCCTTCCTTCCTTCCTTTTCTTCCTTCCTTCCTTCCTTCCTTCCTTCCTTCCTTCCTTCCTTCCTTCCTTCCTTCCTTTCTTTCTTTCTTTCTTTCTTTCTTTCTTTCTTTCTTAAACCAATACCTGAAGTTGAAGAACTCAGGTCTCATTTTACTAAATGTATGCATCCTAGACAATAGCCTCAAGAAAAACAACTGTGGGTATGATAAATAGTTGGCGAGGAAGGAGAAGATAAATGTTATTCCAGCCTGGGTAGTTTTGCTTTATCAACAAAATGCATGGAAAAGGCAAATCGGCTTGTTTTTTCCATTTGTGAAGAGTATCCAGCTGATGAAAATCCCAGCTGTAGACCTTTTTCTTCTGCTTTAGTTTCAGTGGAAGAAACCCCAAGTTGGACCACAACTCTCTCGGCCGTTATGGGATTGCTGGTGGCTTTGGTTGGCCTTTTTGTGCTGCTGGCTTTCCTTCAGTATAGAAGACTTCGGAAAGGATATACGCCCTTGATGGAGACACATTTGAATAACAGGAGATACACAGAAGCCTAGGGTGCTGACACCTGACCCTAGAGAAGAGGCCAGCCAAGCTGTAGTTGGGACCCTCTCAATGAACAAGCTAATCCTCACTGTTCTCCCTTTAGCTGAAGATTTTTGGCATGGCTCATACTATTGGGGTGATGTTCACAAACACAGAAGATGCTTCGCTGTAGTTTCTGTGTGTGTGTGTGTGTGTGTGTAACAAACTCAAGCTGCGCTGCTTGAGGCTAACTCTACCATCAAATAAGGGTAGAGCTGAAGATTTGTGGTATCTCATAATAATTCCCCGTGTTGAGTAAGGGTCCCTGTGTTTTGAGAATATAAAAAAAAGTTGACAGGGTGCATTCATTATATTTTGCAGGTTAGTGTGACTTGTGACTTGGGCAAGATGATGGGTTGATCTTTCTTTGCCCAAGTGTCTCCGTTTGTAATGGGGTGGGGTGTAGGGGGAGAAGGTGCTACAATAATCTCTAAGCTCTTTTTTAGCTATAAATGTCTATGCTTTTTAGATGCCTTGCTGATAGTCTTCTGGAGGCTAATTTTTCCTCTTCCCCTCTTCAGCCTTTAAAATGGCCATTTGGGTGAAAATAAACCTTAGTTTCCAAGTAGGGTGGAGAACGAGTGAATGAATAATCAACTCAGTTCTCTTTTATAAATTAGACTTGGCGGAATTTATCAAAAATCTGAAGTTCTTAGTGGTAGACGTATCACAAGATTCAATAGCTGGATGAACATGAATCCTACAGTGATACAAAATTAGAGAGGGGATTAAATTATAGAGCTTTCTAGTTAATGTATAGTTTCAAACCTTTTACTGAGTATAGAATCCCTCTTTCCAGGAAAGGCTGACGGGAGAAGGCTGATGAGCATGTGACAATCCGGTCATGTTCCGTTGCTCCGAGGTCTCATCTGACTGATCCTAAACCAACTTCTTTACTAGCTAGACTCAGATGAAATATTATCCATGTAAAATGCATCTGGTTTATTTTTAAAGGTGAACTTTTTTCTTTAATGCTGCATTGTACTAACAGTTACTTATGAATGCTAATCAGTTTTCTTATTGTTTGAAAGCAAACCATGTATACAAAATACAACAATTCAAAATTAAATGGCTTTGTTCCACTAAGTAGTCATCAGATCACAAGAGATTAGGATCTTTACCAAGAGGTTTAAACTTAGCACTATGATCTCTACTTCTGATAAGTTAACAGTTACTGAGATTTGAAGACAAATTGCATCTGCTCATGTCTGGTCCCTGTGCATCAGGGGTAGGAGGTCAAAGTTCTAGAAGGGAGCCTATCTGTGTGTTTATTACAGCCCCTCTCCGTGCAATGGATGTGTGTAAGGAATGGGTGTTAGGAGGATCCTGAATCTGCCTTCTACATACAGGGGCCTAGAGGGTTCAAGATTCACCCACCCTAGTGCTCTCCCCTGGAATAAAATGAGACAAAGCCTGGTCTGAACTGAATGGGAGTCTCACAAAGCTACAGGTGTATTTGAGAGTAGGCGCAGCAGGTAAGAAATCAAGATAACACAGTCCTTCATGGAGTGAAGCCCGATGGGACATCCTTAGACACAGCCACATCTCCATTTCTGCCTTTAATGACATTCATGGAAAATTCCACAACGTTCCCTCAGCCTGCTTCACTCTGGAAAGTTTATGCTCTCGACTCAGGGGTGTTAGAGAACACATTTTTCCATCCAATTTTTAAACCAAAGGAGATATATATTAAAATGAAGACATAGTTGTGCATGGTAGGTGTGTTCTTGAGAAATTGTGCTTCCGTCAATTATACATTAAAAGCCCTGGGGGAAATTAGTTTTTATAGATGAACTGTTATAAATAATTCTATAAGGCAAATAATCACCTCTAGCTTATCTTTTCGGTATATCAGAATTTTCATAGATCATATTCTCATAAGATTCATTTAAAGCAAGATCTATTTGAAGAAGAAGTAAACAGTAGTCATTTATACTTAGCTACTTTTATTGATAGTGCTTGAAACTTATTGTAAATACTATTTTATAATGTCTTTCTGAAAGAAATAATTTCCAAATTTTATAGTTCATATAAGAATAAAATTTTCTAACATTTTCTAATATTACAATAAACCAGTGATGAATGCCTTTTAACAAACTTAAAGGTAGAACAAACCTGCAGAATAAAATAGGTGGTATTTATATACATTGAATATTGTGCAAATAAACTCATAAAATATTACTGAGCATGGTAGAACTATACTACTCAATGATTGGGAAAAAAATTCAACCTTGAATAAAATGAATACATATGCTAAATCTTTATGTGCTAAATCATCAGCATTTAAAAGTTTATATGTATATGAATTATGATTTCCAAAAAAATGTTTTTATAAATCTAACACACAGGAGTGAAATGGAATCTAATAACATCTTTCCTTTGTGAATTGAGTTCTCTTCTAATTCTAAAATGCTTTGACATGAGTTTGTATCTTGCTTAGAATTTAACATTGTTAATTATAATAATACTCGTGAAAATTTTGATCTCACAGTAACAATAAGTAGAAAACTTATTAAAGAGGAAAATAAAAATATTGTTTTGCAGATTATTGGCCATCTGTTGTGGGCTATTGTCTTTTAACTTGCGAGCATTTTCTGTCTATATCAATAACCTGTCTATAAACATAAGTATATATAATACATAACTACTTCATTTTTGAAAATAAATATAAAATATGTACTAGCCACTTCACTTTGGAAAATAAGTTCTTAAACTGATGTGCCTCCCTTTGAGTTTTTAAGCAATTACTTCCTGGCTCTCTATTACATAGGTAGGAAAAACGAGACACCACTCTTTTAGTACTGATGTCCTTCCCACTGTCTTGAGACTGATGCTGGGGTAGGAGGGCGGTAGCTGCAGCAGCTAGCTCACTGGTCCTCCTGGAAAGCTTTCTAGGCCAATCAACTTATCAGAGATGCCAGAAGAAGGAAGTCAGAACCAATGAGCTAACAGCTAAGTTGCGTTTGTTTATACATCTCGACTGGAAGCTCCTAGAGGCCAGGTTGTATGCCTCTCTGTACAGTTCCAACGCCCTCATACCGAAGCACTTGAGCTACTCAGAAAATGCTGGTGGCTAATTGACACAGGCACCTAGAGGAGTCAATTCACTTCACACTGGGAGGTAATTACTCTCCTCAATGCAATGGCAGAAGCCAAGGCTGAACTGTTCCTATTGCTATAATGCCTTGCTCATCCCGAATTCTTTATTAATATTTGTGAATGAATAAATTAATCTCAACGTAGAACTTGAACTTTGAAATAACCTGTATTTCTGATTCTTAGTTGGGCATACGGTAAGAGGAATTTTACCTCAAGCAACCTAATACAAGGGTACACGTTTTCAGCCATGTTTCCTTCTTGGGTGTATCTTTTCCCCACCATTGGTGGGCCTTAATTCTACCCTTTGTAGGGACAAGGATAGGAATTTGGGACCTCACGGTTTCATGTTAGGGTCCTCCACTACCTGACAGCTTAAAAGCCTTGTTTCAGTAGAGAAGTGGTGCCTTTCTTGCTTACCCTCCTGGGCCCGAGAGTTTCTTTAGAAATTTTCCAAAGGTGATATGATATTTTGACTTTAGCCATAACGACAGTTCACACTGAAAATAAACCTTGTGAATTAATTATGCTTTGCAGGTACTTTAAAGAAATCTTGAAAACAACGTAAGAAAATTGTGAGCTAGTGAATAATTATCGTTAAAATCTTCTAAAGGTAACCAAAGCAAGCAAAAGCCCAAGGTTCCTCCTGCTCTGATCTTTTCACGGAGATTATGTCTATTTGGCAGAAATCATGAACCCCCTGTGTTATCTGCCGCCTTGATTCCAGTTAGATTTCTTGGATGTAATCTGACTGAATTTGGTCCTTTCTTCTTGTAGCCACTTTCTGCTCCCTTGGGGGTTTATAAACAAGCTAAAACTGTCACAGATATAATTGTTCTTTGCATTGTAAATAACGCCTGTAGAAAGGCTTAAACTTGTTCTTCCTTATTAAAGTGCCAGAGATTTCCTGCTAGAGTACGCAGCCTGGTTACTCACGCACGCTGTGTGTTATTGAGCCTCTCTGAATGTGTAATTAGCACAATGACTTTCCTGATTAACAGCAGAGCTGAGTTGAGTTTACAATAAGGCAAAACCTGCCCTCTTGTGTTTTATTAGAACATTGCACAATGTGCTGAAGTTCTTCCGGCCCCTTTTCACCGCTGTGGTTAATTCCCCGGGGCAGAAAAAAAACAAAAACAAAAACAAAAAAAACAAAACCCAAATGTTGAACGATTTGCCATGAATTCAGGAATCGGGACAGATAAAGCTCAAGACTTAGAAGGAAATCATTTCCTGTGCAGGCAAGGAGTTCATATAATGAAGGCCCTTAGAGTTCCCTTTTTCATATATTTTGAAATGATAAATTTTCATCAGCAAGCCATAAAAATTGGGGGATGGGGGGATTTGGTAAAACTCTTATGCTTGTCAAATACACATAGGGTATAATTGAGTTAAATATTATTTATATGATCATACTACAGCTGGAGACTGGGGAGATTTTTTTTTTTTTCAGTTAAAAATTGTTATTGAGAAGACAGTAAAATTTGAAAAAGTTTTTAGAAAAAATACAGGATCAGTGAATTGAAACCAGATATAAATACGTGGACATGGGCGTGGGGGTGAGCAGCGTCAGGTAATATCCTTCACTGTCGAAAATTCACTTTTCACCAACGGACTATAGGCCTGAGGGTGCCAAGAACAATATTTACTTGGGCGCCCACTGTGGCTGATATCACGTGATTGACAAAGGGACTCAAATAAAAAAGAAAATGGTGCCAAGCTAGTTTTGGTGAAGATCTTTTTCTTCTAGTACATACACCCAGGTAAAGATTAAAGGGGAAATGAAAGCCCAGAGCGTTTATTTGCTTATTCGGAGACGTTTTTCTTACGTGAAAAAATTGGGGGTTCAATTTTCCAGCTGGCTCTAAATGTTGTTCTCTTTTTCTGGTGGTTCTCTCTGAATGGGGATTCCAGAAGTGGTGACAGTGGTCGGTCTTATGGAGGATAGAAAAAAAGGGGAAAAAAAAAACAAACAAAAACCTGAAATTGGGGAGTCAGCAGTCTCCCCTGGAGGAGAATCATTCATTTAGTCCTTACTGATAAATATGTTACTACATGAAATGCTTTGCTGAGAACTTCATTTCCAAAGCAGCAAATGTATTGTTTGTTCCTCCTTAACGTCTCATCTGCAATATGTTTATTTGCTTCTTTAGAAAGTAAGTTTTGTTCTGACTATTGCCACTAATCGGTGTTTTTCTCTAATTAAAAAAAAAAAAAAAAAAAGCTTGCCCCTGGCTGGTGTGACCAGGCAAATTGAGCGCCGGCCTGCGAACCAAACCGTCCCTGGTTCGATTCCCGGTCAGGGCACATGCCTGGGTTTTTGGGCCAGGTTCCCTATTGGGGGTCTGAGAGAGGCAAGCCCTCTCTCTCTCCCTCCCTTCTCCTCTCTCTGAAAATAAATAAATATAGTCTTAAAAAAAAAAAACAACAAAAAAACTTGTATTTCAAAGCCTTGTGTTTCCCACCAAGGAGGCATGCTCAGCTAAAATGCCTGTGTTGCTGCTTTAAGTCCCGGTCTCTTTCTGCAAGCAAATGATCAGCCTTGACAATGGGAGTGTAATCTAAGTAATCATCTGTGCAGTTATCCGGGGACCCCCTTTCTCTACTTCATTTGTGGTGAGGTGCAACTCCCAACCTTTTCAGCCCGGAGACTCTCCCTGGAGAAACAGGTTTTCTTTTCATTTCGGGCCTTTTACAATTCCGACGCTTGTACTCTTTTGCAGACTCAAGGTCGTTTTCTTTTTTTCTGTTCACGTCTCTCCACAGCGATGTCCTCTTATTAAGACGCAGGCATCTTTGTGTTTTAAACACTTTTCCTTGCGACAGTCCCAGCGCTTTGATCGCGCGCTGACTCGCAGCCGCGCGCCGTCAGCGCGGGGAACGCTTCAGGTGCGCTGTCTGCCAGCCCTTGGCAGCCTCCCCGGGCCTCTCCGACAATCAAAGGGCCCTTTCAACCCAGTAACATGCAAATTTGTTCCTTTTCTGCTTCAGTCTGTCACGACCCACGTTTTCCAGCTTAGCCGTGCAAGGGCGCGCATGATAAAAATCATTCTGAAGTTGACGCTGGGCGCCACGGATGCAAATGCATTGTTTTGAAACAAGCGACTCTGAACATCAAGCCCGTGTGAACTACTCCCGTTGCAGCTAGGTGGCTGCCTTGGACCTGGTTTTCCGCCTGCTGGGGAGATGATGCAACCCAGTGGCTTTGGGGGCGGAGCAAGCGGCTCACCCCCGGAGGAGCTGTCAGAAGGGGAGGACCCCGTGCTCCCCGGAAGATGCTGCTGCGACATCTCGGTCTGTGCCTAACTGTACAGAGTCCCAGGGGAAAACGGAGATGCGGGCCTCAGCTTCCACTGCCAGATCTCTCCTGCTGAAACTTGTTCCTTCCTCTCTGTACATTCAAAATGCCACTAGAAAATATTCATGAAAAAACACCCCCTTTTTCCCCCATTCAAACCACCAAGAAGTGATTTGACCTTAATTATCTTCCTGCATGAAATCTCTGGCAGTCTAAGATAAGGCTGCTCTGCTCCCATGAATAACACTGTCGTTCCTGAGCTCGGTCACAGTCTGTGTTCAACACAATCGGGACATCATTCTCTCTGTTGACATTTGGCAGGTGCTTTTTAGGTCCGTTGGTCCTGCCTCTGGTTCACAAATTAGGGAGGGCTCCCAAGGGTAATTTTCAATGGCAAAGGGACACTTTGAGGATAAAATACTGGCCTCAGCTGGCATGGGAGTGAAATGTGTTCAGAACTTATTTTTTTTAATTTTACTTTTTAAATTAATTTTTGTGACAGGCGTATAACATAAAATTTGTCATTTTCGATGTACAAGTCAGTGGCATTAACTTCATTCACAATTGTAAACACCATTGCCAATATTATTTTCCAAAACATTTTCATCATCCCAAACAGAACCTCTACTCATTAAACAATAACTCCTCATCGCCACCCTCTTCCCCCCACGCCCCCCAGCCCCTGGTAACCTCTAAGGCTTGGGGTAGACTCCTCCATTTCTATCCCGGGACCCTCAGATCTGTGATTTGGGTGAGGACCTAGCTGTCTTAAGCCAGTTACTCTGTCTTATACCCCTGGCTCCAGGGTTTCAGCCATGAATGTAAAACTGAAGGCCAAAACACTGGAAAAGGATGTTTACTGAGGATTCTAAAGAAAAAAAGCCAAAAGACATGTTCTGATCCCTGGAGGTTGTGGTGTAAAGACACAAGGTCTGGAATCATGGCAGCCATTTTGCCACTCTGAGGAAGAGTTCACTCAACCAGGGTTACCCCACTTTTAAAAAACAAATCAGGTCAGTTTGAGCTGGGATTTATCTTACTATATTAAGACTCCTAGCTGATAAATTCATCTTCAGGGAATTTAAAAATGAAGTAAGGAAGCAGAGGAGCTGGTTTATTTATTAATGCCCAGACAGCATAATCCATGCCTACCATTGAAGAAAAAGAACTGTTTCTTTGTTCATTAAAGATTGCAAGAGAAACGTCGGTGCCTAAGTAAGGGCCCCACTGGGTGCAAAAGGAGAGTCGCGTGCAGTGGTTCAGTGTGTGGCATGTGGTGGCAGAGCGTCGGTGGTTAAATTACAGCTCAATCGCTTGTCACCTAATTTTTCTTTTTGACTTCCATTTTTTAACTGCTATGGACTTAGTTTTCTTGTCTGCAAAAAACATACAAAGAATGTTCTTCTCAGTCCGTAGTCACACAGGCTGTTGGAAGAATAAATTGAATTTTTTATATATATATAACTTTTTCGAAACAACGCCCGTGTGTTGACTGGATGGTTTAAACAACAGAAATTTATTTTCTCATAACTCTCAGGGCTGGAAGATCAAAATCAAGATGCCGGCCCGGCTGGTTTCCTCTGAGGCCTCTCTCCTTGACTTGCAGATGACCACCCTCTTGCTGCCTGTTTTCATGGTCTTTCCTTTGTGCGTTCACACTCCTGGTGTCTTCTTATGTGTCTGCATTTAGGGCCTACACTAACAGCCTCATTTTAACGGAATCGCCCCATTTAAAGGTCCCGTCTCTAAATATCATTACATTCTGAGAGACTGGGGATTGAGATGCCAACATATGACTTTTGAGAGAGCAACAAAATGCATATTGGGAAGATACAATTCAGCCTGTAACAGCCTGGAAAGAAGAGTTGCTGAATAAACCTTCGTAGTACCTGTCAAATCTCGTTCAGGGGCCTGGTGTGTGAAAACAGTGCTGCAGGTTAATGCCCATTGATCAAGACAAGCCACCGCAGCTGGGAAACTCAAGACCAGGCTCTGCAGAGGATGCAAAGAGCTCTCTGCTGTCGGATGGTTGCTCTTTTCTTCGTGGTGGAAGAACCTGAGAGATTTCTTTCTTTCTTTTTTTTTTTTCAATTTTTTAAAAATTTATTTGCTTGTTTATTTTTAGAGAGAAGGGAAAGGAGAAAGAGAGGGAGAGAAACATCACTGTGTGGTTGCCTCTCATGTGCCCCCAACTGGGGACCTGACTGGGAATCGTACCAGCGACACTCGGCTCGCAGGCCGACGCTCAATCCACTGAGCCACAGCAGCCAGGCTGAGAGATTTCTTGATGCTTGGAAGGCCAAGGGTGTCACTGAGCTGTGGATGGTTTCAGTTGGCATGAGGATTTCTCACCAGTGAGGGAGGAAGAAAAGGTAAGAGGGGGAATGACAGAGAGACACATGTCCAGGAGAGCCAATCATCCTGTGAAGCCCCAAAGGACACCCTGCCTTTTTCACTTGGTGAAGAGACCAGGAATGCAAATGGGGTGTGAAATGTTAAATGTGACTGAACTTGAAGTGATTGACACCATGCTTCTGCTTCATTACCAGTTTCATTTTTTCTGTGCTAGTGAAGCCAGAGAAAAGATTCCCAGTTTCCAGTCCTTTCTAAGAGATTAAGAACTTTAATAGTGGGCTCAGGATGGATTTACTGCAGATTTACCTTAGATCCTGCCCTTTCCTTAGCTTTCATCCCTTGCTTTGGTGAGAGAGGAACAAAGGGGGATTGGATAATGCGGAGAGAAAGGGTTGACTAACTCTCCACCTCTTTCAGTCTGGAGCTTCAGCTACATATTGCCTTACAGAACAAGCAAGAGAAATGAAGAGACTGTCCCCTGCTTATCTGCACATCCTCTTCCTCAGTGTGTGCCTAGATAGTTTGTTTTCAGTTTATTTGACTTTGCATATTTTATCTGTTGTCATTCACATAGGTGCCTGTGGTAGAACATACTCTGCTAAAAATTATGCATTGGTACCTTTAGTTGGCCTCCCAGACTGCACATTGGAATTGCATATGTCATCAGACGAGTGAAGGTTGTAAGCTACGCTGCACAGGACGCCACCTGCCATGCTGCTGTTCAGCTTCAACAAAGTTGTTAGGCTTTGTTCCTCCACAGTATTTGTGTACTTATCTGAGCATTTAATTTTATGTTTACTCCTTAATATTTTAGAAAAGTGACTGAAAAATGAAGCAAAAAGGGAAAGAGTAACACTGGTGATAAGTTTCACAAATTTAATGTATTTTGGACAAGGATAAATATCAAGTGTGGGTAGATTTAACCTCAGTGAAATGTAAACTAGTTAACTGTGGGTTTAATAGCAAAGGAAAAGAATAGGATAATATAAATCCTGGGGTCAAGATGGAGGTGTAAGTAGACACACTTTGCCTCCTTGCACAACCATAGAAAGAATTAGAACCAGATCTCAAAAACAAATAGCAACCATAACTATCAGAAAATCAAGCTATATGGAAGTCTGACAACCAAGGATTTAAAGAAGTCACATTCATCCAGATGGGTAGGAGGGATGGAGTCATGGAGGCAGGGCAAAGAGGTGGTGTGTCTCAGACAGGTAGCAGCAGAATGGATGGTCGCACATTCACATATGGTGGGTAAAAATCTAGAGGGACACCCTGGGAGTGAGCAATCCCATCCCCAGGCCAGACTGAACAGCCCAGGGTCCCAGCAGTGGGAAGATAAATCCTCATTACCTCTGGATGTAAAAACCCTGGGGATTGGAGTGGTGGAAGAAACCGCTGGATTCTCACCACTTAAAGGGCCCGCATGGTCTTAGAATGTACGCAAAAGCTAGAGTAGCAACTTGAGGAGTGCCAATGAGAGAAGTGACTAGAAAGTCAAAGCAGCTCTACCTAATACACAGGAACAAACACAGGGAGGCTGCCAAATTGAGGAGGCAAAGAACTATGGCCCGAATGAAAGAACAGAACAAAATCCCAGAAAAAGAACTAAGGAAAAAGGAGATAGTAACCTATCACATGCAGAGTTCAAAACACTGGTGATACAGATGCTCAGAGAACTCATAGAGTACGACAAAAAAAGAAGAAGAAGAAGAAGAAGAAATTAAGGTTACACAAAGTGAAATAAAGAAAAATATACAGGGATCCAATAGTGAAGAAAAGAAAGCTGGGATTCAAATAAACAATTTGGAACAAAAGGAAGAAATAAATGTTCAACCAGAACAGAAAGAAGAAACAAAAATTCAA
This sequence comes from Furipterus horrens, assembly GCF_987537825.1. Taxonomy (NCBI): domain Eukaryota; kingdom Metazoa; phylum Chordata; class Mammalia; order Chiroptera; family Furipteridae; genus Furipterus; species Furipterus horrens. The sequence goes on from NW_028327182.1 coordinate 7,698,655, forward strand.
AAACAAACAAAATAGCAAAAAACAATGAGGAGAGGATTAGGGGACCTCTGGGACAACTTTAAATGTATCAACATCTGAATCATAGGGTGCCAGAAGGAGAAGAGGAAGAGCAAGAGATTGAAAACCTACTTGAAAAAAATAATGAAAGAAAACTTCCCTCATTTTGTAAGAGAAATAGACATACAAGTCTAGGGAGCACAGACCCAAACAAATTGGACCCAAAGAGGCCCACACCAAGACACATCATAATTAAAATGCTAAAGGTTAGAGATAAGGAGAGAACCTTAAAAGCTGTAAGAGAAAAACAGAGAGTTACCTACAAAGGAATCCCCATAAGACTATCAGCTGATTTCTCAAAAGAAACTCTGCAGGCAACAAGGACTGGCGAGCAGTATACAAAGTGAGGAAAAACAAGGACCTACAACCTAGATTATTCTATCCAGAAAATCTGTCATTTAGAATAGAAAGGCAGATAAAGTGCTTCCCAGACAAGGTAAAGCTGAAGGACTTCATCATGAACAAGTCATTATTACATGAAATGTTAAAGGGATTTATTTAAGAAAAAGAAGATCAAAAAAACTATGAACATGAAAATGATGACAAACTCACAACTATCAACAACTGAATCTAAAAAACAAAAACAAACTAAGCAAACAACCAGAACAGGAACAGAATCATAGGTATGGAGATCATTTGGAGGGTTATCAGCTGGCAGGGGGAAAGGGGAGAATTGAGGAAATGGTGCAGGGATGAAGAAGCATAATTGGTAGGAACAATATAGACAGGGGGAATGTTAAGAATAGTATGGGAAAGGGAGGAGCTAAAGAACTTGCATGCATGACACAAGGACATGAAGAAAGGGGGAATATTGCTGGAAGGAAGGGAGGTACCAGGTGGAGGGGAGCAAAGGAGAAAAAATTGGGACAACTGTAACAGCAAAATCAATAAAATATACTTTTAAAACATCCTGAAAAAAAAATTAGAGATTAGATGAAAATGGTGAGGTATAATTACAATTTTTAGGATTTTTTTTTTTTTTCTCTCTGGGAATATATGTTTGTTGTTGGGCTTTCAACTTCATTGTGTTAGGTCTTTGGATATTTACTAGTGTTAGAATTAGAATTAGCTGCTGTCATGTAAATAGTATTTGGCAGAGGCTAATTTTAATCTGCAGTCCCAGTCTCATATTTTTTTTCCACTGGGTCGTGAAACATCAAAATAATATCTATTTATTTAAACTGTGAAAACTAAGCAAAATGAACTACATTTCCCCCCACTGGCACATAGGAGCTGCTTAGTAAATATTGGTTAAACAATTGAATAAGTAAGTAACAGTTTTGACTATTAGAATAAGCAACCTTTGGAAAATTAGATTCAAATTGGCATTCGGGAGGAAGTTCAGAGCTGGAATTACTGGTTTGGGACATCATCTGCAGGAGGGGATCATCAAACCATCAAAGTGATGAGACCCTAGTGGTAAGGAAGATGGGAAGGATTAAAGAAAAAACCTGGGGAGAGCCATCATTGTGGTCCGGGACACAGGAGGCCGAGGGCATCTAATCCTAAGTGTTCTATCTGTGGGCAGAATGATCTTGGGTAGCCAGGCCGACCTCTTCTGGCTCCACTTTGCCAATCTGTAGAATTGGAGGCTTTGGAGTTAAATGACCTTCAAGTCTCCACTAAGGTAAGGAGGAGAAACTGCATTTTATAACAGAAAGAACACAGCACTAAGAAATAGAAAGCTGGGTCTAAGTTCCTTTTCTAACATGTGCTATTTCTAGACTTTGGACTACTTATATGAGGTCTATCCAGAGAAAGTCCAACCATTGTTAATACAATGAGAACAGTTTGTGGGACATCGATTTAATATGGCAGCCAAGGAGAGTGGACTGGAATACGCATGCGTGAACAATGATGACTTCACTGTACTAGTCAGTGGGGGCAGTAGACGCCTTTGAGTGGGCATGTGTACTGTGTGGCCTTCGAATTCAAAATGACTGAGTGAGTAGAGCAGTGAGTCTGCACCAAATTTTGCATTAAGCTTGAATGTTCCTCCTTGGAAACTATTCAGATAAAACAGAAGCCTGCAGCTATGGGCAACTGGTGACTGGCAGCTTCATCATGACAATGTGGCACTCATACATTAAGTCTCATGCTGAGTTTTCTGGCAAAATATCAAATCATCCAGGTGACTCAGCCCCTGCTATAGCCCAGATTAGGCACCCTGTGACTTCTGGCTTTTCCCAAAACTAAAATCACTTTTGAAAGGGAGGAGATTTCAGACCATCGATGAGTTTCAAGAAAATATGTTGGGGCAGCTGATGGCTATTGGAAGAACAGTGTGAGGTCCTACGGTGCCTATTTTCAAGAGGACCAAGGCACCATTGTCCTGTGCACAATGTTTCTTGTATCTTCTTCAGTAAATGTCTCTATTTTTCATATTACATGGCTGGATACCTTCTGGACAGAACTTGTATATGTTCTCTGAACCTCAAGTTTCTTTTGTAAAGTGATGATAGTAACTTTTGCACTGTTGGCGGGTTGCATTAGGTAACAAGTATGAAGACACTAAAAATGACGCTGGCGTGGAGGCGTTCCGTAATCATTCTATGAATCTCAGCTAATGACGTCGCAGTTCATGTTTTGTGATTATAAAAAGGACTGAAGGACTGTTTCATTTCCACGGGATTTTTGCCTGGCTTATCTTCAGAAGCTTTGGCTGACAAGAGTAAATAAAATGTAAAGCAGGGGATAATTTAAAATATCAACAGGATAAAAATGAAGCACAAGGAACCGAGGAATCAATAATACCTTGTTCCTGGCATAATTTAATTACAGAGTGGGACACCAAATCTAGCTCTGAGTTTCTTAGCAGCTAATTAAAACCTAAGAATAAATTGGCTTTCATAATTAGCAGTAGAGCCTCCAAGAAAAGATACATACTCAATTGTAGAGATCTAATAGAGCATTGAAGCAAGCATGTGACCTCTCTGATCACCAGACCTGTGCATCTGGACAGGTCACATGCCCTTAAAGCTGTATCTCACATTTATTTTTCTGTGGGCTGCTGCATTATGTAGCTGACCCTGCTTGGGGCACTGACGGAAGCAGGAAGGGAATTCACTCGATTCTACAAAGGCAAAGAGGGCATCAGTGGAGTCACAGGCCAGAAAAATCCAGAAGAAGGCTTCCAAATATTCCTTAACATAGCTCATTTCACTGTCTCTTATTCCTTAAAGTTGTTGGAAAAATATTACAGCCAATTTATAGCCCTTAGGGCTGTGGGTAGGGCCAGAGATGGTCAGAACCTCAAGGTAGGGCTCCTCTGGGCTCAAGTAGTATGATCCATTGACACCAGGACCTTATAAATGGAGGGAAAGGTTCGGAAACATATCCTTAGAGAGGTTTATTGTGGCTGAAATGGAAAAACTTTAAAAAACCTATAATCTAAGATGCTAAAGAGGAGGCTCTGAAAAGCACCTTTTTAATATGGACATGATTTAACCTCACGACCATTGCAAATGTCAGTTTTGGGCAGAGCCAGCTGACCAGGGGAGAATGTGAAGTCAGCAATCTTGTTGTTTATAAAGTCACAGCAAACAGCAAATTAGCAAATACTAAATCATCGCCCCTGGGAAAAATACACGGTTAGGTTCCTATGAGCCTCTGCCACAACATTTCCATCAACCAATCAATATATAACTTTGCATTATGTGTGTGTCTGTTTAAAGCCCATCGTATTTAATATATATTGTTGATTCATTAACCTTCCACTCACAGCAAGAACACTGCGACATGCCTGAACAAAGCTTACCTAATGCATTTCTTTTCCCTGTAAGGCACCTCACAAGCTCCTTGGGTTCAGGAGTGCTACCCTGCGCTTCAGTATATGCTTGGGGGCCGCCTTAAACAGTGAAATCACCACCGAAAAGCACAGATATGTGAAAAACATGGCACTAACTAGACTGCAAGATGGGCACAAGTGTTTGGTAGGAGAGTCAAACTGAGAAAGCAAAGCATCACCTTGTTCAGCCTCAGCTGCATGTGAGCACCAAAGTGACCCATATTTTCCACTGCTCTGGGCACATGCATGTCTATGAATGACTGTGGAAGAGCCCGAGTATTGATTGAGGCTTACGAATGATTTTTAACTAGTAGGCAAATTGGCAAACACACAAATCATGAGGACTGACCGCACGGAGGGCAAAGTACAAAAACACCAGTTATGTACTTAATTTTAGTATTTAATGTAGAGTTTTAAACCAACAAATTTTCCTCTCTTGGTGGGATCAAAGATGTCAATTTAAAAAGCGAAAAGATAAGCGACATGAAGTGCGTGATGGCCCGGTGCGCTTATTCCATCCAAATGCTTAGGAGGATGAAAATCACAACGGCAGAGCAGATAAAGGATTCTGTTGTTCTTGTAGCTATTTTAACAAGTCAGTCCATAAAATTAAGTTAACTAAGGCCTGAGTAAATTTTTCACAGAGGTAAAAAAAAGATATACAACGTGGTCAAAGACTACTCCCCAGTGAATCTCTACTGCGGACCTCAGAGTTGAATAATCGTAATAGAAAAACCGCTTAGGTCAATGGCCTGAAGAGGTAACAAGCTTGAGTTGCGATACTTCTCTGGCAAACTCCAGATTTGCTAGTGTTGAAATAACTTTCTAGGCCCACGATGGAGCTGCTCCTGCTTGGGTGCCATGTCAGCAAAATGGTATGGGACTAAAGGCGTTTGTTTGCTTGCCCAAATCAAAGCCCAATAAGACAGAAACAGGAGTCTGCTGCCAAGACAGTAAGGATTTACTAAGAAGATGGCGCCATGCCCGGAGTCACAGGTGAGCTAATGCTCAAAGACCTGGCTCCCTGATGGCTTCCCAGAAATGGATTATATAGGGGAAAAATCATTAATCATGGTGACGGAGGGAGCCAAGGTTGTGGTCAGGGTCACGGTCCCTACTGATCGGTCGGCGCCAGGGTAGGGGGTAATTGATCAGTGCACTGGTCCTGCTGTCAGCCATGGCGTCCCTTTATCTGCTTTCCCCGATTTTCTGGGCCTGGAGCTGAAACGCAGCGGAGGCCGAAGTGTTATCTCTTGTTTGACCTAAACTCTGTCTCTATGGTCAACAGACCCGAGGCATTGGTCCTAGGATTACTCGATGCGGTCAGAACCTCATTGTCCTTAAGTGAGAGGGCTGTGCAAGGGAGTGGGAGAAACGTGAGTCAAGGTGCTGGGTGAGGCCAGTTTAAATCAAAAGGAAAAAAAAAAAAAGGAAAAAAGTTCATGTTAAAGAAAAGAAGTTCCTCTGCAGCTACAAAAAACCCCAAAACTTCTATGTTCCCTGTAAAGGCTTTGCTTGACTAGAAACGCAGGCGATCCGGGCAGCCGACCCTCCAACACCAGGCCCATGCTCAGTCTTCCCACCTCAAACAAGGCTGACTGTGTGGCCCCAGACAATCATGTATTTTCTATTTTTCCCTTTCTTGTTCCTTCTTCTTCACCCTGTGAAAGCTTCCTGCCTGTGGCCCCGTTTTGCAGCGCTCGCCACAGAAACTGTCCGCTTCCTGCAGTGTTCAGTTTGCATCGCTGAAATCGTCTTCCATCACTCAGTAAGCTGTTTGTAGGGCTGCTGAGTCCTGGTTTGAAAACAGCGACTAGAAAGCAGGCTGAAGGGTCAAGGCGCTCACCTTTTTGGTGATTTTAAAGAGGGGCTTGCAAACTAGTTTTGGGGAACAGGATTTGTGCTCTCTGATCTATGTTTTTGACTAGCTGCAGGCTGAAGGAATATCTTGGAACTGCCCCGGGGATTCTTTCCGGTGAAGCCGCTCATGCTCCTTAGCCGTAGCTGCCTCTGACCGGGTTTCCCACCTCTCATATCCAATTTCTTATAATTGTGTTTCCTGCTTGGTTAGGGAGACTGTTCTACAGGCCACTCCCAGAAGCACAGGGTTAAGTGATAAAGAGGTCAAAGCCAGAGCCCTCTCTACCCCCAACCTATGCCTTCTTCCTCCCGGCTCCAGACCAAAGGTCAGAATTGGCTGGGGTTTTTGTTTGCATCACTGTTTTTTTCTGCATCACTCACAGCCTCCACCCTCCCTTGCATATGGGCTTTTCCACATTTGGGTCTTCCTGTTTTGATACAAGAAGACTTCTTAGTAAGAGCAGTAGGGAAGTTAGGTGCCTAAGGATTTCGGGTACCTACCGCATGTGCTTTTTCCATGCGTTACAACGGGGATTAACTCAGCACTGACCACACTCACCATTTCTTGTTGCTTAAGTAAGAAACATCTCAGAAGTGTCTCCCTCTTCGTGTCAGGCAGATTAGAAGGAGAAAAATATTGTAACAGATGCTAACGAGGCTTTCTAATGGTTGGAAGAGGAGGAGAATGCCTTTTATAGAGCTCCCAAAGTGTTCCCTGCCTGATTCTGCCAGAATTGAAAAGCATTTAGTGGCTGAGTACTTAATGAAGAGCTGAGATGCTCTGACAAAGAACTCCCGTAACTAGTACTCTGGCTCCAAAGAGTTATTGCAAATTAAATTTTATCCTTGTCCTTTATGATCTCTATGAGGCAGTGGGTAGAACAACACGACCGGAATAGTCTTGTCTTACTTACACTGTTAATAGAAGCATACATTCATTAACGCATGCGTACCAGCAGGAAATAGGAAGCGGTGTGCTCCAGCTGAAAAGCTGGATCGTGTATTGACAACTTTGAAGGCAAAAGGCGGGGTAAATACAATCTGAGTTTGGGGACAGGGTAATTACTGTCACCATCTGGTAACAGATTCTTTGTCTGAACTCAGACCTCTTCTGTACTTTAAGCACTTATGGGGCATCTTGCTAGGCAATCTAATGTAGGGATTACTTTTTAAATGTTACCTTGAAACCTCTTCAAGATTGCCTTTGTCTAAGAACACAATATCACATCTGGCCTGATTTCCGTTGCTGTAAAGCAAAATCTTTTAATAGTGTTTATTAAGTGTTTTTCCTAAGATGCATAATCCCCAACATGAGTTGGTGTTAATGGAGAGTCATTAGTCAGCTCAGTCTTCAATATTTGTGGGAAAGGCTGGCTCAGCAAGAAACCCATAATGAATGTGAAGCAAATACAAAGCACACCATCCCCGCAGCCTACTCCTTCCCCTGATGGAGGGGAACACAACCTTTCACTCACAGCCCAGCTGCTCTGTAATTTCTGAGCCCCATCTCCAAAATATCTGGCATAAAATATCATGAACTAAACAAGGGCGAGGAACACAGCAGCTCAAAGGAGCCTTATGGGGAGAAATGGTATTTGCTTTAATGACCATGGCATAGGAAATTGCCATGTTTCATAGAGGATTAATAAAGGCTCAGGGCAGAGTAACATTGACCGAGAGCATGGAGGAAAGGTCAAGCACCTCCTCTCACTTGTTCCTGAAAACTCTCCTCTGGCCTCTGCTCCCTTCCCGGCCCTCACAGCCCAGAGCAGGGCTGGATTAGGAAAGAATTGTGATGAGGCCAATTCAGCAGCCGGGGAAGGTATTTTCTGACAGCACTCTAGATAATGGAGTGCCTTATGCAGGGTAATAAATAGGAGAGTATGATTATAGAGCTGTAATTCAGTCAAGAGGTTAGATTATCTCATAAACAGCACCAGCCACTGTGGTTTGTCTTGATGGCATCAAGATCTGAAGGTTGAAGCAGGACTTTGTGAGTCAATATTTCACCCTGTTTGTTTCTCTGAAGTCGAGGGAGTTGTGGGGAGACCCCAGGTCTCCATTTGATCAATTCTTCTAACCTGTATATATTTCCGTGCATATACATATAGTTTTATATATATTCTCCCCATACCCAGGCATATGCACAGGAAACACAATTTTTAAAGTCTTGGCAGAGTAAAAGCACATATGGAAATGAGATGATCATTGACTATTTTTCATGGACTTTGCTTGCAGTGAGGCCCATACTAGATCATTATTTCCAAAAGGTAGTCTCTCTCCTGCCTTTACGCTACTGCGGAGCGGGGAGAACTTTGCCTCTGTTCTTTCAGAGCTGTGTACTTCTTTAAATAACTGCGCTGTGTTTCCAGCTCTGACAATTCCATCAGTTTCCTTTTCTTTTCCTCCCAGGTTTATTCAGATTTGATTGACGTATAACATTGTGCAAATTTAAAGTGTATGACATGTTGATCATGTTGATTTGCCATACTTACATATTGCAAAATGATTACCACCAAAGCCTTAGCTACCATCTCCTTCAGGGTACACCATTAACAGTTCTTTTTTTGTGATGAGAACATTTAAGATCTACTCTCTTAGCAACATTCAGGTATATAGTATTATATATACACTATATATACTATATATATAATATATAAATTATTAACTGTAATCACCATGCTGTACATTAGATCTGCAGAACATATTTATCTTATAAGTCAGTGGTTCTCAACCTTCCTAATGCCACGACCCTTTAATACAGTTCGTCATGTTGTGGTGACCCCCAACCATAAAATTATTGTCGTTGCTGTTTCATAACTGTAATTTTGGTACTGTTATGAGTCATAATGTAAATATCTAACATGCAGGATGTATTTTTATTGTTAAAAACTGAACATAATTAAAGCATAGTGATTAATCACAAAAACAATATGTAATTATATATGTCTGTTCTGATGGTCTTAGGCGACCCCTGTGAAAGGGTTGTTTGACCCCTAAGTTATAAGTGGAAGTTTGTACATTTTGACCAATATATCCCCAGTTTTCCCATACCTACCCCTCAGCCTTTGGCAACCACCCTTTTATTCTGTTGTTATGAACAGAACATTTTTAGATTCCACATATGTCATATCATATATTCTTTGTCTTTCTCTGTCTGACTTATTTCAGTTAGCACAATGCCCTCGATGTCATTCCACATTATCACAAATGACAGCGTTTCTTTCTTTCTCATGGCTGAATAATATTCATATATATATACATTACATCTTCTTTATCTATCTATCTATTTACCTGTTAATGGAGACTTAGATGGTTTCTATGTCTTGGCTATTACAAAAAATTATTTCAGTATTTTTCTATAACTGCTCATTTCTAGCTATTTAAGCTTCAGTTTCCTCATCTGCTTACTTAGGACAATAATAATACCTATGAACTTTTAAGGATATTTTATTTTTAGGATAATATAAATTAACATATGGAAAGGGTTTCTAGCACTGTTATTATTGGTGTTGCTTTTGTTATTACTTTTTTAGTAGTTGTTATTATATTCTCCTTGAGGAGAAGGAGCAAGTCTTGATCAATTATATATCTTCCTAAACATATAAACACAGTATATAATTATATGAGTCAAATTTATATCATTTGCTAGATTTTGCAAGACTTGTATAATATTTTTAATTCTAGTAGAAACCTTCATCTCTGTTCTGTAGACAATACAAATCTACACATTCATACTAACATTCTTAAAGTATATCTTTAGAAATAGGTGCTCCTGCAAAAGGGAATATGAAGTACCTTTAAAGGGCTGAGTGACTTACAAGGAGTAAGTCCCTTTCTGCCTGTGACCTTCAATCTAAGAAGCATCTTACTATATGCTGAGGATTGAAGGAGTACAGAATGAGTCTCACAAAAATGTACCACTTTGGCACATGGACTATTTTGAACTAAAGGCAATCAAGACCCAGCAGACTCAAGGAAAATTGGTACCTTTTCTTAATTACCTGAAAGAATTAAGCCAGGAAGCCTGGACCAGAAAGAGAACTATTACCAGAGATAACTTTTTATCTGAATGACCCATCTGTATGACAGGGCAAACATCTAATTGTCAAACATCTCCTCTTCTTATGTGCTTGCTCTGAATTACCTTCTTGCCTTTTTAGCTCCAGGCCCCTATCCCATTCCTTAGCCCAAGATGGTATACAATCCTCAATTGCCCAACTTATCCTGGAATCTCATTGTCTTCGTGGGGTTCCTGTACATACATAATTCAATTTGTTTTCCTCCTGTTAATTGACCTTATGTCAACTTAATTATAAAACCAGCCAAAGGAACCTAGAAGGGTAGAGAGAATTCTTTTCCTCCCCTACAATATCAGCAGGTGGCACTTTTATAAGACACTTTTGTTCTCTTCGGAACACATTCTCCCACATGTTAAGTGGAATAACCCAGTTTTATAAATCCAATGGAATTGATTAGAAAGTGTTGAACATGGTTTGTTAGAAGCAGCAATTGAATGAGTAAAATTTGTGAATGACTATAAGTTAGAGAATTCATCGTTAGCTCTCTGACAACTTTATATTCATTAATTCCTTGTATTCTGGTATGCTCATTTAAGTGGGGAAAAAAGGAATGGGATTACACTTAATGCATAAAAAACTACAGATACCACTTGATGCAAGCATTACATGCCCTTCATGGTAAGGCAGGAGAAAGGTTGAGAACTCTGATATTGATGGCCAACCTATCAATAGTGGTCAAGAAATTGATCCTACATGTGTCTCAAAAAACATGAGGAAGTGATTATAGTTGTTATTGGATTGCTCAGATTGGCAAATGAAGACAACATGCCTCAAATTGCATCTTTCCAGAAGCACCAAATGGAATAAAAACACAGCTTCTGGGGCAGCATCAATTTTCAGTGGTTTTGTTCCCTGACATTTCCAGCAAAAATTGCTGAAAAGCAGGAGAGGTCAATCACCTGGGATCAAGTTCTAAGTGTGGTCCCTTTTGAGATGAAAACAGGCTAGTTTTGGAGTGGGATATTTGTGAGTTGGGATTGTATAGTGTACTTGACAATGTTCTAATTGTTTTTGGATTATTGATTCTGATTTCAGATGTTTTTCAATACAACGAGTAGGCAGGATGGATTTAATTAGGCAGTGTTGTGATGAATCACATTACTCAGTACTTCTTCAGCTGGATGGGTATTTTGAAAAATTATAAGATGTCATATACATTTAAGGGCAAATTGATCATGTGAATAGCCATTATTAATAGCTAGAGTGACCATATAATTTATCATTCAAGGCAGAGGGCACTGTGGAGAGTAAAGGGGTGCTATTAATAACTATGCTGGGACAAAAGACATTAGGGGGACTCTTGCACAATTTGGGACACACCAACATCTTATTTATACCTGTGTGTGAAGAAGAGTATTCATTCATTTAATGTATCATAATTACTCTATTTATTTTCTTTTTTTTAACCAGTTCTATTTCCACAACAACTGCTTGCCTCTTTCTTTATTCCTCTGGTGCTTGGTAGACACTTTAATCACAATCCTTATCATAGCAATTATACTGTCAGCTGTTTATAAATTCGTTCAGTGTCTCAAAATCACACTAGATGTGGACTTCTTGAGAAAAGGGTCCTTTCTTTCATCTTTCTTTTCTTCTTTCCTTCCTTTATACTTTTTTTTTGTGTGTGTGACTGGCTTACTTCACTTAGCATAGTATCCTCAAGGTTCATCCATATTGTAGCATGTGTTTTAACTCCCTTCTTTTTAAAGGCTAAATAATTTTCTGTTGCATATATATACCATATTTTCTTTACCCAGTCATCTGTTGATGGATATTTGGTAGAACCCCCCTCTTGACAATTGTGAATAATGCTGCAAAGAACATGGAAGTGCTAATATCTATTCAAGATTCTGTTTTCAATTCTTTTTGATATATTGCTGTTGTATTGCTGGATGATATGGCAATTCTATGTGTAAGGCTTTGAGGAACCTCCCTATTGTTTTCCACAGTGGCTGAACTTTTTTACATTCTCTCTCACAGTGCACAATGATTCCAACCAATTTCTCTTCATCCTCACTAACCCTAATTGTTATGTTTTGATAGTGGCCATCCTACTGGGGTGTGAGGTGATTTTGCTTTGCATTTCCCTGATGGTTAGTAATGGTGAGCACCTTTTTGTATGCTTTTTGGCCTTCTTTGTGATTTCTCTTTAAGTTTGTCATTAAATGCCATCATTTCATATTATCTGCGGGGAGTCTTTCCTTTGAGAGGAGATTTTCACGGTGAAGGTTCAGAAATGATCAAATTAAATGTAGGGGAACATCATGCGTTTCAAATGACACTGAACTTCTCATCTTTCTTCATTGAACTCCTGCTTTATTTTACCTCCTCCAAGCCACCCTACATCACCCTCTCTCCTCATGAGGCACAAAGAGGCAAATACCATAGAACTGCTACAGAGGAAGAAAGATTTTGTAGGTGGGGAGCATATTTTTTATTTTCTCCCAGAGAAATCCATGTCAGCTGCACATTTCTCATGGCCCGTTCTCTCTCTAGTAACATATTGTGCAGTGTAAACTCTCCCCTTTTCTGCTGAAAAACAGACAAACAATACCATCAAGCTTAAAAATAAAACATGCACAGAAGCTGGGCTTATCTTTGCCTGTATAAAAGTGGCATTAATATGCTAATTCATATGCCATGTTTCAAACAAATAAAAACCAATATAATCATTAATGTGTGTTTCATTAACAAACTTTTAATAAAGCACTTTGAAACTTCTTTGGCTTAATATCACTTTTCACATGCAGGAACTCAGTATATATTAATTCACAATATGTGATTCAGGACCAGAGATGAAACAGAAGATAGTCAGGGTATGATTCTACAAGACTTAGCTTGGAAAACTTCGTTTCTGGATTCCTGTGGCTGAGCTATTGGGCTGGTCTCACTCTCTGGTGTTATTTTTAACTGAGAAAACCATCCTTAGGACTTTGGTTTGGATGCGTATTCAAGGTCATTGAGTTTGTTTAGTCAACGAAGCAGTCATGCAAAGATCTGTTTATTGAGTTTAGAGAGAGGGGAACGGAGGGAGAAAGAGAGGGAGAGAAACAAACATCTATATGAAAGAAAAACATCGATGGGTTGCCTCTTGTCCTGGTCCCAGTTGGGACCAAACCCACAACCCAATCATGTGACTGGGAATCTAATCTGTGACCTTTCAGTGTCACCATCAGCTGAGCCACACTGGCCATGGTGATTGTTGCACTGTTTTGACTTATATTTTGGGTCTGATTGAGCGCCTGAACAGATAAGTTATAGAAAAGGCTAATGTATGGGAAGGGCCATGGGGAGCTGGGCTAAGTGCTGTGGATGATTTGCTTTCTGTGAATACGATGTTTAAGCCAAATAGGCAAACAAGGGGAAAGAGATTTGATACACGTATTCCTATCTTAGGCATCAAACTTTGGTTCACAGTGGCTTTCAGTTCAAAACTATGCAAGAACCTGGAATCGGTAGTTTATTTGCTTAGAATTTTAAGTTTGGGAAAAATAAAAAACAAAAACAGAAAGCAGCTAAATGGCACTACGGCTTGGAATAAAATTCTAATACACACCCTCTGTGCAAGTCAACATCCATGGATTCCGGGTCGTGTCCTTGTGCCAATTCTCAGAACACCCTTGGATAATTCAATTGCATTTGTAATAAAAGACAAAAATTATCTTCATCTACTATCACTTTTCTGCTTAGTTGTTACAGATCTCAGTTCATATCACAGCCTCGCCTGGGTGACTGAGCAAGGTCATGAATCTCACTGTGCTTCGTTCTATTCAGGGTAAAATGAGCATTATTTCTACACCATAGAGATCCTATAAAGACAAAGTACCTGAGGATATCAGCATAGATCCTTGCTAACACGTGACTTAAAATGCTAGAAAGTGTTACCAGCAGTGCTACTGCGTAGGAATGACTTCTTTAGGGTTTTGGCTTCACCAGGCAGTAAAAGACCATGACTTTGGCCATTAAATGTCCCACGGCTTCGGCCCTTTAGCCCTTTCACCACCTCCCACCACCGACAACTCACACCTGGTCCCCAGCCATGCTGGAGTACACGAGATCATTCCTGAGCTCAGATTTTGCATTAGACCTCTCGGCCTGAAGTTCTTTAGACCCCAGCCTGCCCGATTGCTGTCTCCCTCCTGCCTTTAGAACACAGCTGATTCTCCATGAAAAGGCTCTCCTGGGTCACTAATCTTGCGGAGGGAGATGCATCATCTACATTTAAATCATGGCTCACCCACACGGGACACGTAACCTCACGTCACTTAAGCTGGGAGTGATACAGAGTTCTCTTTGTTTACCTTCACCCTACACCCACTCCATCATTAATCTGGTTGGCTTCACTTTAAAATACATTTCCAAACCATCCACACGGATCAGCTGTGGCCTCATTCAGAAGAGGTTCCTGCGCAGCCTCCCCCGTGACGCCTCACGGTACTTGCGTAGCACAATCAATGAGTATCGCCTTTATAGATTTAACTATTTTCTGCCTCTACCACCAGAATATAAGCAGCAGGGATAACGTACATCTTGTTCTCTTAGGGATCCCCAGGGTCTTCTAAAATGAGGCCTCTAAAACTGGCTCTCAAAATAGTTGTTGAATGCGTGGACAAATAAATAAATGAGTGAATTAAAACAAAAGAGTCTCCTTCTTCGTCACGATCCCATTTCCTGTTTTGCTGCCTTCGCAGCATCTCCCATTTTCTCAAATCAGCTTGTTGTATTTTTGTTTTTATGGAATTTGATGGGGTGACCTTGGTTAATAGGATCATATAAGTTTCAAGTGTACGTTTTTCTATGCTACATGATCTGTATATCGCATTGTGTGCCCACCACCCAAAGGCAAATCTGTTCCTATACACTTGACCCTCTACCCTTCACTGTCTCCCCAACCCCCCTTTCCATCTGGTAACCACCATGCTGTTTGTTTTGTTTGTTCATTTGCTGCCTTCAGTTTTAATCCCCACATATGACTGAAATCATATGATTCTTGACTTTTTCTGTCTGACAAAATCAGTTTGTTTATTATTTACTTTGTGTTATCTCTCACCTACCAGGATATAAGTAATCTGAGAAAAGAAATCTTGATGTCTTTGGCACATGATTAATTGTACATTACGTATCTTTGGAAAGGCTACGTGACTATTATTGCCCAGGTCAACCTTTTCTTTAAAAATCTGCTGACACTTGTTTTTATTGAAGGGCAGACAGCTTAATGCAAGGCAAATAATCTTCCGTTTGCCTTGCATACAACTTGTTAGTGTTCTTTCTGTTTCTCTTCTAAACTTGAGCTCTCACAAGGTACAATGGGCATTTTCTTGCTCTTGTTTTAAGGTGTTCAATAGACTGAGCTGCTTAAGCAAGCTACAAAGGCAGGCAGCCGTCTCCTCCTGGCTCTGTGATATGCCCCATTTATGAGCCAACAAAATGTTTGGCTACATGTTTATATCAGCAAATAAACGTCTGTGGAATGGAAATGTATGTATATACTAAATAAACCGTGACTGTCCATTTGAGTAGATGAACTTGTGGCTGTCTTTTTAGCTCTCAAGTCATGAAACAAGACTCCATGTCCAATCGCCACTATTTCACAAGTCGGTGTTTTAAAAATCAAACTCATCTTTCACAGTTACGTGAAGGTTTTGACTCTATCTCAGCCCGTTTATCCAAAAAGCTAATTAAATTAAATATTGTTGTCACCTGATAAAAGTGTCTGTGGTTTTATTTTATTTTTTTTCAAACCCATTTGGATGGTTCTCCTTTCCATGAAATTGCTTTCACTTTATTTCCAAATAGAATTTCTTATATCCTGGCTGTAGATGAAATTACCCTAAAGTTCTTTGTTTTGTACAAATCACTCTTCTCAATAGAGACCGACATCATCATAATGTGAACTAAATTATAATATTGCTTGCAGTTAAATGGTGTATTCTTGATAATTTTATTTATATGGGTTTCTTTGTTTAAAAGACCATCTTGAAATAAATAAAATATTTATAATAATTATGGTGAACTTAGTAAAGAATGAATACTTTTCAACTGGTAGTTTTGACAACCAGTGATCAGCACCGAGAGCAGGTTTAGTACCAAGTAGGAGTTTAGTAAATACTTGTTAAATGAATCTTTAACAACGTTTTTGTGTGTTTAGTTCTTTCACATACTATCTTATTTTTCTGACCTCATAAAGTATTGACATCAGTTCTTAAACCACTCAACTTTATCTTAGAGAAGAAACCAATACAAGAAAAGAGAGATAGAGTTTCTTCCATGCCTGTCTGGAAAGCTCTAAATATTCTAAAGTTTTAAATGTTCATGATTTCAAATGCCAGGTGTACTTTGGTAAGTGGTGTTGATTTAACCTACAGTTCCTTTTCTCTTCTTTTCTTTCTTAATTGTGCAGCTTCTAAAAAGGTCTCAAATAGAAAAAATCCAAAAGCTCCAAAATTTCAACTATGACCGTAATTAAGAAAATGCAGAAAGGGCACCAGTAGATTTTTAAAAACTATTTTAATACAAGATTAATAGCAATTTTCTATCCAAATCAGAAATGAAAAATCTTAACCTAAATAATATTCATTTGACAGTCACATAAATTGGTTTTATTGGTGCACACATTTTCCTGCATATATATTATGCATATGCACACAGAGACCTCACTTTCAGGCCATTGTTAGGTTTGTTTTCATGGAAGTACCTCCTTGCAAGGCAAGGTCAAGGATTCCAGTAACTTCAGCTTTGAATGAGGTTCGCATGGCCCCACACTCAGCCCCGTGTTGTAGCAAACCATGATCTAGCAAGGCTCCAGAATGCATACAGATCAATACTCTGTTTGTATAATTTGGCCTAAAACTAAACACTGGCTAACGTCTCAACCGAGGAGGAACACATCGCAAATTTATAAGTTATGGTCTCCTTCACTCTTCTGCTGCCAAAGCTCAACTGTCATTTTTGTTTGTTTGTTTTTTTTTTTTTAAAGTTAAAAGTCAGGTCTGTGAGTGACTACAAGTAAATGAAAACGAGTTTGAATTTCTGCAAGTTTTGGATAAGTCAAAACTCACATTTGCTAACACTTCCACATTTAATTAAACCACTTGACAATTAGCCTTGCAAATAGGAGTAACAAAAGAATCACAACTCAGGAATTTGCTAGGTTTTTATTCCTCCTTGGGGACTTCAGTGTGTAGCCAAAACATGTATGTAATGGCTAAAGAATTAAAGTAGGCTAATGTCTGAAGCAGGGAATATAAATTAAATATCAGGGTTCTGCATCCAATAATATTTTCAGTGTGTTTGAATTATAGAATGTTACTTTTATAATTAATACAGCTTGTCAAAGAATAATAGTGTTTTTCAGTGTAGACAAAGTAGTATTTTCTATCCCTTACAATGAAAACAGGTAATACAAGCTAAATATCTGGGTAAGTCACTGTAAGGGAGTCAGATTACTATTGCTAAGGTTGTTCTAGGATGGCTATCGTCAAAGTACCGACTTGACCTTCATTAAAATGACAGAAGGTTGTCACGGCTGTCCTTCAATACAGAACCATAAGCAGAGCTCTAATTCATAAATTTGTAATTCATTTTTCTCTGCTAAAGACTTTAGCCTCTGTTTAGCTTTTGTCGTAACATATACAAAGTATAATATACACCAATTACAGACGTGTATTTCTGTTAGAAAAATACATATTATAACTAAACATGTAAATAGAGGCACTTCAAAAAGCTAAGTGTTTGCAATTATGAGCATCACCTGACAATTCCTAGTGTCTGATTTCAGTGAGCCCATTCCTCTCTACTTGAAACAGAGGTTATAATGTCATTACAGAATTTAGGGGACATCAAAACAAAGAAGTCAGGTCATGAAAATAATGGAACATCCTTGTTTCCCCCATCATGATGCTGAAATGAGAGAAATTAATTTGGCCAGGGGTGGGGTGAAGTGAAGTGATTCCAAATGAGGGTAACTAGATTAAACTAATTGTCCTAAGGCAAAAAAATGTTAAATGAGGCTGAAAGTCATATGACATATTAGGATGACAATAAAAACCAGAAAGTACAATTTGAATGACATTTTGACCACATTCATGCAGGTGACTGATACTGTGGCATCGTCAAATGACAGTCATTTCAGCTCTGCCTGGCCCAAACGGATCGCTATGTCTAACCAATATGAAGACGATTCATAACTAAGGTGTTGAAACAAATGAAGCAGTTGTTTATATCTTATCTGTGTGTTTTGTGCGTACCAGACAAGGGTTCCGATTCATTAATAGAATGTGTGTTCATCCACATGCACAAACGCATTTTGGGGTGAAAGCACAAGGCAAACGAGGCATTCTGCTCTGTTTCACAGAAGACAATGCAGATACATTTTACAAAGGAAAGACTTGGAGTTTAAAGCCATAGAAACAAATTATCACTCCAATATTCTGACAAATCAAGGTTGATTTAATTTGTATTGCACCTTCATTATTTGGAGAAAGAGAACACTGATTTCTAAATATACAATGCAATGAATGGCATAATGTTGGTCCTTCATGGAGATGTTTTATGTGTGATTGGTGGTAGAAAGCCCAAGTTTGGCAGTGAAATGTTTGTCTAGATGTATGTAATGCCAAATTAAGCTAAGTGTTAATTTCATAAAGATTTAAATGAAAAGATGCCGCAGAGTCTCTCAGAATCCTAGGTTTCATATTTCATTAGGCATACAATAGCAATAGAGAGGCTTCTAAATACTTTGTTTTGCAAAAGTGCTCAATTATACTTGATCCTATTGTGCCGCATATTATTCTGCTTAAATGTGATGACTAAATCAATAACTAATTATAATTTTGATGTAAAGGGGGATTGAAAAATACCACTTACGTGTCATTACTGTCAAGGGGTTAATTAAAACGTGACTGGTATACTAGAGTGTCTTAAAACACTACTTCTCCCAACCCCATATCAATCATAAAAACCAGGAAACACATGGATAGCTGACTGTATTCATAAAGCCCCAATTTGGTTTAATTTGCTTCTCTCTGTCAGGGGAGCACAGGGCCTGGCTTTGGCACACTTGATGGGTCAGTGAGGCCATGCCTCTACATTGGCCGCTTGCATTAAGACATTTCCCCAAGTGCCAAGAGGGAATCCTAGGCTGAAGGCGTTGTACGTGAAAGCGAAAGTTTTGCGTGAATAACACACTCGTGATGTGTATAGTTTCCATCACCAGTAAAGTCCTACGTGCCCACAGCTCTCTCCATGAGCTTGGTACAGTCTGGAACATCCAGGACAAAGCACGCTCATGCAAAAAAGGGTGTGCCCTGGCCAGCTTTGAATAAATGGACAGTTAAATACGTAAAAAGATCTCTTTCTTGATTCTTGGTGCTCACAGATCATTGACGAGTCCCTCTCTGAGCAACACAAAACAAGAAGAGGTGGTTGACAAAACATTTTTGTTACAAAGGTGTGTCAACCCTGAGCTTGGAATTAAGAAGTTAAAATCTGTGATTTATATATATATATATATATATAGATATAGATATAAAAATAGATGATCATACTAAGACTAAAAAAGTGAAAGAAATCTCCATGTCGTTACTATATATATTTTTTTGTCTTGACTTTTTTTTTTGTTGTGAGTTCTTTTCTAAGAGAATGCCCTTGTGATGCAGAAACCAACTGACACAAAGCAAATAGGTAAACATAAAAACTCACTGATGGGTCTAATTGCTTATCAGTTCACTAAAAGAATTTCTTTGGGAGGGTAATGAGCACAGGGCCAGAGACCGAATTGATGTCCAACCTGTGGCTAAAGCCAAGTGATTGTATTGTTGACGGTTATTTTCAATTCAGACCCTTGAGGAGGATGAATTGATGGGGGTGTCCACTAGGAACTGAAGGGGGAGGGGAAAATCTGTGCCAATTGGCTCCAGTGAACAGACATGAAGAGAATTAAGGAGAATGGTACCGTTCCTGCAACTGAAAGCGGGCAGGGTGAGAGAGAGAGGCGCTGAGTAGTAGCCATGTTTTGTGTCCCATTAAAGACAGAATTCCAGATTTCGTTTCAGTACCTCTAAATCAGTTTGGTGTTGTGTGGTTAGAGTGCAAGACAATACCTCCAAGACAACAGTGTATTTTCAGTCCCCTAAAAAACATTTTCGAACTTTCTCCCCATCGCATTTTTAAAAACCTGATTAGTCACAGAAAAGCTGACGCTGGGGGTTGCCTGGCAATGCTGAACCTACAGCGTTGAAACTCTTTTATTTTTCTCTCTTGTTTGCCTCTTTGTTGAAAATGCAGTTGCCTTGGGGTTTGGCCTGATTTTACAAAGAAAATTATTTTCTTCTTACTTTTTAAAAAAGTTGTTATAAATGGGGAGAAAGAAACTCACAACGTGAGATTCCTTTACTTCTGCAGCATAAAAGCAAATGAAGGTAAGAAAATCTCCTGGTACGAAAGATCTGAGTAAGAATTCTCTAGAATAAACAAGGTCCCCACAGAGAGCGAAGGGAAGAGGACGCAGTTCAGCCTGGCACCCGGTACTCTTTGGGAAAACAAAACGCGAGGCAGAGTGCAGTCCTGGTCTTCTCGTAGAAACGGTACGTTTTGTGGCGTGGTCCATTAGCCAAGGGGGTAAGAAAAGAAGGGAGTCGGCTGTTCAAAGAGCCAAAATGCAGTTTCATCGCATCAAAAACCCAGGATTATCTGCACAGTCTCTGCAGGGCCAGGACGACGCAGATGAGAGATGCGGAGAGCAGCGAGTGGCCTATCTGGGCTGCGGAAGAGTCTACTTCTCTCCGGTCGGGATCTACTGCAGGGGCCTCCGTGGTGACAAACTCAAACTCCGTGGGACACACGTCATCCATGCACCCACTGCCACTCCCAGAGCCGCTGGATTCATCACCTGGGGTGGACAGATGATCAAAAAAGTAAGACCACAACGTGGAAAGACTGGAGGAATGCGTTAGATTTAGGAGTGGTGGTGGGAAGGGACATCTCCCCACAGAGGGCCACCCCCTCCACCAGTCCTACAGGCTTGCTTTTAATGGGCTTTGTGATGAGCATGTGGGCTGTGTCAAATAGATGTAAGAAACACAGTGACACTGATATCCAGGATCACCCAACTAAGGAACACATGACTTGCAGACCTAAGGAGAGGCCATGTTGGCATTGAAAGGGTATTTATGACTCTGGCCGATATTTACATTACTTTAAGAAATTCCAATCTTTGCTTTTTTTGTACCTCAGAGCCATTGTTCTTAGTGGTTAACATGCTTCTAGAAAGGATTTGGAAGGGGTTTTTATTTTATTTTATTTTTAAAAATATTTTACTTATTTATTTTAAGAGTAAGGGAGAAGGGAGGGAGAAAGAGAGGGAGAGGAACATCCATGGTTGTCTCTCCCACACCCCCAACTAGGGATTTGGCCAGCAACCCAGGCATGTGCCCTGACCAGGAATTGAACTGACCACCATTCGCTTTGTGAGACAACACCCAGCCCACTGAGCCACGCTAGTCAGGGCTGGAAGGATTTTTGACAGTGAGGAGGAGTGATAGTGACGTAGAGGAAAAGAAACTGCAAGTGGGAAGTCAGAGGAGCTGCAGCACCATGTGGAAGGCACATATTTATTATTACTTTTGAATAATTGTTTTTCCACCTCTGTTCCCTCAGAATAAGACTTTGTTTCAACCAGCCTCTCCCTTCGAACCAGGGCTGATTAATTTTATGGTCTGCAGGTTCATCTGGCCTGCTGCTTGTTATCGCACGGCCTACAACGTAAGAATGGTTTTTATGTTTTCAAGTGTTTAGAAAAAAAAGAAAAAGAAAAATAATAGCTTGTGATGTGTGAAAAGTGTATATGTGGACTCTAAAGGTCAATGTCCACATACCACGTCCCAATGGAATGCAGCCACTCCTGTACACATTGTCTAATTCTTTGTTTACACAGGGCCCTCGAAGCTGAACATATTTTAATAATGGATCCTTTACAAAAAAAAAAGTTTGCCATTTCCTGCTTGAAAGCAATGCCCAGGGGCCCAAACAGCTTGTGGTCTTAGTGAGGCATCTTTCCTGCTTGTCCAACATGCCTCTGGGGCTGCTCTATTCCCACTTCTTCCTGCTTGGTTCCTTCCTGCTTCATAAACCGTGTGTCCCAGCCCTGGTTCCAGAGCGGGCTCCATCCATTCCCCGCTGGGTGCAACTGTGTTGCTTACTTGTCTTCCTGTCTCCTATTAGTCCCTTCCACGAGAATGTAAACTTGTGGAGGGCAGAGACTTTGTATCACTGTTCCCTCTGATCCCCACTGCCTTTAATGGTCCCTGGCATGCGACAGGAGCTCAACCAGTAACTTGCTGAATACATAGATGTGCCTTGGGCAGTTCACTCGACTTCTGCCAGCTTCCTCATCTCATCAAATACAGACAATAAGGTTCACCTGGCAGAGTATGTGTGAAGATACCCCGGTAAAATATGTGCGGACACCAAACCTAGTGCTTGCCATGATGCCTGATGGGAGAAAAAGAACGGTGCCTACAGCAAAGGCAACCTAGATTTTAACTTGATGTATTTTATTTATGTGAACAAGGGTCAACTAGTTAGCCTTGCTGAGGCTCTGCTTCTTCTTCTCTAAAAATGAGAATAATCCTATTTCTTTTACAGAATCGTTAAGGTGGATACGTGAGATAATATTCTTGGGAGGACTCGGGAAACTGTAAACCTGTTAATGACATTTGATGTTTCCCCCACAGGCTCAGTGATTCCATCCCATAGCCCTAACTCCTCCTTGCTGGTTGCTGATGGTGATGGGCTTGCTAAGATTCACCTGAAAGGCGGGTGCCGTTTTGGCTGCTCGATGCTGCTTCCATAAAGCTAAGGTAATTTCTCCTGGAGGAGGAAGGCGCAACTCATCACAATTTTTTTTTAAAGGGACATCCAAATACCAGATAAGATGGCTTGAATACACTATACCAGGTTCTTAACATTTTCTCTGATTTATCGTTCGCGGCCTTTACAAGGGGGAAAATGCCCATTAATTAAATCCAGCGATATCACAACTGCTAAGGGAATTGTTCTAAACACTGGTATTATGAACAAGAAGTAATATAACATTTACATAGATATTACTAAAGAAAGTTAGAATATTAAAACGTGGTAAGCAAATAATGATAAGATTTCAGATGAGAAAAGTAATGGCCCATCTCTTTCTGAATAAGAAAGATGGTGGCTAGAAGATGTGATAATGGTTTGTATCCTAAAACGAAGGGTCAGATTTGGTGCTTGGGTAAGATTTAAGTGTCTCTCATAAATGTTGCTGAGTTTTGTTTTCTTGTGCAGCAAAACTCTCCCCAAGGACATTCCCTAATCATTGGAGACTGACACGTATATAACCTCTTTAGTTCAGAGAGGAGAAACAAGGCCTACATCAACTAATTCTTATGCATCTTGAATAATTTATTCCAATAGTCATTATCCAGATAATGAAGCATTTGGTTAGCTAGAGGAGAGAGAAGGGATAAATTGAGATGAGTGAGGCTAAGTCATGAGTGAGGGAGAAGCAGAAAAGGCTAGAAGCTTGTGTAATATTTTCTTCTGAAGAGAAAAGGAGAGGCTTAGTAAAGAGAAGGAGAAATAATGGAATGAGTCTGAGAAATTTTATAGCAATGAAGTCTGTCAGGTTGGCAATTATCCTGCATTTAGAAATTTAATTTTTGTTATTTAAAATAGAATAAAGCATGAAAAATTTTCTGCAGGGGACAACTTGGTAGGCTGACGGCTAAGACATAGATGACTTAATGTCTTCCATCTGTGGCCTCTTTCTATCTCATTAATTCGAGTACACGACCATCACCTTTTGCTTCAGTGACCAAATTACAGAATCACTGGAAACTCCACACTTAATGTCCAAGAAATCTTTTCCTGAGAACTCTTCCTGTAAGGGTCCTTACTTAAAAAAAAATGAAAACAACAAAACAAAAATAAAAAGAACTTGCCTTAATAGTTTCATGTCAATGTTTACTTAGTAGCCTTTCACATCACTTCTCATGCTTTTATGATATTTCATGTAATAGTCAAGTGTAATACGGCTTTTGTGTTTTACTATTTGTCTCAATAGTTCAGACACAAATATCAGTGGTTCCTATATGGGTCTGACTGGTTAGGGAGAGATCTCATACATTCGAATCCATGGCACATGAGATATTATCTTAGTTCCTCTAAAGAAGGCCTCAAATGAGCAAACCCACAACCTGTTAGGCGGGGTTGCTTCCCATTCAATAAAACAGGAACCTGAGGCTCAAGAAATAATTTGTTAAAGACCCTATTTCATGAGTGATAAAACAGAGATTCCAGCCCAGCCTGGTCTGAGCAATCTTTAGAACATTCTTCTTTTGGTGGCTGGGGGTGGGGGGAGGGGCGCAGGAGTTGGGGTAGAAACATAAATGTTGATGGGGACAGGAGAAAGTAAAAACATGCTTTTGTTGCTTTATCATTAAGGGATCAACTGGCAGGTGAAGCACAATTTTAGCTCTGGTATAGCTGAATGCAACCCACTAAAATTTAGTGGGTCTCATCCTTAAGACCAGCTATGATTTTAGTACTATGCTAAGTTTTGTGGATCAGAGCCTTCTGTCCAATGACTGTGACTAGCTTTGCAGATTAGGCAAGTGTGGCACAAGATGAAGGATGCGCATTGCTCTTGAAGAGAAATGGCGCTATAATCTTCAACAGCCATTGGAGGTTTCTGGGAAAGGCGTTCTTACTTGTGTCCTGGAAGTTGACGTCATTGCCATTGTAGGCATTCTTTAGTTTG
This sequence comes from Furipterus horrens, assembly GCF_987537825.1. Lineage (NCBI taxonomy): Eukaryota > Metazoa > Chordata > Mammalia > Chiroptera > Furipteridae > Furipterus > Furipterus horrens. The sequence continues at coordinate 7,723,232 of NW_028327182.1, forward strand.
TTGGTCATCACTCGGAGAGCCATGATCTGCTGCCTGATGAAAGTGTCGGGCCGAGTGATGTCCACGTCGACCTCTGGGTTGTTGATCTGGTTGGTCAGCCCATCGTTCATGATCTCAGGCAAGTATCTGCCAGGCACAGAGGGAGAGAACAGATGAGGGTGAGGCAGGAGGGATGCTGAAACCAGGGACTGCCATACTGTTTGTAACAGTGAGTCAGAACATTGGCAGAGACTGGGCCCGGCTCCTGGGGAGAGAGGCCAAAGCAAAAACACGAAATAAATGTTCTCAGAGGGCAAGATGGCCAAAATGGCTTCACAGGTTTTTAAATGGCACTGAATTCTTTGGTAGACTTGCCTACAAATGGAAGCTCAATTGAGGACTCACAGAAATTATTCCTTAAAATTAACTATTCTTTCTTCCTCCATCCCAAATGTTGATACTTAAGTCAAGAACTTGATAGCTTCTTCAACTTTCCTGTGAATTTTGCTAGGAAGAACTAAACTTGTAAATTACATATGATTTACATAGAGAGGATGCTCTTTTTCAATGGAGGAGGCCCTACCTCAGATTTTAATCAGAAGAATCTTCCAGATTAAAAAAAGAAACATCTTTGGAAAGTTGGTGGAGTCGCCAGGGATTGCTGGAATACTTGAGGTGTCTATTAGGGTTTTTATTTTGTAATAGAATCTTGTGTCTAATTCCATATTGTGTACAACTGAAGGTAAAATCTAATGGTTCTTTAATTTTCGTACTTGTACCTAAGTGGCAAATTTATACGAATACTTCCTTTATGTGTACTAAAATGTCAAAATTGTCAATTCTTCAACTTCAACTGCCCAAGCTGACTTGGTGTTTTTATACCAGGGGAGACCAAATTGCTCAGAAAAGTGCTCGGAGCCCTTTCTGGCTTCTCACTCTGTCTCCCTTCCTCCTACCCTCCTTCTCACAAAGCTGCTCCCACCTGCTTCTCTCCCAGTTCCTGTGTCCCTCGTAGGAGTGCAGACAGCTCCAGCAGCCTCAAACTGATGTCCCTGTCCTGTCTTTCCTTTTTAGTGCATTCTGCTCAGGCCATCTGATTTATCTTCATAAAATATTGCCTTCATCATGTCGTTCTTCTGTTTCAAAACTTTTGGTGACAGAACCTAGTGTGCACTGAGAGCTTACCATGCCAGGTACCATGGCACTGAGCCAGGTACCATGCCAAGCCTTTTGACATGCATTTTAACATTCTCAGTCTCCCAGCAAATCTAGGAGACAGTACTATTTTATCCCCATCTTGTAAAGTAGAAAACTGAGGCTCAGTGAGGAAAAAATCACTGTGTACAGTCCCAGAGCTAATAGATGGCGAAACGATGACTCTGGCCCTGGGAGTCTAGCTTCAGAGCCCACATGCCCAAATACTGAGCCATACTTCCTGGTTGATCCTAAGCTACGATCCACAGACAGGGGCCAAATGACATGGCAATGGCCAAACCAAGACTCCTCATTAGGGAAGGAGCCCAAAGAATGATACCCTGACCTCTCTAGTCTCTCCTCTGATGTCTGGCTGCTGCCTCCCATTGGCTGAAAGCTAGTGGAAGTCAGCAGGCAAGGAGACCCTGGTGCTGCAGTTGGTAAGGGTTCTCCTTCAGGGCACAGACTAAGGTGGAGGGCTGAAGAGTGGAGGTCACGGGGAATCAAGACATTGGGCAGACAGCTGGTAGGCTGGTCTCATTATTCTTTTACTGCCTCTATTGTTGTTGCTTGACAGCTGAAAAACACTCTCTTTCCTTTATTCTGTGCTTCCTGTTTATATGTTGTTGTACAATATACTTATATTTAAAATTCTTCCCTTTCCAAAAGGTAATGTTCCAAGTTTCAGAAACAAAAGGTCCTATCCATCAGCCTCCAAAAGAAGACATAGAAACACACAGGGAGACTTATATTTAAGCCATTTGACAATTATTGAAATAGTACACATGATGTATGATACTGGTGTGTGAATTGGTTTGCCCATTTTAAATCAGAGGTCCCCTGAATGAGCTCTGTGTCTTCATCTTGAACAAAGTTGACTTCTTAGTGTTCACTACATAAGGAAAACTAAAGCACACAGAGTGCATTGCAAATTCTTTTCCAAAAAGCCTCACAATATTTATTGCATTAAAAATATCCTAATTGAAAAATATAAAAAGTCCTGAAACTACATATTTTTTTATTCTGGCAGTAAATAACTATTCTGTGATGGCTTCTAATATACCCGGTATACCAAGAAATTCTTGTTGGATTCTGAGATTGTCTTCCTGATATAATTCCTAAAGTGTGATGTTGGATTGGCTCTCATTGACATCCATTTAATGTTCGGGGCTCTGTGAGCTCTCCCTAATTAGCAATAGACAATCGCCAGTTCAGGCCTGTCTCCACTGGTACTGGAGTTGAGAGGGGCTGAAAGGTGACTGTCAGCTCTGGTGTTGCCCCTTGACATTCAGGACAGTGATTCCTGCGGCTGGACCCATGTGCTGAGTCAGAGGAGAGCTTTGTTTCTTCCAGATGCCGTGTGCAGTGCATGGCCGGCCAGACTCATCTATCGGATGCTGAATGCTGTGGCTTACCTTGGGAATGGGAGCCCTGGGAGTCTGAGCATCCAGACACAGTAAGAGACTGCTAGGTATACCCAGCCTCGAGCCGTGTCTACCCACGCTCAACCACTTACAATAAAAACAAGGAACAATGCACTCGTGTCTTCAAGAACCTTTTCTCCTTTCTGTGTATTCAAAGGGTAACTTCAGAGACCACGTGGAGACAGAAACTGAAAAACACAGCTGGTCAAGAAAATGGCCATCTTGTCACTGCACAGCACATCCTGCGGTCAAATCTGTGGATGGCCGGGGCATGCCCTGAAGGATGGACAGGAGCCCAGGTCAGCACCAGGAATCACGAGCCCATTAATATGTGGCCCCTCACCTTTGCTCCCTTTCTATAATGGTTATATCCTGCAAGACGGGCTGTGTCTTTAAGCTCAGACTATCTTTCTTTCTATGAGATTTTGCACCAGCTCTTTGGCGTGACAGCATTCTGTTTTCACACCCTCACAGTTTGGGGAGACAATGGAAAGAGAGGAGAATCTTATTACAGACAGTCTGGATGCACATCTACCTGGGGCAGGGAGAACTCAGAAATAAGGACTAACGGGTTGTCATAGTTTATCAATGTTTCACTCCATGCTGGCAAGTGGGTTGCACCCGTGAACAGTCAAGCATGGATTCCCCATTTTGCTTACTTTCTGCTTACTTTCTATTTTGCAATAGCATGTATAGACATGAAAATGTTGGCAGTTTTGCAGAATTACTTTTCTTCCCATCTGCTGTGGTCTGAATGCGTGTGCTTCCCTCCTAGGTTGAAAACCTAATGCTCAGGTGATGATGGAACGAGGTGAGGCTTCTGGGAAGTGTTCAGGCAGAGCTCTCATGACTGGGATCAGCGCCTTCATGAAAGAGGCCCCAGGGAGCTGGCCTTGCCCCTTCTGCCACCTGAGGACGCAGAAAATCTGTGACCCAGAAGAGGGTCCTCACCCGACCATGCCGATCTGGGACTTGCAGCCTCCATGAGTGTGAGAAATACATTTCTGTTTGTTTGTAAGATCCTCCATCTGTGGTGTGTTGCTGTGGCTGTCAGAACAGACTAGGACATCTAATTTCATATTGCTGATGTAGGCTGCCTTGATCACATCCAAACATGACAGCTGATGAGGGTGGACGAGTTCCAGGCTCTATGCTCGGTCCCTCCCTGGCAGAACTGGCAGCCTCTGTCACCTGAGAGACAGTAACCTTGAGAGAGAAAGCCTTGTCCCCACAGAAGTTTCCCACTGTCATTGTCACCATTCAAAGTCAGTCCTTTCAGTTGAGCTGATGCCTTCAGGAAGACCCTGTTGCTATCTGAAGGTGCTTGCTGGGGGGAGAGACATGTTCCCTGATTGGCATTCAGTATTTCTCACCACCCTGTGAATGCTGGTAGTTGTTCTGGTGAAAGGAGCTGCCTAGATGGGAAAGAGATACGTGACTCTCAAGATCTGATGGGGTCTGAAGGCCAGTCAGGTCTGAGAAGTGAGGCGCTTTGCAGGAAGGCAGAGCCCAGGGAAGCTGGGCCAGGGATGGGGAGAAATAGGGTCCCTAGGATTTGTTTTCACGTGCCTGATGCTTCCTCGGACTGCTCCTGCCTCAAGGCACACGGTAGGATGGCCAGAGCAATTTCTATTCTGTTAGTTGCCACTCATGAGCTCCAGTCAATGCACATCTCTATAACACTTTCTAATTCTAAGGTACACATTCATCCACCTCCCGTGCATTTGAGTTGTGCTAATGTAAGCAGATATAACACTAACCCGGGTCCAAAATTCCTTATCTATGTTTCAAACTGCAAACATCTCCAACATTCTTTTTCTGCAATCTGTTTATTACCAATCTTTGATTTGATCTGAAACAAGGCTAATGAGACTCTTCATTTATTCCATTTAGTGTAAATCGTGATACATTTTGCTGCAGACATTTAATGTGTTTGATCGTGAGTTCCAGCCCCAGACTCCACTGGGAGAACTTTCTTAAAAATGTTCTGCACTGAGATGATTTTCTAAATTCTAAAAAGTTCTAAATTCTGAGACACTATGGTCCCTAGGATCTGAAATAAGGAATTGTGGACCTATGGTATCCATAACCACTTTCAGAAACTTTCTTAAAATCTAAGGTTTTACTTCCCACCCATCCGGATGGGCGGCATTAAAAGAGACCAAAACCGTGAAATCACAAGTGTCAGTGAAGGCACGGAGTGTAGTGTACTAAGTTTTGACTGCCAAGGCATCTACGTCCAAAGACATACATCTTGAACAAACATCAGGATGGCTGTATGACAGGGCCACCAAGCAGAACAACCCGGTCGGGAACCAGGCCACCCCATTTGTGGAGGTCCTCTTTCAGAAAGCTCAGGGTAACCTAGGCAACTGCCCACTCCAGTGATCACCCTGATCTTTTCCCATGTTTTAATTTCAGCCCTTATGCTTTGAACTTGCCAATAAATAATAACCCTAGAAACTGTTGGCACCCCACTCTCGAACCCTAATAAAGGTGGAAACCCAGGTCCCCCCCACTCTATCCCCAATACCATTCATCCCCCAGGACTTGTAAGCAACAAATATTGTTCCTTAAAGTCCCCTTCCTGATGGCTTCCTGCTAACGTGATCATAATGAGAACCACAAGAGTGAACCCAGCTGTAAATTTGGGTCCCGGTGAGGGGAATATCTGTGGAACTTGCTGGGAGCAATGTGTGACCAGGCCATGCAGCAGGCATTCCTAACCAATGGCAATGCCATTGATACCCTCGAAACTGATGGAACCAGAAAAGTTGGAAGTCTTTGTGTATCGCCAGAGGGAATGTAAAATGGTACAGGTGGCATGGAAAAACAGTATTGTAGTCCTCAAAAAACAAAACACAAAATTACCGTGTGATTCAGCAACTCCACTTCCAAAATTATCATTCCAAAAGAATTGAAAGCAAGTACTTGAACAGATATTTGTAGACCCCTATTCACAGCAGCTTTATTCACAATGGCCAGAAGGCCAAAGCAACCCAAGGGTCGGCTGATGACTGAATGGATAAACCAGATGTGGTATATACATACATATGATTTGTTCAGCCTCAAAAAGGAAGGAGATTCTGACATATGCTACGACGTGGGTAAATGTTGAAGACATCATGCTAAGTGAAAGAAGCCTGTCATGAAAGAACAGTTACTATATGATTCCACTTCTATGAGGTACCTGGAATAGTAAAGTTCATAACGACAGAAAGTGGAATGTTGGTTGCCAGGGGCTAGGGCGGGAAGATTGGAGTAGTGTTGAATGGGTGCTGAGTTTCAGTTCAGGAAGATTTAAAAGCTTTTTGGATAGATGGTGGTGATGGTATGCAATAAATGAATGGACCTAATGCCACTGAACCGTCCACTTAAAAATTATAAAAATGGTAAATTTTAAGTTACATATATTTTACCACAATTTAAAAATATGCATTTTAAGTAGAACCTTCTAAAGTTCTTAATACAGATTACTTTTTTTCTATTTCCATTTTTCCTTACTAGAAAGTAGAATCACTCAAAGCATGATGTAACTTTATGCTTTAAGTGAATGCATAAGTTCTTGGAGACCCTTAAGCTAGGGCTGTCTGTGGCATCGGGCACTTCAAAGGGATGAGACACTGAGAAATGGTCAGAGGCACAGACGCTGACCCATAACACCTGTGATCTCTTTGAGACCCAGCAACGTGACCATGGGCAGGTCACTTAGCTACTATATACAATCAATTCGTATATGCATATGTATGTAAACAGCACGTTATTTCTTTCATCAGCTGCCATTTTGAATAAAAGCATATGAAAATGCTTGAAAAATATAACATACTGAGCAATTCTAATGCATTCTGATGAAGCCTAAAGTGTTAACCCAGCTCCCTCAAATGCCAAGCCTGCTGCATAGGGCTGGCTGACAGCAGCAGAGTTTGGAGTGTTAAAGCGTAAATTCATGCGCGGAGGAATGATTTCTTCTGGCTTTCCTCCAGCTGGAGAATGTGTGGCGGGAAATGGTTTGGGGACTCTCGGAGGACACACAGCTCCTTGGTAGTGGCAGGGAGCAGAAGCTAATTTTGTTGACTTGGCCTCTCAACTCATGGGCAGGCGCTCCCAAACCCATCCTTTCTTGGTAGAACCGGAGTCAGCAAACAATAGTGCAGATAGGAAAGAAGACCCACGAGCCAGGTTTCAGGGCTGTGAGTTGTTGGTGGCAGCCTGTTTCTTTCCTCCTGTTTGTAGCCACATTTCTCACTATTCGCAGGAGGTGCATGCAGGGTCCTTGTCCCCCCAGGACAGTCAGCTCTATTGGGGTCTTCCCTCCCGAGGATGCCCAGAAGGTAAGTGAGTGTTCAGAAACACCAGGCGTGACAGTTGCTAGTTCTCTCCAGAGACTGATTTCCCACCTTCCCGGGGTGTTCCCTGGCTGGGGATGCATCGAGGATTTTACAGTTCTTTACTGTGCAGCTAGAGCACAGTGGGACATATTTTGCAACCAGACTAAGACAATATTGTTCTGTCCAATCTGCCAAGTCACCGTCTTTGACAGCTTTCCCATCCCCATGCATCATTTCGTCCCTCTTCCACCTGCTCAAACTTACCCAGTCATGACTTGCTATTTTCTTTGCTTAGTCAATCCACTCAGTGGCTGGTGACAGTGACTGATCTATTTCCTAGGTTATTTTCTTTCTTTCTATTTTTCCCACCCTTACAATTTCCTGTATTTACCTCCTGGCCTCAGGTAGGATTTCCTTGCGGTGACGGTTATTTCTGTGAAGATCAGATGCTTTGAAAGACAGCAGAGGCTTCCTGCAAAAGCTCTGTTTCCAAAGGACCCAATTAATCCTCACCCCTGGTCCAGCATCTGTGATCACCTCCTCCAGAGGCGTTTTAAAGAAAGGACGCAGTGAGGGCTAAACACTGACTTACAAGAAGCAGAAGTGGAAAGCTGTTTTGCCAATTTTATGGGGAGAGGGAGGAGTCTGAAATACTGGACTTAAGAAACCGGAAGATTCTGCAATCAGTATGTTCTCTCATGAAGCCCACATGCTGTCGGGACCTGCCTCTCAGACTGGCTTCCACCTGTGTTCTTCCTGCCCCATCTCATCAACCCCCATCCCCTTTTTCCTTTTTAGCTCCTGTGAGTGTGCGGAAAGGATCCCCTGAAAAGAAAACAATCCTCAAGGAAGATGCAATGGCTATCTCCTCAAGAAGCAAGAATCTGCCTCTATAGGAGCAAAAAGGAAGAGCTTGTATGAGCATGAGGGCTTGATTATTATTTTGTTCTTTTGCCGCTGCCTGATGAAGTTCTGACCTGTACTTGTTAACCATATATGCTTTATTTCTTCCTGAGTCTATGCTTTCCTGCCTGCCACCTAATCATTCTTTGCTAGCTTTGGTCCAGACAGCTCATTCTGGCCACCTGGCAGCCCAGAGCACCTTCTCAGGGATGACAGATGACAGCAGATATCCTTCAGGCTCCCCGGGTTCACCTGGGGAACTTCGGGAAGCCTGGATTTGCAACCTGCACCTCGACGCTTTGATTTTTTTCCCTTTGGCCTTCTAGATTATTATCGATTTTCTTCCCTTACTTACTCGCTGCCTTTTCATTCCTATTTGTCTCAGCTGAGTCAGAGGGCTGGTGTGCCTTCTTCTGTTCCCTCCTAAGGTGTTGCTGTGCTTAGTGAGGAATGGGAGGAGGGGAAGTTACCCTCGTAAACCACTTTCTCGCTGGTCACTGAAGATGCATCCTAGGCTGCCTTTCTTGCAGGACAGATGTTGCCACGGCTTCTAAGGGAAATTCTTTATTAGCTATTGCGGGAAAGTAGAATGTAATTCTTTGTACTGATTAGTATGGACTAAATTTTTGTGCTCTGTCCCCCCAGGAACCATATGCTGAAGCCCCCAGTCCCCGATGCCATGGTATTTGGAGGTGGGGCCTTTGCGAGGTCATTAGGTTTAGATAAGGTTGTGAGGGTGCAGGTCCCATAATATGAGCAGTGGTTTTAGAAAAAGAAGAGATCAGAGTCCCTCTCTCTCTGTCATGTGAGGGCGTAGCAAGAAGACAGCATCCACAAGCCAGGAAGAGAGCTCCCCCACGGAGCCCACCCCTACTGGCACCTTGATCTTGGACTTCTAGCCTATGAGAAATATATTTCTATTTCAGCCACCCAGTGTGCAGTATTTTTGTTATAGTGGCCTGAGCTGACTAAACCACTCATTGAATCAAGTGCTGTGCTACCAGGTATTCAAGGTATCCACTGGGCCTGCAAGGGCATCCCATCTGAGACCAGAGGGTGTGTAGACAGTTTCTCTTTTTTTGCAATTATGAAGGCTGTGCTGTATTTCCAATTCAACATTTTCTCCTGATGCATGTGTGATGATTTCAGCCTGGCCTGTGCTCCAGCTGTCCTCAGTGGGTGACGTTATAACTGAACTGGGGGACCTCCCAGGCCCAGGTGCTGTTGTTGTTTTTAATATAAGAAAAGCTCTGTTAAAGAGAACATCAAGGGTCTCCATGGAGACAGAGAAGACAACAAATTATAATCTGCTCTCTGAGGAATAAAAAGGGGAATTTCTGACATGTTAATAGGAGCTTAAAGTACAGCTGCCAGATAAAATAGAGGACTACCAGTTAACTCTGAATTTCAGATAAAAGATGAATCCTTTTTATTAGTATAAGTGTGTCCCATCAGGTGCCTGGTGTTTTATGGGTGGAATCTGGCCAACTCTGCCTTAGATCCTTGCTACTCAAAGTGCAGTGCCCAGACCAGCAATGACTGCATCCTGTGGAAGCTTGCTGGAAATGCAGAACTTTGGGCCTCACCCCTGACTTCTTGACTCAGAACCTTCATTTGAAACAAGATTCTCAAGAATTGAACCTGCGCATTAATATTTGAGAAGCATTGTTTTAAACTGTACAGTCTGTTTTTATGGACATTACTGCATTGGCTTTCAGATTGTCCCAACAGGTTGGAGAGGAAAGGGGACGCAGGGATGGGGGTCTCTTCATGATCTGGTGTGGTCAGAATGGAGATTTCAGCGTTGACAGGGCCTTGGGCATGTGGCAATTTCTTCCAATCAAAGGGCAGAGTCTCTTCCTTTGCCCTACCTCCTGTGCCCAGACTTGATCTGCTATTAAAGCAGAGTGAAATCTGCCAGGGATGGGTGAAGGCGGGGGCAGGGGACAAAGCTGGGTTTCTATTCTAGGGGAGCCAGTATGCACACATCCTTGACCATCATCTCAACACAGCCATAGCAGCCACATCGATGTGTCTCCTGTTCTCTCCATTTCAAGTCATTAATTTCAGCAGGTGCTATTCACTTAATAGCAGCTATTTGGGAAAATAAAATAATCGCTGGGCCAAATGGACTGACACATCCACTGTAGGAGTAATTTTGATATCGGAAACTGAATCAAGGGAGTACGGTAAAGAGCTATGGGGAAGCACTCAGAAAGTACTCAGGAGAAATATGGGGGATGGCGGACAAGTAGGATCAAATACTTAGATTGATAAAAGGGCTGCAGGAGCGGATGTGAACTGAAGAATGTGGCTGAAGGAGTCTGTTGGATCAAACATAAAGGGAGGGAGAGATATCTGGGTGAGCAGTGGCCTCATCCCTCAGGCCCGAGTATAAAAACCACAGAGTGTGACTATCTTTATCGATGCTAATAAGCATCCCTGCTCCAAATCCATGAACACTTGTCGATAGATTTAAAAAAATTATGTTTATTTTATTTCAGATGGATAATGAGAATAACCTTTTTTTTAAAAGAAGCATTTTAAAATGCCATCATCTGAAAATCCATGCTTCAAAAGTAGGAAAAATAGATTATTATCTGCTTTACAATTGGATTTTCCAACTTACAAAACATTTCAGTAAAATTTCATTAAATGAAATATTCTCAAGATCAATTAATACTTGAATGAGAAGAAACCATCAATTAAATTTAATTCATCATATCTTTATTAGTACACCATTAGATGTAACATTATAATAGCAACTTCCCATTCCAGGAGAAGAATTTTAAAAAAGGAAATTTAAAAAACCTGTGAAATTATAATTTTTCAGTGGGGATATAATTTGAGTCACAAATATTTGACAGCTTCATCTTTTTAATAATATCCTGGGTTAAATTCTGGAATATTCCTGGAAATGATTTTATTGCATTAGATTTGATGATTTCCCCCACCTGCGTAAAATCCTCCAGTGGCTTCCCATGGACCTTGGGAAAAAAATACAAATCGGGGCTCTGAGTAATCTTCTAGGCGCTTCAATGCCTACATGGTCCTTTCCCGAACCTACAGTCTCATAGTATGGTCCTTAAAGTCCCCAAATCCACTGTTCTCTCTCCAGCCACTGTGCCTTTCCATGTGTGGACAGACAACATAGCCATGTTTTAGCATTTAATTCCCAGAGCCTCGCATAGCACCTGTGTTTGCTGAAGGTGACTGCCGACAGAACGATGGACTTAACGAACGAAGGTGGAATCACTACCCCTCTTACAGAGCCGAGAATCTGTTTCATTTCTTCTGCTCACCCAGGGATGGCTGTCTTTTACCGTCATTTGTTTCAGAGGCAGGATACAGAAGTGAAAAGAATACTGGGCGAGGACTTGGGAGGTTTCAGCTGGCCCCCTTGTGAGTTGGATAACCTTGGACTTATCGTGTACCCTGTCTGCACTCCTGCTGTGCACAAGGAGGGACCTGGCTGAACCCCGCTCCTCCCCCATTCCCTCTAGCTTTAACTTCAATGATCTTTATCTTACCCTTTTGTTTTCTTGATGGAATGTAATTCCCTCCCCAATGCACACTTGCAACCATTTTTTCGTAGTTCTTTTTGTAAGAAATTGCATATGCACCAAATACCTACCAACCCTAGCAACCATCCATGGGGATGTAGTTCAAAACACAGCCTCCCTTTAGCCAAGGCTGAAAGGGAAACACAGATGGGCAACAGAGCAGCTCAGAAAATCAACCACTTTATTCATTAGGCCGCCTGCTCATCCTTTACGGTGTCTTTCTGTACAGTCATTCAGGAAAAGACACATTAGAGGCTGTTAAATCACAGCTAAATTTGCTGGCCAAAGTCTCCATCCTTAAAGGCCAGACATTGGCAAATTATTAAGCATTTTAGCGGGGCATGTTGTTGATTTTGTAAATATCTTTCTGTACCTCGTGATCGAAGATTTGGATTTTGATATTTGGGGGCTGCTTGGATGATCATAGCTTTTTCCATAGCTGTTTGGTGTTCACTCTGCTAAACTGTCCCTAGAGTAGCTAATAATACGACTGCCAATAGATGATGCTAAAAAAACGCGACTCAGCAGCGTAAGAAATAGCAGCTAATGAGCATCGCACTTGCGGCCACACTTACCTTCTGCGGTTTCTTCCGAACTAAATATCCACGCTCTCTTCTCGTCGCCTTTTGATCAGAGCTGCTTCAGACGCTTGAAACTGCGCAACAAGGCTCCAGAACAGACCCCCTGCCCTGAGCTTCTCCACCTGCTGGTTCATCCCCAAAGATTCCCGGAGGCCAATTTACCAGCTGCTCTGCCCACCTGCATCCCTGCTGGGGAGGGTTTGGGCAGACCCGTCTCCTGGTGTCCTGCCCTGCCTGCCAACTCCCGGCCCCGTCGCCTGGTCGAACCTTTCACCCTAGGAAAACGCAGGCCAAACCCATTTCTGAGCTGAATCAAGAAATTCAGAAATTCCATATCAACCGGCAATAGTACTGGGCAGGGCGTCGCGGGGTGGAAACAGCCATCTCTCAGCCGGAGATTCCGATGCATAGGACCTACGAGAACCCCTTCCGGTTGTCCCTCAGACCTCGGGTTTTTCCCTTACCCTTTCCACGGAGTACTTCAAAAATTTCCTTTCTCCAAGGGTGAAAAAAATTACAGTTGAATTTTCACTTCCTGTTTACCTTGTGGTGGAAAAACAAACCAACCAGCAAGCCTTGCCAATCGAACGATGGGTAGAAACAGCTCTGCTCTCTGAAGTCATTAAGTGAACCTGAAAGGCTCGGGATACCCGTAACCTGGCGCCCGTCTCCCTGTCTCCATCGTGACCCGGAGGCAAGGTATTCGGAACAGGGACCCTCCACGCTTAACAGCACCTTGAGAGTGAGGGCTCCCAGGGGCCCGGCAAAGCCGTCACTCTGAGCAGCTGTCGTCGAGGGGTGACTGGTTCCCTCCACCCTCTGTTCCTTTTTGCATCAACGGCCCGCAGAGCTGGGCCAGGAGCGGGGTGGGGGGGTGGGGGGGGTGTGTGTGCCGAGCCGCGTCTGCAGTAGCAGCGAGTCCCCCTCACCTGGCTTTGCTGTGCCCGTTCCAGCACTCCTCCTCGTTGGACGTGCCCGCTGTCACGCTCTCGTCCTTGCAGATGGTGTAGGGCAACGCCGACCAGACCTTTTTAGAGAGCTTCAGTTTTTCTTTTATGTCTGTCACCTGATCGAGAAAGCAAGGGAAGACAGTGACTATTCACGCCCAGCGTTGTCCCTTCCTGCATGCGGACGCCGCGCGCGCGGAGGAAGGTTAGAGGACCTGCGACAGGACAGCAGGCACACTTTCTCGGCTTTCAGAGACAGGCGGGGTTTACTGTCCGGGGTAGCCTCGCTTGCTCCTCCCCCACCCTCCCTCCATCTTCCGGCAGAGAGTTCTCAGGGAGTTGGCTTTCTGCTTTCCGTCTTTTCTGTCCTCTGTATGAAACACTGATAAAGCATCTCAACTGGCTTCGGGTCTCTCCCCAACTGGGAGAAATAGGTGTGCTCTACCTCAAACACCCCAAATAGAGTCTTCAGAGTTCATTTGCCTGGATGTCAGATAAAGGCCCCCAAACAATGCCCCGGGAGACAAAAACGCGATCTCCCAATGGCCTACTTGTTTCCGCAAGAAATGCGTGTTGTCACTAGTTCACCTGCTGGTAAACTCCGCTCCTGACTCATCGACAGGCACATGGAGCACACACCTGGATGGTGAGCGGCAACCCCGACCCATTGAAAAATCTCTAGTGCCAGGGAGAAAAGTCATTTCAAGTACAAGTATGTCTAAACCCCACGGCCTAATGGATGGGTGGCCAGGAGAAGCTTAGTAACACCATGGTTGGTGCTTCAAGGCTCAGCACTGACTGCACCTAGGGAAGGCGTCTGGAGAGAAAGTCACAACTACGTTGGTCCATATTAACACCCAGGTTCAGGCAGTCACAAGCTTGATTTCCTGTTCTACCTGCATGAATATTGGGAAAGTCTACAGGGGTTTGAAATGTGTCTGCTAAAGGTTGAGTATGTCCCCCAGATTTATATGCTGAAGTCCCTTGGTACCTCAGAATGTGATCTGATTTGGAGATATGGTCTTTACGGAGGTAAGGAAGTTAGGCTGCCCTAGCCAGACATGACTGGTGTTCTTACAAAAGGGGGAAGTTTAGACCCAGAGATATGCATAAAGGGGAGACAAGGTGAGGAGACTAGGAAGGAGCCATCCATCTATAAGCCATGGGAAAAGGCCTGGAAAAGATCCTTCCATCACAGTCTACAGAAGGACCAGCCCTTGGTTTTGAACTTCTAACTTCCAGAACTGTGAGACAATCATACCTCTAGTTTAAGCCTCTCAGTCTGTGGATCTCTGCTATGACACTCCTACCACATCTATACAGCATCTTAGAAGGGAGAGCCACTGAGACTGAAGGGCGCTATTGTACATTGGAGATCTATAAATAGCCTTTGGACACGAAGTATTCTATGTTGACTGTGGATGGAGTATAGATTTGAGAAAAACTTTCCAAAGATCCTTTGGTCAGGTTCAAGAATGAACACAAAGAAATAAAAGACTCTGACATTTTATCTTAGCTCCGGTCATGTTTCTAAGCTTTGGGCCCTGCTTCACTAAGATTCTGATGATGGAGGAGGCTTCAGTGCTGGGAGATGCCTGCTCACCCACAAAGGGCTGAAGAGGACCAGGATGCTAAATCTGAGACCCTGGTACCTAGTTTTGAATAGCATGATGTTACTTTTGTTTTAGAGTGAGAAAAACATCCACAAATATGCCACTCCAAGAAGTATCTTACACAGGAAATGCTTAATATAGCTATCTGATTCCCCCTATCCAAGTCTGCTTCCAGCCAATCTGATTGGGTAAGAAAGTTTGCAATAAAAGCTTGTCCTTTTTGCTCACCTCTCTAGGCACAGATGTATCTGTATTGTTATTTTATTTGATTTTTATTTTAGTTGCAAAGATCAGTGCCATTTCTATCCAGCCACAGAAAAATGTACATTCTGTTTATCAGCTACAAAAAACCCAACCCCCCAAATACCAGTAATAAATATTAAAAGAAAGATAGAAAAATCACCATTCTGACACGATAGTCATAACTGGCTTCAGCAAGTATCATCAAGAGATGTTGTTGTGGGTTACATTGGAGTTGTAACCACCAGCACTTGTGAATGTGACTTTATTTGGAAAGGGGGTCCTTGAGATGATGGAGTTGAAATGGGGTCATTTAGGAGGGCCCCAATCCAACATGAATTTGTTCTTATAAAAAGGGAAAATTTGACACAAAGAGAGAGACACACAAGGAGAAGACCATATGACGATGTAGGCAGAGATGGGATGATGTGTCTATAAACCAAAGGACTCCAAAGATTGCAGGCAGATCCTCCTCCACAGCCTCCAAGGGAACCAGCCCTGCTGACACTTGGCTCTTAGCCTTCCAGCTTTCAGTCTATGAGATGTTACATTTCTGTCATTGGAAGCCACCCAGTTGGTGGCACTTGGCTGCAGGAGCCTTGTAAACTAGGACAAACACAGAAAAGGTTGGGTAAATGTTTGATGGAGAACAGGATAGTCACACAGTCTCACTAGAGAGGTCTGATGTGAAAGCGTAACCCTAAATCCAGATGCCCTCAGGTGCATTAGAGGTTCTGCACCTATGGGTTTGATGGCCAGCTCTTACTTAGCCTGTGTTTATTAATATCGGGGAATATGTTGAACTTCAGGCCTCTTGAGCTGCTACCAAAGCAAGATTCCAGGAGACAGTTTCCATGAGCAACTGCTCACAGAGAGGTTGTGCTTTTGAACTGTGTCCTGCCAAAAGAGACAGCAGGCTGTGGTACTAGATTTCCTACAACCTCTCTCTGATAGAAAAGCAATGCACAGTGTAATCTAAGTTAACAACTACAAGATAAAAGAACTGGTATCCACTTAGACCCCTGAGCTCTTCCTTCGTATTCATGGGAGGACTCCTTTTTGTGCTTCAAGGGCAAGAATGTAAGCAGGCTCTCAAATAGAGAGGTAAACATGACCCAGTCATTTGAAAATACTTCATTAGCTTGAAAATGATAAGCAAAGAGCTATGGTCTTCCCATCTTTCTTAGCTGATCCTCCTCCCCACTTATGGAGAAATGGATTTTAAAAATATAAGAGGAATTAAAACTTCCTGATATTTCCTAATATCTACAGATTTATATGCCTCCTAATCAGTCCATACAGCTATGGCTATTTCTCCATTATCTTGTGGAAAGACTAAGACTTCCAGAGTGAAAAAGGGCTCAAAGTAGCAGCTGCCTCATTCCTCATCGGCTTGCTCCTGGAGGATTGAAATCTATCACAGTTCGTATGTACCAGAATTCATTAATGGATTAGATCCTGGAGTTTTAAAGGAACTCATTAAATGGACAGGTGAGTTAAAATGACTCTGGCAAAGAACGTCTGGACTTCTTTCGTTTCAAACAGTGCAAGCATATGTGAGCAAGACAAAATGGCAGGCATGATATCTCTTACTCTCAAGACATCTGCAACACTACAAAGTAAAAATAATAAATATTCTTTATCTTATTTGTCAAAAGTTTCTAACTTTGCATAACTTTCACAAGGTACAGAATGTACCTTCTGTAGTGCTTATACATAATTTATGGATAAATAGTTATAAATACACTGGCTATCTATGATTCTAATAATTTGCTGATAAAGATGCAATATCTAAACACTTTGGAGCTCACTAGCACAGGGACTGGTACAATATATTTTGAATCAGTATTTAGCAAGCAAAAACTTTCAGTGAAATCCATTTAAGGATATAAGGAAGTACATTATGATTTAGAAAAAGTTCCAATGGACTGGTTAAAAAACAGGCTTTTGTTGCTTGTGTTCATTCATTAAACACTTCCTACTTGCCTTCTAATAATTCAGGTTTTATGCTATGCTCTGGGGAAACAAATATGGCCACTACATAGTCTCTGTCCTTGATGTGTTCCTGGCTTCCCTGTCTAGGGTGGTTAAACAGACATAGAGCAAATATGGTGGTCATGGGCAAGCCAAGGGCTATGAGATTGCAAATATCAATTTGTCTGAAAGTTACCTCTCTGGGGAGCACCATATTCCCTCCCAAGCCAATAAGGCTTTGCCAATATTTACTCTTTGGTGGTGGTCCCTGAACTCAGCCATGAGGACAATTAAGAAGCCAGATAGGACTTCCAGCCAAGATGGAGATGTAGACAGACATGCTGCACCTCTCTCCACAACTAAGAAGAAATGAAACTACCTCAAAACTAGAGACAACCAGAAGTTCCAGAAAACCGAGCTGCATAGAAGTCAAAAAAACAAAGATATAAAGAAGAAATACTCATCCAGACAGGTAGGAGGGGCGGAGCCGGAGCAGAGAGGATGTGGTGTGGTGGTGGCAGCAGCGGCAACAGCAGCAGGCTGACAGAAAACGCAGTCAAACATTTAAAAAAGTCAAGAGGGACACCTGGCGAGCACTCCCAGCACCAGACCAGATTGCGCAGCTCACGGTTCCACCGCTGGGAACAATAAAGCCTCATTGGTTCTGACTGTGCAAACCAGTGGGGGTTGGGGCAGAGGAAGAAACCACTGGTCTCTCAGCAGAGTCCGCCTATTTAAAGGGCTCCCATGGTTCTAGAATGTCCGTAGACCCACCCACACTAGGAACAACAGCCAGGGCAACAGTTAGAGAGGCACCAGGCCCATATGGAAGTGGGAGAAGTGCCTGGAAAAGGGGGGAGTGCTGAGCAAGCAGCATTGTTCCCTCTCAGACCCCTCCCGCACATACAGCACCAAAATATGGTGAAACTGGTCGCCCTGTACTGATGAATACCTAAGGCTCCATCCCTCACAATATAACAGGAGTGACAGCTCTACCTAAGACACAGAGGCAAACATACACAGGAGCCTGTCAAGATGAGGAGATGGAGAGGTATGGTCCAAAAGGGAGAACAAATCAGGGTTCTAGTGGGAGAACTAAGCAACGAGGAGATAGCCAACCTAACAGATGCAGAGTTCAAAACACTGGTGATAAAGATGCTCACAGCCTTGATAGATATGCTTCAGCATGGCAAACGCATAAGGGAAGAAGTGAAGGCTATGCTAAATGAAACGAAGAAAAATCCACATGAAACCAATGGTGAAGGGAAGGAAACTGGGGTTCGAATAAATGATTTGGAACATAAGGAAGAAAAAAACAGTCAACCAGTACAAAATGAGGAAACAAGAATTGAAAAAAATGAGGAGAGGC
This sequence comes from Furipterus horrens, assembly GCF_987537825.1. Taxonomy (NCBI): domain Eukaryota; kingdom Metazoa; phylum Chordata; class Mammalia; order Chiroptera; family Furipteridae; genus Furipterus; species Furipterus horrens. Next base: position 7,741,347 of record NW_028327182.1, read on the forward strand.
TTAGGAACCTCTGGGGCAACGTTAAACATGCCATCAGCCAAATCATATGGGTGCCAGAAGGAGAAGAGGAAGAGCAAGAAATTGAAAACTTACATGAAAAAATAATGAAAGAAAACTCCCCAAATTTGGTGAAGTAAATAGACATACAATTCAAGGAAGCACAGAGAGTCCTAAACAAGCTAGACCCAAAGAGGACCACACCAACACATATCATCATTAAATGACAAAGGTGAAAGATAAAGAGAGAATCTTAAAAGCAGCAAGAGAAAAGCAGAGAATTACCTACAAAAGGGTGCCTATAAGACTGTCAGCTGATTTCTCAAAAGAAACTTTGTTGGCAAGAAGTATTCAAAGTGTCGAAAAGCAAGGGCCTACAACCAAGATTACTCTATACAGCAAAGCTATCATTTGGAATGGAAGGGCAGATAAAGTGCTTCCCAGACAAGGTAAAGCCAAAGGAGTTCATCATCACCCAGCCATTATTGTATGAAATGTTAAAGGGACTTGTTAAAGAAAAAGATCAACACTATGAACACTAAAATGACAACAAACAACCATCAACAACTGAATCTGAAAAATAAAAACAAAAACAAACTAAGCAAACAACCAGAACAGGAACAGAATCATAGGTATGGGGATCATTTGGAGGGTTATCAGCTGGGAGGGGGAAGGGGGAGAAATGGGGAAATGGTGCAGGGGCTAAGAAACATAATTGGTTGGTACAAAATAGACAGGGGGAAGTTAAGAATAACATAGGAAAGGGTGAAGCCAAAGAGCTTATATGCACAATCCATAGACATGAACTAAGGGGTATGGGGTTGCTGGAGGGAAGGCGGGTATTGGGAAGAGGGGAGCAAAGGGAAAAGAAATTGGGACAAGTGTAACATCATAATCAATAAAATATACTTTAAAAAAAAGAAGCCAGATAATTTGTCATTTCTATCTGGAGGGATTAAAAACAAAAAAATGCACTATGGTCTCCCAAAGTTTCACCTATACCGGTTGGATGGCTTTAGCCACTGCTCTGGTCTTCAGCTTCTGCCTCTCCTGACTCCTGAGAAATATCTACTCTAGAGTGGAGACTTGGTCACCAGAGTGTGCATGTCCCAGACACTTAGGAAATATTTGTTGAATGAATAAATACTTGAACGACATTGCTGACAGTCGGCTAAGGAAGATACGATATTATAAATGCCTGATTATCTGCCAGCTACTGTCTTCTGGCCTTCTGTTTGGATACTTAGGGAGACATGGACAAATTCTTCAGGCTTCCCAACAAGAGTTCATTTCCTCATCCTGATTGTCCCTGGAGGCAGAGGGCAATTGCAGATGATCCCCTCCAATCCGGTAGTTAGGATTCTAGTCTCCTGTCATCACGAATGTCATTCCAGGTGTAATTTACACAAGGATGATGGAAGAGTCTTGGAGGTCTCAAAGATATTCTTGGTTCGAAGAATTTAACTAAAAATGGAATGAACCCCATCTTAAACAGTCTTTACAATCCTTCTACAGACATACTTTTTCTAGTATCTTCCCTTTGGTTTTCTTCCAAGTGACCTATTCCACTGTGACTTGGGATGTTTTTGAACTGTTATTACCTCTGTCTCCTCCGTTGGTCCTTTGATGGAACACGTTTGATCTCCAAGAGACTTTGACCATGCCTACTGCCTGTCTGAAGCCCAAAGTGCATCTACCTTGGCCCTTTGATTTCCTTGCATCTTTGCTGTGAAGTGTAAGAAGTGAACAGCAAGAAGGCTATTGCCTCCTCTCTCTATCACACACAGACTGGAATTCACTCCCCTGGATGCCTGTGCACGCACCTGGCCAAATGCCTTACTTGCTTATGACTTCAGAAAGATTCCAATGTGTCTATTTCATCTGCATAAAAACGTAATGGGACCAGATGTAAATAATATATACCATATCTTTAGAAAGAAGATGGTTAATATTTAAAGGGCTATACACTAACTAATACATATTAAGGGGGAAAAAACAATGTGAATGTTTAATAGACTGAAGGTAATTTGTTAGCTATGGAAAACAATCTGTTTGAAGAAGCAAAGGCAGCCTCATCTTTATCTTATGGACAAGGCCACTCGACTAGCTCAAGTTAAGGAAAGTGCACAATCACAATACCATTTTTGCAAACTGAGAGTTTAATAATCCAGTTTCAATGACAGTGACCTCATTCAACTTGACTCTAGAGAAGCCCCAAGTCATTCAGCTCACTGTGTGTACCTGCATTAGAGTTCGAGTCATACATACTGCTTCAGTGATGAAACACAGATCTGTGGGTGTGTCTGTTCACAACTTCTCTCAATCCCAGTGGACGAGAGTATATACATACCATCTGGAGGAGGGTTGGTAAAGTCCTGAAGTCTCTAAGTGAGTACTACCTGTTCTGTAAATATAACCTCCCCGAGATTCTTGGGGAAGTAGTGGTTACTGATGCCACTTAGCTCAGTGCAGAAGCTGAAAACATGCGACCTGCTTGACCTGTTTGCTCCATCTGTTGAAGTCTGAACAGCATTTAGCATCCCATCCACTAGAACATGTTTTCTATTTACTTGGAGTTTGTGAAACTCTTTTATGTTATTTATCATGTCTCAGGTTGTCCCTGCCTACAGTGTAATGTTTTGGTGGGTTCTGGAATGCTTGGATAAATCACTTGTCATGTGGTTTCTTTCAGGAATCTTCTACATAAGTCTTGGGGATGACAGCAGGGTCCTGTTACATGCAGCTTGTCAGTGAGCCCAGGCAGATTTTGGCCACACAACACACCCAACGCTCAGCCAAGTGCTCGGGTCACGACAGCCTAAAACTAGCCTTACATTCTGGGCTTTGTCAGAGATTCCTAGGGGATTCAATAACAAGTTCTATTCTGTTATCACGTGATGCATTTTTTTCAGATGACTCCCCAAGGAGAGAAACACACTTTTGTAGGAAAAAAGTAAGACGAATGAAACAGCTGGCAGGAATGAGACAATCTCAGAAGGTTCAAAAAACAATGCTTAGTTTTGTTGAATTCCTCAGGGGATTGGGATTTGGATGAAAAATTTGAAGAGTTTGCCTCCTCCCCTTTGACTTCATGGTTGGAGTTTCTGGGCTACATGATGACACTGTGTTAAGGGCATGACCCTGAAAAGACACATGATGTCCTTTTCTGGAAAAAGAGTGGTTCTTAAAGTAGCATGAATATAGGAAACATCAGAAATATTTTCCTATGCTGTTCAGGTCAGAATTTTGCAGCAGATTTTAAGAAAATGATTATCAACTTTTAAGTCATATTTATAGCTAATGTTCTGATGACGTCTCATTCCCTAAGGTATTACATTTTAGGCAAGTAAGGATAGTAAGGATTCTACATGTCCTTGAGAGATGACAGAGTTTGTCACTAACCTAGTGAAAGGAAAAAGACAGAAAGACATTTGGTCTGTGGAAATGCATGTGAAATCAAAGTATTATTTTGCACAGTAGCTACTTAAATTGTGGTACTATTTATTTCTCAATGCTGAAAAGGTAAATTATTTCAAGAAGTGGTTTTTATCACTGAGTCATTGAGTTAGAAGGTTCCATGGTCCAAATATTCCAGAGAATTCTTGACAGATACTCATCTAGATCCATTTAAACAATTCCAAAGACAGATATCAATGTTTAACATAAAGAGGAGTTGGGATCTGGGACTTCCAGCCAAGATGGAGGCCTAGGCAGACAAGCTGTGACTCCCTCCACAACTAAGAAGGCATACAACTATCATAAAACCAGAAATAACCAGAAGGTCCAGAAAATCAAGCTGCATGGAAGTCCAAAAAACAAAGATATAAAGAAGAACTACTCATCCAGACTAGTGGGAGGGGCAGAGTTGGGGTGGAGAGAATGTGGTATGGTGGCTGTTGGTAGCAACAGGCCTGCAGAAAGTGCAGTCATACGTTTTAAAAAGTCAGAAGGGACACCTGGTGAGCGTTCCCAGCCCCAGACCAGACCACGCAGCTCATGGTCTCAACACTAGGGAAAATCAAGCCTCATTGCTCCTGACTTTGCAAACCAGTGGCGGTTGGGGTGGAGGCAGAAACTGCGGGTCTCTCAGTAGAGTCAACTTGTTTAAAGGGCCCACAGTCCTAGAACGTCTGCAGACCCACCCACTCTGGGAACGATGGCCAGAACAACAGCTAGAGAGGTGCCAGTTTCATACAGAAGTGGGAGAAGTTCCCGGAAAAGGGGTGAGTGCTGAGCAAGCAGCATTGTTCCCTCTCAGATACCTCCTCCATATACAGCTCCACAACGTGGTGAAACAGGTCGCCCTGTTCTGACAAATACCTAAGGCTCCGCCCCTTACAACGTAACAGGAGCGACAGCTCTACCTAAGACACAGAGGCAAACAAACACAGGAGCCTGTCAAGATGAGGAGATGGAGAGGTATGACCCAAAAGAGGGAACAGATCAAGGTTCCAGTGGGAGAACTAAGTGACGAGGAGATAGCCAACCTAACAAATGGGGAGATAACCAACATAACAGATGCAGAGTTCAAAACACTGGTGATAAGGATGCTCACAGCCTTGACCGATATGCTTCAGTATGGAAAATGCATAAGGGAAGAAGTGAAGGCTATGCTAAATGAAACGAAGAAAAATCCACACAAAACCAATAGTGAGGAGAAGGAAACTGGGTTTCAAATAAATGATTTGGAACATAAGGAAGGAAAAAATAGTCAAACAGTACAAAATGAGGAAACAAGAATTGAAAAAAAGTGAGAAGAGGCTTAGGAACTTCTGGGGCAACTTTAAACATGCCAACATCCAAATCATATGGGTGCCAGAAGGAGAAGAGGAAGAACAAGAAATCAAAAGCTTATGAGAAAAATAATTAAGAAAAACTTCCCAAATTTGGTGAAGGAAATAGACATACAATTCAAGGAAGCATAGAGAGTCACAAAGAAGCTAGACCCAAAGAGGACCACATCATCGTTAAAATGACAAAGATGAAAGATAAAGAGAGAATCTTAAAAGCAGCAAGAGAAAAGCAGAGAATTACCTACAAAGGGGTGCCTATAAGACTGTCAGCTGATTTCTCAAAGGAAATTTTGCAGGCAAGAAGGGACTGGCAAGAAGTATTCAGTGTAATGAAAAGCAAGGGCCTACAACCAACACTACTCTATCCAGCAAAGCTATCATTTGGAATGGAAGAGCAGATAAAGTGCTTCCCAGACAAGGTAAAGCTAAAGGAGTTCGTCATCACCAAGCCATTATTATATGAAATGTTAAAGGAACTTGTTAAAGAAAAAGATCAACACTATGAACATTAAAATGACAACAAACAACTATCAACAACTGAATCTGAAAAATAAAAAAAAAAACAAAAACAAACTAAGCAAGCAACCAGAACAGAAACAGTATCATAGGTATGGGGATCATTTGGAGGGTTATCAGCTGGGAGGGAGAAGGGGGAGAAATGGGGGGAAAATGGTACAGGGATTAAGAAGCATAATTGTTTGGTACAAAATAGACAGGGGGAAGTTAAGAATAATATAGGAAAGGGTGAAGCCAAAGAAGTTATATGCATAGTCCATGGACATGAACTAAGGAGTGTGCGATTGCTGGAGGGAAGGGGGTTACTGGGCAGAGGGGAGCAAAGGGAGAAGAAACTGGGACTACTGTAACATCATAATTAATAAAATATACTTACAAAAGAAAAAAGGACTTTGGATTTGCTGCCTGACCTAAACCAGATCAATTCCTCTTTCTGAGCAGTTCTGGGGGGTCTTCATGGACAAGCCTTAACCACGAAGCATAAGCCTATTCTCGTTCCTCCTGCCAGCTGGCATTAAGACTAAGTCCCCAACCTTGCTTTGCTCCTTCGAAATCTACAGCTAGTTTCAGTTGCTGAGAGTGGGTTGTGTTTTCTCTGCCCGTCATATGGTAAAGTCTCCTTCTGATTCACTTCTGACCTTGAGTATGTCTAGGCTTTGTTCTCCTGCTTCCTGCTCTTGGCTTTTGAGACCCGCTTGGTCTCTCTCAGTTGCTAACTTTGGTCTCTATCATGTCTCAGGCATTATTTTGGCTGTGTAGGTGCAGACATCCCCAAGGATGTCTGGTCTAGAGCAAGAATTATAACAAGTGCTGATTCTAAATTAAGTTATTAGATATACGATCTTTGTAATTCCAGACAGGAAGGTCTCAGATGCATTTTCAAAGGCATAGAATTGAATTCAGTATTCTTAGCAGGTATATAAGGCACACTGATGCAGTTTGGATATTTAAAAACTGAACTCTGCTCCCACCATTGTTTATTCTCTCACTATGGAATGAAAACTTTTGGGAGATTTTTTTTGTGTGTGTGGCTTGAAGAGCTGATTGTTCCCACTTTTCCTCAATTTCCTGATAGAGCAAACAAGTCCACAGCAGCAACACTGACTGATTCCTTTGTCTGAGACTAACCTGGAAATTAGCACTAATTCAAGAAACTTCCAGAAATAGCTTATATATTTAATAGCCTGATTTTGCTAATGTGAAAAATATTGATGTTCTGAATATCCAGTCTTGCTGAAAATTCTGATTGTCAGCTATTCAAATGTGCATCCCCTTTGTAAGGTCTTTGGCAATACTCAGAAAATGCATAGAAAGTCTTTTCTTGTGATTGACATAATGCAGTGATTCTGTTAAGTTCATAACCACCTGAAGTTACTCTTAAAATACCGAAATTTTATCTTCAGGGAATGAAATCTAGGACATTACAAATATGTCTGCTAATTAAAAAATGGGGAGGAGGGAGAGCAAAGCATCACACTTTGAGTTTAGGCATTCCTGAATATTTTTGGAGTCATCATTTAATTCCAAATGTTTGGGACTAGATTCTTTAAGACCAAAGCTAGAAATAGATGTGTATTCTGATCTCTTTCTCTGAGGCAACTACAGATGTTCGGAACTTACTAAGGAATGACAATTACCCAAGATTGGTGCAATTGATCAGGGCCTTCTTAAGTAAGATATTGCAAAAATGATTCCATCCAACAGTGAGAGTACTCACAAAGACGTACCTACACTGGGAAAGTAATTTAGATGCAGCACAGAAAAATACTCTGCAAGTGATAGGTGAAAATCTGATTTATCTAAATTCTAAAGCTCTTTAGAGTAGAGATGGGTTGCCTTAAATCTCTCATAGAATAGGCAACAAAAAGCAAATAAATTTCTTTTGGCCATGTGTGATTTGTCTTATACTTAACGATGTACACCTGTACTGTGTAGTGCATAATAAATACTATTTTTTTGTATCTATTGTGTTCTATTTATAACCTAACACAATGTTCTGCCTTTTCTTTCATGGATTGAAGTGGGAATTGCTTTCATTGCCAGTGATTTGGGCCTAAAAACGTTTGAGGAACAACAGAATGAGATACTAATAAAGGTAGTATTCAAGAATGCAAATCACAGGACTCCAGGATATGTGTGAACTCTGACTTAAACACATGGTCCCCACATCGGGACGAGAAGAGTGTGATTGAGTGGCTAAGACCATCTGTGGCTCTCCACATCTATGTCCTTTTCCTGAGGCTCCTGCCTTGACACTTAGGACCTTTCCAGTCTGAGTTCTCAGGAATCCCTTGGGTTTTCCCTGTCATAATGATTTCTCATTCATCGCAACTGTGGGCCTTCCCTCCAAGCCCGTAGGTGACATAGACACAAGGCCTCTATCCTTTGTGGTCACCACAACCTTGATGAATGTCCCATCAAGCACCGTGCCTGGTGTGTAGAAGTACTCAACAAACAGCAAATAAATAAATGACAAAAAGAAAAAAAGAAAAAAAAAGAGAGTAGCCAGAGGGTAAATTTAAATTCTGGGTCTCCAAATAAAATTACAAATAAATTTTAAATTCTAGATGCCCTTACTTGCAAAGTAAACATATTGCCATAAGGAGGGACATGTTTCTTGGCAACTTCCCTGCTTTATGAAGAAATAATTGCTCAGGGTCTACTTATGAGTAGTCTGTTCAGTTAAACTCACACTGACACACATCTGTTTCTTGTCTATAAGGTATTGGGCATACAGTGAGAGACACGACACGGTCCTGCCTTCAGAGAACTTACTCCCCAGTGGGGGAAAGAGATTCACACATAATAAATGGCACATCTCTTTATGGGCTGTAGTAGTTGAGAAGTATAATCAACAATCTGTTATTCAGGAGGAGGTAGGATTGAGGAGGACTCCAACGAGGAGGTGGGAGTTGAACTGGACCTTAAGGGATGGATGTCATTCTGCAGAGAGAAGAGGGGAAGAGTTCTTGGCAGAGGGACCCTGGGTGGCAAAAGCTCAGGGATGTGGAGCCTCTTCAATGGGAGAGAGAAGCAGATGTGCCTGGTACATGGAAATGTGTTTGTTTCAACTGTGACTGTGGTAAAGTCACATGATTTCTCTACAAATTGATTTCAAATTAGAAAAATACTCTCACCCCCCCCACAGTCTTTAAAAAGATTTAATAAAGTTTAGTAAGTTACTATATTGCTAGAGCACTTGGAGCTGGAAGTTCTTAATGAGTAGAAATATCACCATGGGGACAGATGGCATCATAGGGTGACTAAGTGCACTCTTTTTTGGAAATCAAGTTCTGACTCCTGTGAGGTAAATTACCTTTTCTGGGAGCCATCTGGTCACCTTAAAGATCCAATTTACCCCATGGGGCACCAGTGAGGGGTGCCATTTACTCCTCTTATGATTAGACTCCAGGGACATAATAGCCCTTGACGTTCACCGTTTCATCTTAAGCATCCAATAACCTAAATGGCCTCTCTTGGTCTCCTGCAAGCAGCAAAGATGTCAGAGGGCCCCCCCGTGCGATGGGAGAAGAATAAATTGTGAAATGGCAGGACGGGCACTCTGGGCAAGGAAGCAATGAATGTCTAAAGTAGCAATATCCAAAAGATACATAATGGGAGCCACAGGTGCAAGTGACAAATGCAACTTTCAGTTTCGTGGTAATGACATGAAAGGACGGTAAAGTGAAGTTCGTTTTAAAGGTATGTTCTGTTTAACCCAACCTATACAGAATGTTGTTTTAACATCTAATGCATATGAAAACATTTGAATGAGATATTTTGCATCAGTTTTTTGTAGGAAGCCTTTGAAAGCCGGTGTGTATTTTACACTTAATAGCTTTTCTCAGGTCAGTTTATAGACATTTCCACGTGTACAGTGGCTGCCTTCTCACGTGGGACACGTGGCTGCCTATTGGATGATCGCTCTCAAAATCTGGCGTGGGTTTTACGCGCAGAGCGCATTTCAAGTGCTCAAGAACGACCTCTGGCTCATGGCTACTTGTGGAGAAGACCGCCCGAGATGCTCCCTGAGCCCACGAGGAGTGAGGGCCAGCGGTGTGAGAGGGGCTGCGTTGTCTGAACGAGATGAAGGCGTACCCTTCTTCATTCTTTGGGTAGGTTGTACTTCAACAGAACTCATCCTCATCCCTTTTCCTTAAGGCCACTTCCCTGCCCTCCCCTGCCCCGTCCCCCGCCTCATCGATTGCACAAAGCGCACTGGAAAGAATGGAATGAAAATGAGGTCCCATGTGAAGCCTGGTTGCGATCCAGTCTATCACTAGCATTGCTTTCGTATATACCCACGGGAATACGTTGCATTCAGTTTTGTAATATGTGCTGATATTTTGCCTGTGTGGGAGAGATTTTTTTTTTTTTTTTGGCTTCATTTAATTATTTTTACTGAAGTATAACAATCGTCCAGAAAGGTATACAAATCATATACGAACAGTTTGATGATTTCCTATCAAGATGCTTATGTAGACATGCGGTAGTTTTTAAAAAGAAAAATATCTTCAACTTTTTTCTAGGATCCAATTCTTTCACTCTCTTGAAAATTAATCGCACCATGTTATTGCTATTCAGGAATTACAGGTTACCAAGGAGCAGAGAGTGTCTTATTGATTTACAGTAATGTTGAGATTATAAAATGCATGTTGGCTTTGGGCATGAACATGCATTTTAAATACAAACACTGTCAAAAAGTTTGCACAAAAGAAATTAAGTTCAAGTTCTACCTTTTCTTCTAAGTCCAGCCTCACCTGCAGATGGTTACGAACCGCCTTTCATCATGGCCACCAGATGGCAGCATTGTCCAATTTTTTCACTACCACCCGCAGTCTTCGAGAATAAAATTGTAGATTGTTCCCTTGCATATAAAACTGACAACCCTGTTATTTTAAACTTGAAACTGACAGGCTGTTATTTTAATGAGGTCTTCCAGAGCCAAGGTTAACCAAAGCTTTATTTCCCTACAAAACGTTAAGGCCATAGTTCTAAAAGGGGGCTATGAAATTTTATGTTATTGATACTTTGACGGTACAAGTTTTAAGATAGTTTTTGATAAGTAAAGCTACATAGCAAATATAGATATATTTTTATAAATCTAGCCAAATTCTACATTAAAATTCGTTCAAATTTCTCTCAATAAGTCCTTTTGCTCTAAGGTACTTTCTGAAAAAAAAAAAACTTTCCTATAATTATTTATTTCTACCTATTTTGAAGTATAAGCATGTATTGTAGTACTTTGACTTTCTAGCTTAACGAGTCAAAGGAAAATTTAAAACTGTTATAATCCTATTAATATTCCAAAATGAAATCAAGTGTAGTAGTATTTGATTCTTTATTTTTGTGTGAAAAGCTTAGATCCAGAACAGTAAAGTTCAGTTTGAAAGGATTTTCTTTTATAATAAGTACTTCTACAATGTGTGATGGTTAATGGCATTATAATTTATTTCCTTTCCCTTGAAATGCCTTTTTATGTTGATCAAGGAAGTATTTGAAATCGGTTGCTAACTGTGCCGGCATTAAAAACCACCTTCTCTCAAAGCGATTTTCCTAATATTTTTGCACGTTTTTAGCTGCTCTACAAAATAATTTTTAACATTCAACAAATGTTCATAACTTCCTGCCTGAAAATACAGAAATGACTTTGAATGAATATTGTCACTAGTGACCCATATCATTGGCCAAAGGCCTGTCCACAAAGAGACTTAAACAGGAAGAGCCCCAGTTTCTACAAGTGGGCCTCAAATAAATAAATTCGTGTCAGTTATTATTCATCGGTGGCCATGATGATTCAATTCACAAACATTTAACGCAAGCCTACTACGTATAAAGAACTGTGCTTTGCAGACAAGGCTTATCACCCCGGGGAAGAAGTACCCTGTGTCCTCAGAATGAGCGACATAATTTGTGGAACCAAAATGTCAACGTGGGTCTCCCTGTTACAAAACCGTGAAGAATTCCAACACAGCAAAGACTGAGCATTAAATCAAGCGCGGGCCCATCCAAACTTGGGGACCTGCGCAGCCGCACAGGTTGTTTGCCCACGAGGCTGGCCGTTTGTCCCCAAGAAGCTGCACTCAAGTTGGGTTTCACTGATAAATACAACCAGGAGACGAGACAGAAGCTGACGATAATCATAACAGAGGCGGCTACCGCACGTATTAGACGCTCAGCCGTAATATCCATATTACCTCTGGTTTGCGAAGAAATGTTGCAAGGTGGTTATTGGCGCCTTCCCTTGACAGACAGACGACGGAGAACTGCAGCTCTAGCGTGAGCCTGTCGTGCAGTGAGATGTCATTAAGCGCTCACCACGTGGCAGAGGCCACCTTGAACTCATCCCTTGTTTAATCTTCCCAACTGCGCTTGGACTACGAGGAGTTAACGACGAGGGGTTAAACCCCTTGGACTTAATCGCACAGGGCAGGCAGTGAGGCCTGGTGGGACTCCAGAATCTGTCAAATTAACCGTCACAACAGCACCGACCAGCTGGAAAGTTTTAACGCGTTCTCAGCGTGGTGTGGCCTGTCGGCAGTTTTCATTCCTCTCGAACAGGATGGAGAACATATTGGGGGGCAGGCCCGGGTGCTGTGGAAAGCTGTGTCCCCCACCCCGAAGTCTTAGCTAATATTTCAGACCTTCTTCAACACCGCTGATTCTAGCTGCCCAGCGCCCAATTTTCTCATTACCAACTTTTTCAAACACCACCCTGGTGAGAGCCGACCTTCAAGCAATGTCTTATGTTGTAGGCCTTTTATAACAGTTTTCATGGTTCGCACAACCCTCTAGACAAGTCCACACCTGCAGAGTTTTCGCTGTAACGTTTTAGACTCCCCTAGGAGGTCTAAGGACAGAAGAGGAGCTACATTTTGCCTGGTTCTCTTTTGTCACGCACAGTGGAGTAGGTTCTATTGTTCTTGAATCAATCAATCTATCTATCCACCCACCCACCTTAACTATCAGCAGAAGTAATGATGTTCAGGGAGGGCTAAGAACGTCTTTCTTAGATGCACCATAATATCGAGGCCATGTCTCCAACATGCAAGTGTGAAAAAAAAAATCAAAACCCCCCAAACCTTTTCTGGTTTTTAAATGGGAAAAGGGTTCCTGTTCTGAATTTTTTATGCATAAAACGGCACAGACCAGCTTGTCCCCTGGGTTTCCATGACAAACAGAGAATTTCCCCATAGGGCTCCATCCATAGGTTGGAAAACCGGCCCTACCTATTTAATGGGCTGTATCGAACAACATTGCATTAGAAATCCTCTCCTGGAGACGATTTCTCTTATGAAGTGAAAAGTAGCAAAGAAAACAAAACCTTCACCACTCAGCCACAGGAACCCACGGGGGCTTGAAAGAGTTTTGCCTTTTTCTATGACACTGTACTTGGGAATGAGGCTGCAGAGCCGGACAGCACATTTGATTCCGCAGAATCCAAAGCACCCAGAGAGATCACCTTTTTATTGCAGATAAGTATAGAAACAGAACTGGAAGCACACAAGAATCTTAAAGATACAGCACCGGGGGCTGTCTGCTAATAGATTTAGTCATTAAGCCATGGTACTTGGAGAATTACCTTCATCTCTTCAAAAATAGATCTTGGCCAGAGGAGCCCCGACTGTAAATAATTACGATGGTGATAGTGTCAGGTTGGCCTCAGGTTGCTTTCTTTAAAGAGACCTGTTTTGTTCCTGTGCAGGGGGTGGAGGTGGAGGGAGGGCTATGAGTCAGGGGGAGCTGCAGACCAATGTCTCTCAATCAGGCTTTTGAGAGTGAGTGTGAGTCTTTGCTAATAGAGATGGAAACGTACCTCTCAAGTTTATTTATTTATTTATTTATTTACCTGAATTAATAAGTGTAAGATTCACCAATTTAATTTTTGCCTTTTTCTCACTAGGAGCCCTTTCTGAATTTTTATAATATACCACAGCGATCCATAAATCACAAATTCTGAAATGCTTCATTCTCTTCATTCTCTTGACTACCGCAAAGAAAAGAGAGTTAAATAGCCTTTGAAAAGTTTTCATTCCCTTACTTCAAATGATTTTCTATGTGTAAAACCAACTCTTTTTTCAAGTCAAATTGAGTATCTTTTACAGACATTTTAATGTCTTTCTTTACACAAAATAAAAAAGGCTCAGGCCATTTTCAATTTTTTTTCCTCTTTTTTTTTTTTTTTTTGTTTGTGTGTGTGGGGGTAGAATTTTCAAGGGTTTCCCCAAAGAAAACTAAAATGGGGGTGTGATTTATGTCAGCACCTGAGCGAGGTACACCACTAAGTTCTCTTTCCCCATTATTCCATGGTTGACAGGAAAGTCCAGACTTCAGAGGAGCTAGATCTTATGTCCTGGACTTGATTTTACATCTACTGCTCTGAAGAGTTGACCCCTTCCAGAAGAAGCTGAGAAGCCTCCTCACTTTGGCTTGATAGTTTCTTTCTTTCTTTCTTTTTTCTTTTTTTAAAACAGTCTTCCCTGAAGACAGAACCAAACTTAATTAAAAAGAGAGGTTTGGGAAAATACAATGAATACCCTGGGAAAGTATGGCAACTCCCTAGAGGTCTTTTAATTCATGATCAAAAAATGGTGAGGGAATATGTGGACCTGGCTTTGCCAGGAGCCCTGGGGTATGGTGCGGGATTTGTACGGGGGCTGCTTGAGCTGGATCTTAAAGAAAGAGCTGGCATGAGTGGGTAGACTGAGGCCTCCTAATCAGATGGAGCAGCTCCATGTTCACAGGCTCATGAGGACCAAGCTGACTCACATTTTGGAGAGTAGTTTGGAACCCTTGCCTGCGTGGCTTGGCGGGTTGAGCATCATCCCATTAATCAAAGGGTCATGGGTTTGATTGCTGGTCAGGGCACACATCTGGGTTGTGGGTTTGGTTCCCCATCAGGGCGTCTTTCAAAGGCAGCCGGTTGATGTTTCTCTCTCACATCGATGTTTCTCTCCCTCTCTTTCTCTCTCCTTTCCCCTTTCTTTAAAGCACTCTCTCTCTTCCTCAGGTGGAGATTAAAAAAAAAAAAGAAAGAAAGTGAGTAGTTTGGTGACTTTGGAAGACTAAGTATCTGTGTTGGAGAGGCAGAGTTTGAGGCCAGAGAAGTGGGCAGACAGCAGCAGGTGTTACAGAGTTTTATGGTCGACCGTGAGCAAGCAACCTAGCTTTCACTCTGGAGGCTCCCATGAAGGGTGGGAGCAGCCTCGGGTGGGTCCAGAAGGTATGGCACCGGAAAGCCAGGCTGGGGTGGGCAACGGTTGGGTCAGATGACAAGGGGCAGATGGGCTGTTCCTTATTGTTCGCACCTGGCATGGAATCTTAACTGACAATTCCATGACACCCTTTCAGATTTAATTAGACTCTCCTTCTTACAGGGCACCTTTCCCTCTCCATTTGCTCCCTACCAGCTGAAGTTTCTGCTCATGCTTCTTGTAGAAAGTAACTCTCCCTAATGCGAGAGACGTCTCTTCCTCTCTACCACAGCTTCTTCATTCTTTAAGGCAGAGATCATAGAGATTAAGTAAATCAGAGAAAGAGGCTTAAGTTGTTCATTCATCCATTCATTTATTCATTCATCTTCCATTCATCAAACATCTACTATGTTCCTTGTTCTGTCTTAGGTACAAGGGATAAAGTTATGAACAACAACCATAAAAAAAAAAAGGCAAAAATCCCTTTCTTCATGGACATACATTTTCACTAGAGGATTCCATCAATAAACAGATCAATCAGTAACATGATGTGTTAGATGTAAGGGCTAAAGAGAAAGAGAAAGAGAAAGTAGGGAAGGGGCTGGAAGTCTGTGTGGAGGCTGTGAGGTGATTAGTCGTGGTTTTAGATAGGATGCTCACGAAAGGCCTCCCCTAGAAGTAGTTGACAGCACCAGGAGTAATGTATTGCAGGTAATGCTCTTCTGACAGGCACATTAGGGTCATGTTAATGATGTAGAAATTTCTTCATTTTCACAAAATATTCTCTATCAAATTTTGCTTAAAACATGAATTTCTCTTTGACTATTTTTTCATTTTTGCACTTTGTATACAGTGTGTGTGTGTGTGTAGAAGTATTTATCTGGCATAACCAGCAATAGTACAAGCATAAAAATAAAAGGTGCATGACACCTGACTTTGAGTGGGGAGACAGCTGAGAAGATGAAACATGGAGCACATTGTGGGGGTAACACCCCAAGGAATGGAGGAGCCACTACTCAGCCCCAGGAATCCTGCCACATGAACTTGGGGGCCCACGGAGGGACAGAAATACATGAATTTGAATGTGGCATCTCCTGATTTTAAATTCTCTCTCCCCCTCTTTTCTTTTCATCACCATCATCATCATGATCATCATTGTCATCATCATCATCATGTGGGCTGAAAGGAACACATCTGTGAGCTGGATTTATTTTGAGGGATGACTGCCTGCAACCCGTTTTATGGCTTTAGTTCAAGAGAGTGGTGTCCTTCCTGGATAACGCCAATCCATTCCACTTTGTACCCTCTGTGCTCATTTACATATTCACTCATTTATCATTCACCCAAAGCCTATGACTACCAGGTACTGTGCTGGAAACACAAACATGCTCATGATTAAAACACATCTTCCAGAATCTTCAGTTACCTTCCTTTGCCATTCTTTGTGCTGCACGTAGAGTAGGAGAGTTTTAGAAATGGAAGACACCCTCTAGAGTCAAATTTATTTTGATCATCTTATCACATAAATGAGTACTTTATTTTATTAGTAGTTCATGCATTTGGTTTCTTCAGTGTTTCATTTGGAGATGTGTTGCCTCTATAAAACATTGTGATGCTCCTGGTAAAAACAATATCTTGTATATTTTGTAACTTTTTGGCAGTTAGCTAAGTTTTGAACACATGGTAGATGCTCAATAAATAGCTTTCTCTTTTTCAGTTGACTGTTGAATTATGGAGAGACCTTCACAATTAAAAAAAAAAGATCTTATATAAGGTTTGACGGGAAGTCCATCAAACCTGCTCATTCCTTGGAGGGCAAACATTTGAACAGATGATCATGTGGGGGAAGAAACAGGCTTTTGAATATGTTATTCTGCACAAAATGCCTCAGAAGCCAAGCATATGGAAGAGAAAATTATCATTGCTATGACCTTGCAGAAAACCATTATATTGCCCTTAAAAAGCATGCATGACTTTGGGTGCGAGTTCATTTGCTCTTCATGCACGTTATTATATGACCACAGTGTTGGGGGAATTAGGACAAAAGAAAGCATATTTTATGCTTTTCAAAATTGCTCTTAGAGCCAGCTTTCCTTCCTCAGCATCACTGGGTCAATTGCAAGGACCACAGAAAGGTCTGAATTTCACATTTCTGGAAGAGTAACCAGGCTGACATCTTGGTTACCTCTCTCTTTCTATAATATTTTAATTCTCGGAGCAAAAAAATGGCAGAGCTAAAGCTTTAGGTCCATAATTTGGTAAACATTCATCAGCAGTCTCGTAAATTTAATTAGTTCCGTCAGGTGAAGCATCCCAGAACTGTAATTTTCAGTCCGTGTGACGACGATTTTGTTTTGAAGGGGTAAGTGCCCATTTACCGAATCTGAGACGGTGCCATTTAAAGCGGGAGATATATGTTCCTCATACACGCCTGCCTTTCACTCCTATATTTTTTTTTCCAGGAAAGTGTTAATTAGTGGAGAGGCCTACTTTCCCTGAACACACAGACTTTCTGCTGACCTACATCTAGATTGTTTTATTTTTTCTCCCAAATCCCCAAATGTGGTGCAGCATCTTGTTTTCATGGGTCTGGGGGATGTAGGAGGATAAAGCAATCTCACGTTACATCCAACAGTCATGATTTGTTAAACATTAAATTCCAGAAAAATTAGGTTTTGGATTAAGCGATGAGAAGCATTTCCAGGAAATGAACGTAAACCCATTTGCCCATTTGTGCTTATCAGTGGCTTCTGAGCTTTACTGCTCTGCAGAGCACATTCCGATGGCTGGGTGGCTCCAGAGAGAAGCGTCCTGCTTTGTGGTGGAAGGGGACTCACAGAGCCAAGTCTGGGTTCACTTCCTTTTCTTTCCTGGGAATGTGGGTCCACTTCTCTTTCTTTCCTTTTCATTGACAAAGGAAGGGGATCCCTGCCTGACCCACATGTTGGTACACATTCTCTCTGACAGCATGATCCAGAGACTTTATTTCTGGTGAGCTGTAATCTGATGCTGAATCAAGAAAGAAGACCTTCTGTGTCCCTCAGCTAAGGGTCACACCATCTGACAGGCCCAGTGCATTTCTGGACATTTCTAAGTTCAGGCTGATGCCTTTGTAGCTTTGCCACTGGAGGACCGCACCTCCATGGAACAACAAAGGTGTAATTCATCGCTGGTCTCACCTGGGCTTGAAGGCTCTATCAGCTGGGTCTGGGAAGGAAGCAGACAGTCCAACTCAACTGGAACATTTGAGGGTGGTTCAGTGGGGACTTGATATAAAGGAGAACCAGAGTGCCAGCCAATGGTAAGAAACCATATAGAGCCTACGATTAGTAGCAGTGGGCAAGGCTACCATCCCCAGGCCTAAAGGCCTGAAGCACGGGGGAGGGAGGGAGCTGTGGAAAGGGCCAGGCAAGGGGAACTGGGACCTTTGGTTGAGACCTCGCAGCAACCCCACAGGAAAGAAGCCCTGGGACTGAATGTCAGAGTCTTACTTTCCTGCCCCCAGCAGGCCAGGCCTAACTGGAGCCTAGAGGCAAGGATCTCATGGAACCAAGTCCGTATTATTAGCCCCCCAGAGCTGGAACAGGGCTGAGATGAGGGACAAGGGATCTGCAGGAGAACGGAGGAGACACCCAGCCACGGGTGTTACGTAGCCCTCGAGGGAGAGGAGGGGGAGGTGGGGAACTTGGAGCCCACCATTGCCCGCTCCGTAACCATACTGCCCTCCTCCTTTGCGATTCAGTTCCAGCTCAGCCAGGTTCACGCCATCCTGGGACCCGGCTGACCTTGGCCCACGTCACTGTCTCTGTGCTTTACTGCTTAATTCTCGAGGCAACGGCCTGGCTGGCATCAGGAG
This sequence comes from Furipterus horrens, assembly GCF_987537825.1. Taxonomy (NCBI): domain Eukaryota; kingdom Metazoa; phylum Chordata; class Mammalia; order Chiroptera; family Furipteridae; genus Furipterus; species Furipterus horrens. The sequence continues at coordinate 7,759,703 of NW_028327182.1, forward strand.
GGTCTGTAATGCGGACGAGACTGTGGAAGAGCATTTCCAGAGCCCTGAACTGCTCAGGTGAGACCCAGGTTTCCAGCTTGTCTGCCTCGCTGTCTTCCCTCTCCTTTCCTTGTCCTTTGTTTCGTCCAAGCCTTCCTGATGCAGGTGGTTCCATCATTAGTCTACCTTCTCCTTCTTGAAATCACCTGGAATGTTCCTGAGACACCCACTGCTGACTCACACCCATCAGGAAAATTCAGGAGGAGGTGCTCCCGGGACCCGATTCCCTTAAGGAACAGCCTCTTTCTGTTCCATGTCTAGTTAATTTGTTTAAATGCGCAACTGGGGACGTTAGGGGACTGGCTCTAGGTCACAGAAGGGAGACCAGCTCCAGGACGTAGCCCCAGATTTGCCTTCCGTCAGAGTCGCTGAAATGAGGCAGATCTTCCCACTCCAGGCAAAGGCTGATTGCTGTTCGATTTAGTTCACAAGGAGAAGGAAGTAGATTTTTCAGGGAAGGATGTGCTGGAGTGAATCCGAGTAGCAATCAGAGACCCAGATGTGTCGCCCTGTCTCTCTGGAGCTTTCCATTATTGAAGTTCTTCCCCACAGCGTTTTTTCCCCACTAAAGGCTCTGGGGCACCAGGAAGATGGTCTATTTCAGTGCCAGCATGGAACAGGGGCAGATTTATAAATGATCACTTCATGGGGACTCATGCTAAGCGTATTTCACATTCAGCAATTCTTATCGGGCAGGAGCTTCTGGAGTCGTCCCTACAGTTCTCGGTTCCTCGGTGGTGTTTTTCCTAAGCTTGGGAAAAAAGTTGTCCAATATATATACTCTTTCCCATGATGTTTAATTTTTACTGGAATCCCTCTTTTTAGTGTCTTTTGGCTTTGACGGGATGCTGCTAACTTTTTCATTTAGGAATTGTTCTGAGCTCAAGAATACAGGCGCGCTGAGACTTAACTTCCCTAGGTCCTGGGCATTCGCTCACCCACTTATTTAAAACTTTTCTTCTCTCCTATGCAGAAATTCACTTAAAAAAATCAGAGTCTACCCACTTCAGGGACACAGAACAGCGTCAGCTCTGGCTGAGCTGAAAAGGCCCCGTCTGTAGGTGGAAGGCCTCCTACACTGCTTGCTTCCTTTTGTGGGCCTCTCTCTCTCCTCCCCCCTCGCCTTTTACTGAGAGACTGGGCATCTCCACCTGCCCTCTGGCTTCTCAGAACTGCCTGCCATGAAGCCCCAATGTGGTCTGTGAGCCCCACCCTTCCCTCACAGGCCCTTAGCTTCCACAAAAGGGGTTTGCTTTTCATTCTGTATATAGCTGAAGGACTAATGAGTTACTCCTTCCAGGGAACACATATGAGACATATATGGTCTGTCCAGAAGGTATCCAGCCATGTACTATGAAAAATATAGACATTTATTGAAGAAGATACAAGATACAAGAAACATTGTACACAGGACAATGATGCCTCACTCCCCTTCAAAGGAGGCACCTTGGGACCTCACACAGTTCTTCCAATCACCATCAGTTACCTCATCATATTTTCCTTAATCTCATTGGTAGTCTGAACTCTCTTCCCTTTCAAAGATGACTTTAGTTTTGGGAAAATCCAGGTGTTGCTGGGCACCAAATCTGGGCTGTAGGGGGGTTGAGTCACCTGTGTGATTTGATGTTTCACTAAAAAAACTCTGCGTGAGATATGATGCATGAGCGGGCGTGTTGTCTTGATGAAGCTGCCAATCACCAGTTGCCCATAGCTGCGGCCTTCTGAATCATCCAAATCATTTCCACAGAGGAATGTTCAAGCTTAATGTAAAATTTGATGCAGATTTGGTGCTCTACTTGCCCAGTCATTTTAAATGTGATGGCCACACAGCACACATGTTCACTCAATGGCATTACTGTCCCCACTGACTAGTACAGTGAAGTCGTCATTGTTCACGCATGCGCATTCCAGTCCACTCTCCTTGGCTGCCAAGTTATGTCTAGGTCATAAGAATAGTTCTCATTATATTAACAATGGCTGGAACTTTTCCAGATGGGCCTCATATATAAATTATATATTATATATAATATAGAAATTATATGTATATAGCACATAAGTATTTTAATGATGTCTTCTGGAGATAACGCTATAACTCAAAGGAGAATTTTGTTGGCTCACAGTGGGAACCACAATAACAATGTTTGGGGTCAGATAAATTCCCTTCAAATTGTCCCATGTGCTGTGGCTGCTGTTCTATCTATTCCTAAGATTGGGCCTGGAACCAAGCTATTCCCTAGTACAGTGGTTCCCATGTTTGACTGTATATCAGACTTCTCTGGGGAGTTTTAAACATGTTGATGTCTGGATCTGGACCACAGAGATTATGGTGAAATTAGTCCACCTGGGCACAGTCTAAATGTTGGGATTTTTCCAGACTGTCCAGGTAATTCTGATGTATGGCTGAGATGGAAAACCCTGCTTCAGCAGTAGGCTCTGAAGGAGAAAACTGACAGGTACACAGATCAGACTCCATCATCAGCTTGTAGGAGGTGGTAAGATGGCGTAGTTCAAATATGCCAAAGAGAAAATGTTTACCAACCTTTGTGTGCATGCGTGTGCGTTTTCCAAGTGTAAGGCTTGGTGTTTGGTACTGAGGACACAAAAAATGTCCACTTTCACCATCCCTGTCAACAAACTCAAATTGTTGAGGCATTTCTTGTCTTGAATATCAGGTAATTTTATCAGACACTGGGTGGCTAGATAAATATAATCTTAAAATTTAGTGGAGGTAGAGAAAGACAGAGATGCAAGGAATAGTCATCCAAGACTGTGTGACAAATATGGTGTAACACAGGTATAGACGAAATCCCATGGAAATGCTTACTTATGACCAAAGAAGTTTCTGGAATGAGGTTGCCTTTGAGCTGAACCATGAAGTGGGCTCATATTTTGACAGTAAGAGAATTAGGTGAAAGATCTTCTATACTGAGTGAGGACAGGGGTGTTCAAAGGGCAGGGCCACTTGGAGACCACTACGCATTTGCTCTGGCACCAGTGAGGCAGAGGATAGTGTATGGGGAAAGGGAGCTGGCACAGGTAGTGGAGAGTAGACTATAGGGGGTGTTAAACAATGCTGTAAACTTGGGGTCTCATTTCTTGGGCCATAAGAAGTCATCTATCTTTGTGAGTTTGAAAGGGCCATGGTCAGAGGGATGTCTCAGGACAATGACAAAGGCAGGGTTGGTATGAAGATGACCTGGAGAAAAAGAGGCTGAAATCAGGAGGACTGGTTGGGTGTGGGGAGACAAATGCCATCATTAGAGCCCAGAGAGTGAGAACATTCCTAGGACAGTGGCGGGAGGAATAGCAAGGAATGAAATAGTGTGCCTTTCAGTGGTAGAACTCTGTAAGAAATTGGAGGAGATGATGGTGAGTTGGAAAAAAACAATCGAAGATGATCCTGTGGTTTCCACTCTGGGTGGCTGCGTATCCAGGAAGGCCACCCTTTACATTGTGGGTGGCAGAGTCTCTCTGAGGGTCCACTGGGCTTCCAGCCAGCATCCTGAGGACCTGTGTCTGCTCCACTCACTGAGTAAGCACAAATATGTGTTCAATAAACAAGTATTTGTTGAATAAATAAGTACAGTTCTCCAAGGAAGAAGTCCAGCTGGCTGAGCAAGTTTTCAGAAGGGGAAGGCAGGGTTTTCCTCATGTTGAATTTGGACTTCCATTAAGGCAGCAGGAAGTTGGAATTGCAGGTCTGAGGTGTAAGAGAAAGGCCAACAGTAGACATGTGGAGATTGTCCTCAAAGGGACATCTAATTGGGAATTCTGGATGTGCACATAAAAAGGGAGCTAATGGTAAAATTAGCACAAGCTGGATGCCAGACAGCTGGTCCAGCCACTCTGTGCTATAAGAATTCACAGGAGGAAGCCTTTGTGATGCCTAAGTTCTAGCCCAGACTATTTTAAGAAAAACAATAGGTATGAAAGGAGGGTTTTGAAGGATGAATATAAAGATCCTAGGAAGAAAGAAAGGGGAAGCTATTCCAACTTGAAAGAAGACTATGAACAAAGCTATTGCTCACAGGATCATTGCTATTCCATAGAACTAGCCACATAGACCTCATCCAGCTGCTTGTTAGAAATGGAAACCGCAGGCCCTACCCTAGCTTCCTGCATTAGAACCTGCACTCCACCAAGATCGCTAGGGGTTGTGGGAAAACTCTAAAGTTGGAGAAGTGCTGGCCAAGGTCATGTAGAGGAGGGTTTGTGTCAAGGAGAATGAGGACAGATGAATGGCACACACTGCGCTCCTTTAGAAAGATCACTTTGGTAGACATGTAGAGGCCTCCCGAGAGCCTACTCTGATGAAAGGAAGCTGTCATCCAGCCAGGGAGGCAGAAGAAGTGATATAACTTAGAAAAATGTCCAACACTAGTCTGAGGTTCAGCATGGTTGATGCCCTTGGTGGCACTTGGCAATGGCTGGCATCGAATGAGGCTGCACATAACCACAACAGCCAGGGTGGATTTTCATAGCCTTTGCCTCTCACAAGCTGGGTCCCCTCCCTCCTTGGTGAACAACAAATTGTTTAATAGTCTTCTTTAGGTTTTCCCCAAACCAACCCCAATATGGCTGTTATAATCAAATAACCTAAAGTTCTTTTAGAGAATATATTTCCACTGTAGCTTTTCATTTAGCTTTATTGAATTTAGTGAAAAATGTAGTCCCCATTCAAATATCTTCACATAATAAGTTTGATAACAAGACGCTTTCTCATCACTTCTTAATAAATCATAGAGAAAATAAAATGGCAATGTAGATACAATCTTACTTTCCAATGACCTCATTCATATTCATAAATCACTATTACATTTTTATTAAATGATGTCAAGTCATTTTGTGTCTATAGGTGATTTTAAAAACATTAACAAATTGGTTATTACCTCAAAGAAAAATTTAACTTCATAATTTAATATGAAATTATTAGCCATGATATTTAGCTGGATAACTTTTGAGGGAAGATTATGCTGACCCACCAAAAACCTCTGTCAAGAATGTCCTCTGCCATCAAAGTGCATAATACCAAGAAGTTTGAAAACTGGGGAAGCTCTGTACCGTTGTTCCATTTTGATCTCTCCTACATGCAATTTCAAAGGCTTTGGCCCTTATCACTTAATTTATTTCCAATCAAAAAACAGTCAGACTCCCAAAAGGCCGTTATGCATCTGGGAAGAGAAGGAGAGACTGTGATCTTCACAGAAGCTCAGAGAGCTGAGTTTTGGAACTCTTCTCTCAGGCCTCTGAAATGCTCAAGTACAACACCAGCCCCCAGCTCTTGGAGCTCACCTACAATAACAAAATGGAATGTAAACAAATTGGGTATTCAAGAGGAAGAAAGGAACGTGGTACTAGTTATGCGTGTTTTTGTTCACCTCTGTCAGTATTATGCTATTGGGAAGGAGCTGACAGGAGAAATAATGAACTAGATGAAAGTGTGGGACGTGGTGCAGCCAGACACGAAGTTTACAGTTCTTTCCCGAGCAGTTGACACTACCTATTTCCTACTGCAGGCTTAAGCTCCCTTCATCGGTGTTTTCATTCTTAGCCTTCTCCTCTGTCCTTCGTTCTCTAAGGCATACCTCCCTCTCCACTCACGTCCTACCTCTCACACCGACTGCTGACGTATTTGTTACATTATTCTTGTAATGCAAGCACCTCCATCCGTATGAGTGGGAAAACACACATCCCGATGCTGGTTTTTATCAGAGAACCCTTACACAGTGCAACACTCAATGTGTGACGAGAGGAAGGCCGAGCCCTCCTCCTGTCCCCAATAGGTTGTCCATTCCTAAGTGCTTGCTATGGGCTGAACTGTGTTCTTCAAAAGGCTAGGTTAGAGTAGCCCCAATCCCCTGGAACCTCAGTATGTGGTCTTGTTCAGAAAGAGAGCCTTTGCAGACGTAGTTAGGCGAGGTGGGATTCAACTGGAGTAGGGTCTGCCAACAACTTCATTTCAGACTTGTAGCCTCCAGAACTGTGAATCAACACGTTTCTGTTGTTTTAAACCACCCGGTTTGTGGTAGTTTGTTATGACAGCCCTGGGACATTGACACAGTGCCTGTCAGCAAAGTAATGATAGCAACCAACTGTCACATGCAGCTGGGAGCCAGTTTTGACAGGCTGATGTTCTCAAGAGAGTTGCATAGCTCTCCTAGACCTGCCCCTCTTGAGCTCCAGAGCTGGGTCAGTCTAAACACACAGTGAACTTAATTAGACACGTGTGCTTCTCATGGAACAGAGAGGTGGCACCGTGTCCCTTTTAGATAAGGACAAGAACTTCACAATGGGCCTGTTTTCTCCAACTGCAGAGGCCGAGAAGCCCTAAATAAAAGGAGGGGAACAGGATGCTGTCTGTTAGGCATCTGTGATGCTTTGGCAAATGGAGTTGTATTTTCAGTACTCAGAGGGAACCTGCTATTTAAGTTCTTTTGCAAAGCAGAAAGAGATTTCTTGATTTCAGCTTTCTTAGAGTAGGGAACGCAGCCCTGAAGTAGATATTATTAAGAAAAAGAATCTTATTACTTGGTGTCAGGCCAAGAAGGAAAAGACTGACCTGAAGGGAGTTTTCTCAGACTTTGAAGGATGACTCATTTGGAATCATTCTACTAAGTGCTTTTCACTAGTGGATTTTAAATTGAAGAGCAGGTGGAATTCTAGTACTTACTTGAAACCCATGAGATTCTATAACTATAGACCAATCAATATAGTTTCTTTATACATGTAGTCACACTAGTAATACTTTAAGAATATTTCAACCTCATACCCTGGCTGGTTTGGCTCAGTGGATTGAGCGTCGGCCGGCGAGCTAAGTGTCGCTGGTTCGATCTTCCAGTCAGGGCACATCAGAGAAGGAAAACTCTGACTCCAAAAAACCTCCGCTGCCTTGCGGCATACCTCTTCAGGGGAAAGGCTAAGGGAGTAAACCCCGACAGAAAATCCGGAGCCGGAGTCCCTAAGGCGGTTCGACGTTGTAGTCAACACCGGCAACTCCTGCGGCGCACCTGAAGCCAAGCTGTATTGACTCCGTCTTTCCCTTGGACCCTTCAGCTGCGAAGAGAGGGGGGGTCTGCTGCATGGGCAACAGCAGACCCTCCATATCACCCTGCCCAGGCTCTGTAGCTTCAGCTTCACTGGAGAGGACACTCCAGCGTCATCGCAAGATGTCGATTCAACACGGGAGGAGACAGATACCGTGTCACTCCCGAGTCGGACTGCACAGCCATTCTCGGCGGTGCAGATAGACTCTTAAGAAGCTACACCATCGTCTCTCGAGGCTCTGTAGGTTCAGCTTCACTGGAGAGGACACTCCAGCGTCATCGCAAGATGTCGATTCAACACGGGAGGAGACAGATACCGTGTCACTCCCGAGTCGGACTGCACAGCCATTCTCGGCGGTGCAGATAGACTCTTAAGAAGCTACACCACCGTCTCTCGAGACGGACGGCTGCCGACGACGGACGACGATTTCAACCTCACATTCCAGCCCTGCTTAATTGCTAGGAGCCTACATTCTTCCAAATAAGGAAATTCCTTGGAATGTTCTGAGCATTTTATTTAGGATAAAATGGGAACATATTTAATAAAGCAAAAGAGAAGCTAAAGCAGAGGCATCTATAGTAAAATCATGGATTAAGCTGGAATTATCAAATAGGTACCATGCACTTCTGCTATACATAATGCTTTTCAAAAGCAGAAGTCTTTTTCTTATGGATGTGCAATTGCGTACTAGAGCCAGAACATACAGCCCAAGAAAAGGTTAAGTGACACTTCTAGGCACTGTAAGTGACTGAATACTAAAAAAAAATGCTCTGTGCTAGTGGGAATGAGACTTTTCATTGGAAGAGATTTAGCTTCACGCTCTGCTGGTCTCCACAGAAGTGGCCTTCACTCATTTTAGGGCAATGAACGGTCACGAAGAGCATAATTAACAGAACCATGAAGTTTTTGGATGGTTTTATGCGTACCAACTGGCAAACCAGCATTGACAACCACAGCAAACTTTTCCATTGAAAGATTGTGGGAAGAGGAAAGTCTGTGAATTGAAAACAATTCCCCCTCTGTTGCCAAGACTGCGTCACAGAGATTCTTGTTCATTTCAAGTTCACACGTGAGACTGCTCTCCTGGTTCAAAGGGATTTTTACATCAGAATTCATTGTGAATGAAAAACCTGAACATGCAAAACATGTTCTCTTAACAAAACACTTTGTAAATTTCTATAAGGCTTGCACAGAGCTGGGCCTGGGGTGGGCAAATGAGGTGCTTGCTTTGGGTACAAAATTTAAATGGGGAGCACCCAAAAATCAGCAATCAAAATCATAGTATTTTAATGCGATATTTTAAAACATTCATGATGAATGCAAAAACTCTGTAATGAAAAAATATCAAAATTTCAAATGAAGACAGAATTGATATTGCTGTTTTTTCCCCGCGGGTTCCTTTTCAGTACTGTGTTCACACATGCTTGTAAAACGGCCATCAATAAAACGCTAGGCCCAGATTGGAAACTTCCTCAGTCCCATTCTGAGGATGAGACATTTTCCATTGAAGTCACAATGATATCATGTTTTATGAAAAGCAAGTCCTCAGAGTTCCTTCATTCACTTATTCTTCAACAGCTGCGTATCCCGAGCCTCTGCCGTGTCCTGGACGGCTTGCGACCCACGTGAGAATACTTCACCAGTCATCAAATCCTCTGCTTAATTTTCTATTTTCCCTATTTCATGCTCTTCAACTTCCATTTTCTCACTCCCAGTTTTGGTCACGGAGGAGGCTGACAGAGCAAATGAGCAGCCCGAGTCCACTAACTCGGCTTTTCACATCTCCCTGTGTCTGGATTACCCTGCCGTGTAAGCTCAGTAACTCTGTGCTGATTCGGAGCCAAAGGAGGGATCAGCCCTGCGAAGCGCGAGGCCCTGCTTCCTTGTGCACGGGCCGAGGCTGCAGGCTTTCATTAGAGAGTTGGGCTGGCGACCACATAGCCGGTGTCGCTTATAAAACAGCAGGCTCCTGGGCCAAACGGGAAGCCATTCACAGTTCGTGGCTTCTCCTGGTGGGTTAATACTGTATATCCTTGTGAGTAATGCCAGAGCCAATAGAATCAATGAAGTCCAAAATGACCTTCACTCGGCCTGCCCTCTAACTGGATGGTCCCAGAGTGACAGACGTGCTGTTACTCCACTGGGGAAATGTAATCAAGTGAAAATGACAAGGATCACTTCTGCGTTGCTTTGTTCTCTGCCTTTCCCACTTCTAATCAGTTCTGGCAGGGTGTGGGACTCTCAGACATGTTTTCAAGTTTAATTCTTAAGACGTCATATACTTCAGGGTGACATTGACTATCCAGTGAGTTATGAATCCCTCAAATCTCTGCTGGGAGGGTGGCAGGCAAAACCAACTCCTTCCCAGGGACAGCTAGCTGCTCTTCCAGGCGTTGAATGGGTAGCTGGCCATGGAGAGAGTCCAAGACCAAGAGTGGCTGGAGACACATACAGCTTCAGGGACAAGCTCTGGGAAGTCGGAGGTGGCAGACGAGACCCCTGATAAAGGTTTTGCCCCCAGAATGGGAGAGTCAAAGGGGTAGCAAAGAGAGCGATGGCAGAGACAGAACTTCCTTGCCGCCATAATTTTTAGCTTCGTGGCTGTGCAGTTTCCCAGGGCTACCGTAGCCAAGCACCAGAGTCAGGTGACTTAAAGCAATGGATATTCATTCTCTCACAGTTTGGAGGGCTGAAGTTTAAGATCAAGGTGAGGACAGGGGGAATCTATGCTCCATGCCTCCTTTCCAGCTTCCCGTGGCTGCCAGCGATCCTTGGCATCCATGGTCTCTGACACCATTCGCTGCCTCTGCCTTCAAATGACCTTCTACTCTGTGCGTGTTTCCTCTGTCTCGGTCCCAGGTCCCTTCGTATTATCAGGTCCACAGTCATGCTGGATTTAGGGCTCACTCTAGTCCCGTATGACTTCCTCTTAACTTGGTGACATCTGCAAAGAACTCATTTCCAATTTAGGTCTCATTCCTAGGTAGGGGGCTTAGGACTTCCACATACTGTTTTTGAAATCATGTATCTTAAATGCAGGCTTGGGCAAAAGGAGGTTTACAGTTGTGAGTACTTGAAACAGAGTTGATTCTTATATGATTATTTATCAATGACTATATTATTTTCCCTGTGAAAAACTGTCAATGCATTTTCCCCCACCTTGTGTATGTTTTGAAGACACAATTCAACCCCCAGTCCACGATATATTTATTAAATAACAAAAAAGTATATATTCAGCAACTGGAAAGAAATAAATACAAATTCTTCAGATTGCTTTCATATTTTAGGGCTGTTTCTAGTTGCCCTAAGTGACAGTTAGTGCCTGGGATGTTTATTTTAAAAGGCATATTGTATTCAGAATGTCTTTAATGGGGCCATGGTCTGCATTGGAACAAGAGTCAACTGATTCTAATGGAGTTGGATCTGTGTACTTTGAAAAACATTGTTTGTGTTACCACTTTAACTCTCCAAAAATCATCTGTATTTTCCGTCAATTCCCAGATATTTTGTACATTAGATCATTTTTATTTACCTTTGTCTCAGCTTTATAATGTGGTGCATAAAATGATTTCCACAGTCAGTACTAACTCACTATTAATACCATTCATTAATTGCAAATCCGTGAACTGAGACCGTACTCAGCGAAACCATATATCATTGCAATCCTCACCCATTTTCCAAATTGCTTTGAGATCTATTCAAATTATAAAGGATATTTTTATTTGCATAAAAAATGGTTGCCATTTTGTTTAAAGATACCAGACGGAATCCAATAAAAACAAGATTCATCTTGATGATATATCCTTTAGCATGATAACAATCTAACATGACATTAAGAGCATCATTAGGAGCAAATGAATAGGCCAAAGGATACTACTGCTAGCCTGAGTTCTAATGAGTTTTCTCATCTGCACAGTGAGGTTAATTACAGAACCTGTTAGTACAGAACAGCCTGAGAGAGAATAAACATTCACTAAATATCAACTATTATTTTATTTAGTCATTAAATAATGATAACCTGTGCCTTTGGAAAAGATTTCCTCTGCTTTCTTACAAATGATTACCTAGGATACAAGAGGTAAAAATAGCAGATAAATCAGTGTTGCATTTTTCCATTGTCTTCCAAATATTTATGAATAATGAGGCTGCAGACAACTCCTTAAATAGTAGTTAGTTATGTTAGCCAGGGGTGTGTATTAGCACCTTTTATATAGACATGTATTAAATGTTCCCCTGTGACAAATATTTGCACACTTGGTAATCCTTCCCTCATTTTTCATTGTGAGCTAAAAGAAACCAGAGCCTTCTTTCCTTCCAGTTATTAAACTGTTAATACTTGTAAGTGAAACTTCAGAGAAAAATCTCATACAGTGGTTCAGTTTAAGTACAATGGTACTATAAAAAGTCTTTTATTTATATAGAACCATTCTTTGGCTCTATATACATAGTGATATACATATTTACACACTAATGTGATATATATATATATACATGTTTTCATCACATATATCCATGCCTTGGGAGGTGTTTAGGAGGAATGTATTTTATAGCTTTTTAAAGAAAGAAGAACTCCCAGAGGTCAAACAATTGTGTGATGCCTCTAGAATTTTGGTCTATTAATTTGCAGAAACACAGCTGTGGGCATGAAATGACCTCAACTTAGTTCCACGACTTTCCTTTGGGTTTGTTTTTAATTGGCTGCTATGTTGTTCAGATGCATGGCACAGCTAACAAGCAAGTTCCACGCTCAGGGGCGGTTAGTAATCCTGACCTGGGCTGATGTATTTACATGTTCGGCTGCCCCCGGATGAGCAATTCACTTTTGGGGAGTCTAAGGCTTGTATTCAGACCCTGAGCCCACTAAAGGAGTGAGCCAAATCCTGGTTTGGAACTGCCTTGTCCATGCAAGGAGACGGGAGGCTGGTAGACCTCCCTGCATGTCTCCTGGCCATCAAGCCTGTCCTTCCTCTGAATTCTCATGCTCTTCTTTGTCTCAGTGGGACGATCAAGACCCTCCACTGGAGATGGTTCTTCTCCTTCAGGATGAGTTAACACCGGTTGTTTCTGGATCTCCCTTTTCTCTCCGATCACCCCTGCAGCATTTGAGCCTTCACTTCAGGCACTAATTATTGATGCTGCTTGGACATCTTATTCATACACCGTCCCTCTGCTGTGTCTCCTGTGCTGTTGCAAGTGTGTGGCTGGAGACTACATGGATAACCCGGCCCAGGCATTTCTCCTGAGTCCTGGTCTGAACATCATGCTTTCTGGCCCATCTCAATGTCAGCATATCCTCATTTCTTTAAATATGTATATATATATACTTGGAAAAATATGTAAAGCTATAATAAAATAAATATATATATTTAATCCTCTCCCAAGGATATGTTTATTAATTTGAGAGGGGGCGGGGAGAGAGAGAGAGAGAGAGAGAGAGAGGGAAATGGAAACATCTATGTGAGCGAGAAACATTGATCAGTTGCCTCCATACTGGCCGGACTGGGGATCGAACCCACAGCCTTTTGGTCCACACGATGACGTCCCAACCAACTAAGCCACCCCAATGAGGTGTCCTCTCCTTTCCTAATAAAGTTGTTATCTCTACCGCCTCCACCCCAAGCCTCCTTCTTTTTCTGTGGTTTGGGCTTCTATTCTTGTTGCCATGATGCCCTCAGGAGCAAACTTCCCTCGTCACTGACCCCTTTTGTACCTCACTTCTGTGTCATTCTGTGCTTTGTCCAGCTCAGTGCCTTCCCCACCTGCCTGATATCCATGTCAGCAGCCCATCTATGTCTCTCCTCTGAGCCACAAACAGAATCTTTAAATGAGCCTTTCAGGGTCCTGCCAGATGAATTTTCTGGTGCATGGCTCTACTGAAAATCTGCAATGAGGTCCTTTATTTAAAGAGTAAAGTCCAAACAATTGTGAATTCAATCTACCATGTGGGAGTTTTAACCACATAGACACATTGCTTTTAAAACTCTGCCTACTCAGACGACCAGCAAAGACTTTCCAGTTAGATTTTGAAAACTGGTATAGAAGTAAAACTTAGGCTGGTTATCTGTCATGTTACGAACACTTGCTGAACCATGGCACATACGTTTGGTTCTAAAAACTAAGTGACCAAAACAGGGAATTAATGTGGCAATCATTTTTGGTTCTAAAAACTAAGTGACCAAAACAGGGAATTAATGTGGCAATCATTACCTAGAGTTGAAAAGAATTCATGAGTCTTTAAACTTAGGAAGGCAGATCTACATATCTTGTAGGATCATTAATCAATTTGAATGAAAGCAGCAATGCAATCTAATTGTAAGAGTCTCCTTCTTGGAAAAAGACGTAAAATTATAATAAAACCCTCCCATTATTTTCCAGCAACATGGGTGTGAATCCTTCACAATTAAAACAATTTCTTCAAAATTCTGGATTCTGCTCTTATCATGACTTTTAGGTGTCTTCACATTACTGCCTATCTCTCCCCTCCCCAGTTGATGTTAATCAGCTCTTACCCTTATGACACTTTTCAGCTATTGGGTTGGCACTCCCTTGGGGAGATGTGAGAATTCTCTCATTGCTTCTATCTTTTGACTCTGCAAACTTAGAGATTATGCAGATCTTAATTCCCATAGGTCTTTCTTCATAGAAAGTTTTAAGCAAAAGTTCTAACATTTCACTCCACACTAGCCCACTTTTATTTCACTACTTTGACCCACAAAGAGGATCACTCTTTCACTCTTTGGAGCTCTTTTTATGCATTCTTGCTTTCAGGGTTCCAATAAAGCAGTGACCCGAAGTTGCAAAATCTTCACATTAAACTTATTTTTCCTTTGGCAGGACATTTCTTGAGGTGGTAGCCCTGACTATCACAGGCCCCCAGGGAGCAGTCAGAGAGATCAGTTACATCGGGAGGATCTGTGAATGACAGCAAACGTCAGGGAGTGATTAGGAAAGAAAACTGAAGTAATAGCCCTGTGTTCTGTGCTTACAATAACAGCTTTTAATTAACTGATGCAGGATCCAGGATTTGCCTCCTCCCCCTCACTCCCCCAGTCAACAGAGCACAATGCCTCATTTCAAAACAGAGATCATGACCTCGCTCCCTCCTAGGTTAAGGGAAATGACAAGACAGAAGGTGAACCAGTTAATAGTAGGGTCAGACATTTGCAAAACATCGGCCATCTCCCACCCTGACTCAGATGCTAAATCAGCCTCAAGTGTGTGATACAGCAATGGCTGGGCTCTCCTCATCTTTCATAGCTTTACTACATAGACTTCTAAAACTTGGGGAAATCCCTTTTGGCCACTCTGTGACTGTTTCCTCATCTGTAGAAGTTAGAGTTGTTACATGGATGAAATGAATGACTCCAAGCACATCACAGTTCTCAGCAGAGGCTGGCCATCACCAAATGGCTTCCTCAGAGCACACTGTTGTCTTAGAGAGGGCTCAGTGACATCGGTATGCAGCACCTGGAGGCTATGGGAGGTGGATCACCAGAAAAGACAAGGCACAAGAGTAGCTAAAAACAGGACTGATGTGGTGGAGTTGACAAGTCTCTGCTGGTGTGAGGTAGAGGACGTGGACAGGCAGAAGGCAGTGCACTCTCAGCAAAGACGGTGACGGCCAGCAGTGTTGGTAAGCGCTGCTCCTCGGGCAGTGGGTCTTCTGTCCTTTTTTGCATTCCATGTTGCCTGTTGGTTGGTCCCCCAGACTATCTGTTTTCAGCTACCCCCAGAAGCAGATGATCAATTTCTAGGTGAAATCTTTCTTGGAGTAGGCTGGGATTATCTGGCAAGTCCCTGACCCCAAAGCGAGAACTAACCGTCAAGTATGATCTCTATTTATAAAATGATCATTGCTAACGAAGAACCTTAATTACAATAATACATGGTAGCTTGAAAATAAATCCATTGCCATGCAGAGACAATATCTAAACAAATGAAAGGACACAGGGGCAATAATTGGGGCAGAAAGCATTAAATGCCCGTGAATCACCTTCATCCATACTAACTGCACCACTGAAGGGCACAGAACTCCAGGTGCTTCCGGAGAAAGAGGCAACATAGCAAATAGCATGAGAAGTAAGAGGAAAGAAAATGGGAAGAAATATTTGCAGTCGTGAGGGTGTCTGTGTCTTACCCTGTTTGTGCCTCATTAGCTGTTAATATCATGGATTAAACGCACTATTGTTGTTACTGCCCAAGCCAGGTTCAAGTACTCACTCTGTCCCTAACCAGGTGTGAATTTAGACAATAACAACAAATTACTTCCCCTCTCCTCGCCGTGTATTATTGAGAAACTTTAGACTCTGAAACATTTAGATCACTTCTTGTATGGGTCATATGAACTCAGATTAGTCTTTTCCTTTTCTAGCATGCAACTGGAGAGTTCTGTCATACTTCTTCTCATAAGAAATGGAGAGAAAATTTTTCAGTTCAAAGGGTTATGGGAGGAGGAAGGAGGTGGCCACAGATTTGTCTCTGAACAGGGTGGAGGTAGAAAGACATGTGGAATTTCTTTTCTCCTCACAGTACTACCTTTCTAATGGTAGGCATTTAATTTCCTTCTGTAAACCTGTTGAAGACTTCCTTTATTTAACCAAGATATCAGATGAAAAGATTCAAAAGAACCTCTGATATTCACCAATGATACATTCGATAATGGGTTAATATACAAAATATATAAATAACTTAGACAACTCCACACCAAAAAGCAAACAATCCAATTAGAAAGTGGGCAGAGGAACTGAATAGACGGTTCTCCAAAGAGGACGTACAGAAGGCCAAGAGACATGTGAAAAGGTGCTGAAAAACTAATTAGCAGAGAAATGCCAATCAAAACCACAATGAGATGCCACCTCACATCTGTCAGAAAAGTTACCAGAAATAAATCAACAAACAGCAAGTGCTGGGGAGGATGTGGAGAAAATGGGACCCTTGCGCACTATTAGTGGGAATGCAGACTGGTGCGGCCACTGTGGAAAATGATGTGGAGGTTTTCCTAAAGTTAAAAATGGAACTTCCTTCCAACCCAGCAATTCCACTTCTGGGTATATATCTGAAGAAACCCAAAACAGTAATTTGAAAGAATACAAGCACCCCTATGTTCACTGTAGCATTACTTACAATAGCCAAGGTATGGAATCAGCCAATGTGTCAATCAACAGATGAGTGGCTAGAAAGGCTCTGGCACGTATATACAAGGGGATATTACTTGGCCATAAAAAGAACAAAATTTTAGCATTTGCAACAACATGGACAGACTTAGAGGCTATTACGCTAAGTGAAATAAGTCAGAGAGAGAAAGACAAGTACCATATGATTTCACTTATATGTGGCATCTAAAGAACAAAATAAATGAACAAAAAAAATAGGAACAGAGTTATAATATTGAGAACAAACTGATGGTTGCCAGAGGGAGGAGGTATGGGGGACTATATGAAAAAGGTGAAGAAATTACATACTAATTCATAGTTACAAATTAGGCATGGGGGTGTAAGGCAAAGCACAGGGAATATAGTTAACAATATCGTAATAACTATCTAACTATGGGCACTTGAATTATTGGAGGGAACACGTTGTAACCTATATGAATGTCTTTTTGCTGTGCTATACCCCTGAAACTAATAGAAAAAGTGTTAAATGACAAAAAAAAGGAAAGAAAGAGAAAAACCATTCTCCCCCCTAAAACCAAAAGAATCTCTGACTCCCATTCTGATTTTCTTTCTAAATTGTCAAGTGAATGAGATATTAGAATGCAATAATAGTATTAATTCCAAGCATGCTTTACGAATAAATTTTTCCCCTTTGTAAAGTCAAGTGCATTGCTTTTGGATCATTTTACTTTCCCTAAACCACGTTAACATCATCTCTGCTTGTTTTCCTGATTTTTGTTACAGACAAATGAGATACTTATTCCATGACCTCTCTGTCACAGAAGGTCACTGTATAAAATGCCAACCCTCCATTCAGATTTCTGAAACGTTTCCCATCCTGGGAAGAGCAACAAATCAAAAAACCAGCATCAGTGTGCAGATATTTTACAGCCCAATCCGGTGAGACTCTGCAATTTTCATACTGAGAAGTAATATATGACCTAGACAAGACCCAGACATAGAGGCTCATGAGAAAGACTACAGGGCTTTAAAATTATTGCCTTGATCATGAAAAAGAAATATGAGTAATCACTGCCATCCACCAACTCGGGATGCTCTTTGGGGGCAATCAATGTTCGAGAGAATCAGAGAACATCTGGAAATCAGCATATTTTGAGCGAGTTCACACCCTGCTTGGCTCATATTTCAACAGATCTATGTACTAGGCAGTATGTCGCCCTGAGGAAAGCAGACTGAGGATCGCCTCGGGGATCAGGAGGTTTCAGCAGGGCTAGAAGGGAACAGAGTGGGCAATCTCCCCTCACCAGACTCCAAGTGGTACACATCTGCAGCTCTGGGGTGCCTTGGTCATCTGAACCTACGGCAACTTTCTCTACCATCTACTGGCAAAATGGCTTTCAGGGCATTTTATGAATAAAAATTAATATGTAATCTACGTAAGGGAAAATGTCTCAATAACACTTCCTGGGCCTCTGTCCAAGTGAAGATTGGCAAACTGACCCTCCTCTCCTCAAACTTGATGCTGTAGATGAACCAAGAGAAAAGGAGAGAAATCATATTTGCAAGAGCCGGGTCTTGCACTAAGACAGGAAGAGGAGACAGGGGTTATTAACAGTGTTGATTTTGGCATCGATATTTCCCCTGAAGTTCAGATAATAACTCTAGAGTCTATATAAGATGCTTGATTCCCGAAGGGTCTTCATGTCAGAAATATTCAGTTCAAACCCACACATTTCTGAAACAGCTCGTATCCTGCCACATTTCCTGGATCCATCACACCTTGTAAGATCCTGGTTCTCTTAGTACATTATATCCTAAAAGAGGCTCTAAGGGAGATTTTATGTCAAGTAGTTACTCTCTTAGATGTCACACCGATAGGACTATAATTTGCATCCCAGTTTGCCTTAGGAACAAATTATGTATGTTCTTTCTAAAGGTATCTAGACATTTTTGAACATATTTATGAGCGCTCCTTTTCCACAGGTGAGGTATGTCAAGGTGTGCAGGCGCTGTGGCTCTGAGACTGCTGGAAAAATATCCCTGGGAGGATTTGCTGTTCATTTTGTCTGCATTGTATAAGGGTTTGTGGGTGTTGAGCAATTTCTAGCCTTAATTCGGACTGTTTTTCCCTGCTTTCCTAAGAGTGTTTTCTTCATTCCCTTGACTGCACAGGTGCTTCTCTCTGGTCCTGCTTTCCTCTCTTCATGGCTTTATTGAAGTTCAGAAAGTAGAAGCGCCAGGATGTTGGAAGGAAAGGATGACAGAAAGTAGCCCTTCAGACCGAGAACCATGGACGGAGCCCATGAACAGCAGTGCGTGCTTGTCTTTCTACCTCGGTACAGTAGTCAATGTTCACCCTTGTTCTGTGCCTGGTAGTTCCTTACCTGCCTTCACACGCATGTAATCATTTAAACACCGTAAGCACGGCTTAGGTATAACTGTTCCATTAGCCTGTTAAGGGATGGAGACTCTGAGCCTCGGAGACATGTAGGAAAGGGCACAGTGGGGACTTGAAGCTGGATTTTGGATGCCACGTCTGGTGCTGGCTCCAGAATGTTATACCTGATTTACCCGCGTGGGGAGGGCTATGGAGCTGCATGTTATTCTCTCGTCTCTAGACCTGTGGGTCCCAAATGTGTATTTTGGAACCACCTGGAGGGATGGTTCACATATGGATTGAAAGCCCTAATCCCTCAATTTTAGATTCAGCAGATCTGCAATGGGTCTCATGAATTTGATTCCTAACCAGTCCCTAGGCTTTGCTGCTGCTCTTGTCCTTCCCAGACACCATGCTTTAAGAACTACTGTGTTAGAATCTAGGACAGTAGTCCTCCATCTTGCTAGGATTTCATGGGAAGCTTTAAAATTACTTATTTACATCTAGAAGCCACTGCAGAATAATTGGATGATCATTGAGAAGGATCTCGGGACACTGGCATTTCTTAGTCCCCCAGGTAATGTGACCACACAGCTGCTCAGTGTCTGCTTGGATTAGGGGCCACGGGTCCAGGTAAGGGTTGGAAACCATTGTTCTAAGGCAGGGGCCAGAAAACTGAGGTCTCCAGCTGGTTGCTGGGTCTGTAAATAAGATTTCTTGACACACAGCCATGCTCATTTGTTTATGTGTTGCTTTGGCTGCTTTCAGGCCGTAATGACAGGGTTGAGCAGTTGTGACAGACCCCGTTGGCCGGCAAAGCAGAACATACTTCCTCTCCTGCTCTTCCTACATAATAATAAAAGCAAAACAGAGAAAACTATAGAAGGTACTGTCTACGTTTTTACTTCCAGCAAACCTTTCCAAGTCTTAATCAGGACAATGCTGGGAGCGTTTGGAAACAGGACAGAGGGTGAGGTCTCCTATCAGGGGCTTGATTTGAGGTTGTGATTCCATCTGTTTTAGATGACTTCTCTCCCTCTTTCTGTTTTCTGTCCACTCATTCTCCTTTTCCAACCAGCATGGTCTCTTCCCCTCTCTGTGGGGTCACACAGGTTTCTTAATCACACGTGGGGACTCTGCTCCGCTGGCTAGCCTCGTTTCCTGGTTTCCATGTGGGCAGTATGTTGCAGCAGACAAGGAACGGCATTTAGAGTTAGAGAATCCGAATTGCAATCCTGCCTCTGATACTTAGCTGTAATGTCTCAGGGAAGCTTACTTAGCTTCTGCGGACGTGAGTTTCCTAAACTGGTAAAATAGAGATGATAATGCCACACTCAACAGGCTGCTGCGAAGATTAAGGAAGATTAGTCAGAGTTCGCTGCAAACTGCAAAACGTCTTGCACGTCTGATTTATTATGATGAGCCGCAAGTGTCCAGAGTACAAGGAATGCACTGCAGGTCACTTCACTGGTTTCCTTTGGCGATTCACCAAGAAGGGACACGAATAACCCAGACTCTAAAACTGGGTTTATTCTGGTTAGACAAGGTGGGAAACCTACAAACTTCTCAGGCTGCCATTTTCTGTGACCGAGGCAGAGTCCAGGGTGGAAGCTTACAGCCCATGCACTAGAATGCTAATGAAATGCATTAGCTGCACAGCACTGATCTTAAGTAAAATTCATGCATAAGGCTGCACCTAATGAAAAAACTGGAAGAAGGCAAAAAAAAAAAAATGTGTCAGAAAACATGATTATCTAAAAATTCAAAGAAATAAATAAAGTGAAAGAAGGATATAGTGAAAAATAAGAGAGGCTCTGGGTCCTTCACAGTTAACTTCAGTGACTCATAAAAGCCTTGTGGGCTCAGCATTATAGTACAAGGGTAATGCATACAGATATTAATTCATACAGCATATGAAGAGCCTGGAATCTTTTTCCATCCCTGATGCACAAACCAATCTCATCCCCAAATCCCTCATCTATTGCCCTTGAGAAACTCTTGTCATGTACAGAATCCTCGCAATGATTTCCAGAAACTTCATGTAAACATAGAGAGAAAAAATGTTAACCTCTCTCATAACTCACAAAGAGAAAAGTGTCTCTCTTGTAAACAGAGATGCTCACATCTGTTCCTTCTCTTGCAATCTCCCCGACATCAAGTTCACTCACAGCAGAACTCATTATTGGTCAATTCAGACAGAACCACCAAACTGATTCTGTTTATTTTTAAAAAGGACAGAAAATTCCAGAGAATGAAAAAAATGCTTTGAGAAGTAATCTACTCCTTCCGATGATTTCACAAAAAAGGCATCATCATTTGTGTCAAGCCATCTTTAAACCGCGCATTCCCAGTTCTGCTCTGAAAGCAGAATCAGCCACAGTTTGGAGAAGAGCCGCTGAGCCAGCCCCTTGCCAAGCAGGAGAAACCGGCAACGAAAACTAAGTGCCGAGCAATTATGCAAAGACTTCAAATCTTCTATTTTGATACAAACTTGCAAAGTGAAACAGAAAGGATGTAATTTGAACAATCTGTTAGACCAGACTGCTAGGATCTTTCTCTTGCTCTTTTAAAACAATTTTTTTTTAACCACTTGAAAGCTTCACTGTTCATCCCTGTTGCAGTTCTAGAATCAGGCGACACCTAATCATTACACTTCGGTTCAATCCAGCTGCCAATCAATGGGCCATGTTCGGCGCCCTCCCGACCAATTTCTGGACCCTACAAGCACTTACTGGAAGAAATAAAAGTCGAACTGGGATGAGAGAAGGGACCCAAAGGAATTATGAGATCAAAAAACATTACATTCAGAAATATCATATAGTCAAGGGAGCATCCAGTTTCAAGAGCCCAGGTTGGGGTAGTTCTTTCCGCCCACCTCATCCATTTCCCTTCTTTTAATTCCCATCTCAGAAAACATTACTGCTACCTAGTTAGCAAGTTATCAATTACTAGGTCTCAGAGAGCAGAGACCAACTCTTTGGTAATGCTTGATTTTTCCCTAGCCCACAGAAGAGAGAGAGAGAGAGAAAAGAGCAGATGCTTTCATTTTAGAAGCCCTTTGATATCACCCCAAATTGGCTTAATATCTATGTTGCGCGTGCTTGAAACTTTTCCTGCGCGAGGAATCTCTTGCTTGAAATAGGCTCCTAACAGATGTGTACCTTTTATTTTTTCCTAAGTAATGACTCTTGCTTTCTACCTTCACTGGAAAGCTGCTCCTTCTGTGTTTAACTCTGGGGTTCCTTGCTAGGCTTTTCCCTCGATGTTATTTAAAAATACAAATTACGTATGAAGCAGACATTTCAGAGAGAAGCTCCAGCAATACTTCCACAGACTTGACAGACAAACGCTGCTCTCCATATAAAAACAAGAGGCTCTCTTTGCTCCTAAATTTGTTCCCAGAATACAGATGGATCCATGCTGGGACCACCGCCTGGCTCTGCTGTGACCACGCAGCAGTTCGATGTCTGCTCGGGATTAAGGGCCATCGACCCAGATAAAGAGACGGGTCCAGGTGGCCAGTGAACACCCAGTCGTGGTCTCTCTCTGGAGTTTCCCTAAACCAGGAATTGGCAGACTGTTCCTGTGAAAGGCTAGTATCAGCGTTGGAACAGAGAAAGCCTTATTTTGGGCTTTGCAGACCATATGGTCTCCCTCATGGCTACTTGTGTGAAGGCAGCACAGATAATACCTCGATGAATAAACAGGGCTGGGTTCCAATAAAAGTTTATTAATGAAAACAGGGGGCGTGGTCTGTGGGCCAGTTGGCCTATTCTTACACACAACGCGTCTGACCGACTCACCCAGCTTCCAGTTCACCTCGTTCACTGACCCCCGTCCTAAAGAAACACTTCGCTGTGTTCCTCAAATCAGTCTGCCAACTAGAGTTGATTTATAACCTCCAAATCGAACTAAAATGTGCTAGGACAAGGAGGCCCATTTTATTAAGTTTGAGGGGGGAGGAAGTCCAGTTTCTGAGATCAAAAAGTGATATTAAATGTGTAGAACCATTTTATATGCTCACTTAAATGTTAACCATCAGCCTCTTAGGAACACCTCAGAACAGCCAGGACACCAGCAAACCAGAGCCTTGGGAAGCAGGTGAAGGACTTAAGAGCCCATATGGGCAGTTTGTCCTCTGCACATTTTTGAGATTATTAGTTCCTGATATTCTCTGATGTAGGAGGTGGGCCTGCGGGTCCTCATTTCTAACAGGCATCCAGGTAATACTGATGCTGCTGGTCTAAGAGCCTCACTTTGAAGAATAAGAGCTTAAGCAGTGGCTAGTGGCAGTGGCTACACATTGGAAAGTCCTGGGGAGAGTCCTCAACACTGAGGCCTGGGCCAGCCCCAAACCAAATGGGATCAACATCTCTGGGGACAGAGCCCCGACATCAGTCTCTGTGAAAGTTCCCAGGTAACTTTATTTTATTGTTTTAGTTTTTAATCCTCAAGGGTCAGGGTGGGGGTGGGGGGAAGAGACAGAGAGACATCAATGTGAGAGAAACAGCAATTGGTTGCCTTCTGAACGTGTCCTGGTCCTGATCAGGGACTGAACCTGTGACCCTTCAGTGTATGGGGTGACACTCCAACCACCTGAGCTACACAGGTCAGGGCTGGGTTCCCAAGTGATTTTTAACATAGAGTCAAGATTGAGAGATGATGAATTAGAGAGAATCAGAGATCAACTGACTTGCCCAAGGTCACTTGGCCAAGTACAGGATTTAAATGAGATACAATTTTTGTTTGCCTTATACTCTTCAGAAATGATCTTACCAATCCTTACTGGGCAGAACACAGGTAGAGGCTGTAACGTTGCCAGGATAACGGCAAAGATGAAGGAGGAGGAGAAGAGGAAAGATGAGGCTGAACTTACTCAAACACATTTGATATCAATACTGGTCCAGGGAACAGACACAGCAGGTGGTATCTGCCTTGCACCCCTGTGAAAAGCCCACTCATGGCTCTTTCTCTCCTTGTGGAGGTGACATGGCTAAGGAGCCTCTCGGAAGGCATATTTAAGTTCAGAAATGTGCGGCACCCTCAGCTCCTTTGATGAATCACCCCACGACGAAACCTTAGAGGCTGAGTAATCACATTTGGCTTCCTTTCTGCCTCTTGGGAGGTTCAAAAAGTCATATTTATGGGAATGGGCAAAAGTTCTGACCCAGGGATTTCTTTCCTGAACAAAACCAAGCAAAGGAAAGAAGGAGAAGGAAAAAATTTTCTGGGGGAAAATTATGGGACAACCCAAGATTTTCTGGGTTTCCCAAATGCATTCAGCCTGACAATGTGAGTGAAAGGGTGTTTTCTCTTGGAAAAACACATGAATTTCAATGACATTTGCACAATTATTCAAGATCAGATCAATTTTCTCACTCTCTGCAGAGCCTGTGGAGTATAAACTACCCTTGGTGAAGAACTTGGTTGTGTAATTTGGGACATGCAACCCCACGGGGGAACTGAAATTGTGAGGGAGGAATTGGCTGTCTCCCAGGCTAAGCAAATGGCAGCTGCAGAGGGTACTGAGGTGCAGATTTGCTCCTGGGAACCACATCCTTTTAGGTAGAGGAAGCGAGGGGCCCAGGGTCTGTGTGTGTGTGTGGGTGGGGGGGGTCCTGGGAACACTGTGAGCTCATGTGAAAATTCAGAACATTGAACATGCAGGGAGAACTCAGTGTTTTGCCAGATTTTTTCAGAGGCTTAAGTTCAAGCATGACTTTCTCCCACCTCTGTTCTTTTGGGATGTTCTTGCGGATGTTTTCTTCAGTTTCCCTTCCTTCCTCCCTCCCTCCCGTCCTTCCTTCCTTCCTTCCTTCCTTCCTTCCTTCCTTCCTTCCTTCCTTCCTTCCTTCCTTCTGTCCTTTTCTCTCTCTCTTCTGTTCCTCCCCAATTTGCTTTAGGACAATAAAGAAATGTGAATCCTGCCTTAAAAGGCATTAAGCAGATTTTTCTGAACAAGAAATAAAACTCTGAGGGTTCCAGTTTCTCTGGGAAGTGTCTCACCAGCCTTATTTCAGCTGGCCTTTTGGCCCCACAAAGTTCTTTCTTGGAGCTTCAATGTGTGATCCAGAACCCATGGGTCAGTGTCCAGTGGGGTAGCACATTCCACGGAAACTCATGACTGTGTTACTCCAAGGGTCTGTAGGGGTGCTTCTGCCCAAACATCCCCTACGTCACAAATGTGGTGAACTGGGCTGTCCAAGGTCACACCACCCTGCAGGGGCCGGAGGTAGAGTAGAACCAGGTCTCCTGACTCCCAGGTCAGCCATTCACTCCTGCAGCAGGCCACCCCACTTCTCTGGGTTGGGACTCAGGAATTGGCATCTTAATAAGCTTGTGATGTAGATGATCCAGGCCTGGTCTAGGGAGCAGAGACATCCTTTGAGATCATAGCAATGCAGCAGATCTTTCTTTCTCTCCAGGAAAAGGAAAAGGTAATTCTCAGTTGTTTTCTTTCCCAACAAAATCAGGGGGAGGGAGAGGAGGTGTGCTTGGGTGAGGAAGTCAGTTTCAAAGTCCCCAAGAGAGCCGAGTGACTGCTTCTCGCATTTAGAAAACTTCTCAGCTAAACTCCTTTGTTTTAAGAAAAGGAGGCGCTGAAGTTACTTAAGGAAAGAGGGAGAAGCATGTGAAATGATTTGCACTTAAGAGTCAATTTTATAGGAATCAACGATCACACACCCCTTACTTTGTATCACACAATTTGTCAATAAAGCCAAAAATAATGCAAAAATCTCCCCTTCCCCCAAATGACCCAATGACTTTTGAATAGATTCCCATTATTGTGACCCTCCAGGCATTGTTACTGTAACAATGGCAATCTTGAAGAGGGAGCCAAGGCCACCATGAAGTGTCAGCTTAGCAAAGAGACGGTCCTTCCAAGAGCTTGATATTTTCAGAATGTTTTGCTTTGTTTTTTGCCCTGACTGCAGTAAATTTACGACGCTATAAAAACACCTTTGAGTCTTGTGTTGTGGCCTAGAGCTCCAGGACGAAAGCAATGGCAGAACGGTGACTTCAGAGGGTGGAGCAGGAGAGAAGGGGCGCTGGAGAGCGCGTTCCCTGGAAGACGGGCCAGAAGACACCGCACAGCACCGAGGAGAGTAAACCATCTGCGGAGAGGTGCTCAGTAATTAATCATCTCCAGGAGACTCCAGCAGTCTCTGGCCTCATCCGCAGGGCAGTTTTGCTGACACAGAGGGAAAAGACATTTCCAGAAACACAGCTAGTAAAACAATATTACGGCCACATAAACAGCTGGTTCCAAATGAAAGCAGGGGGCCCTTATTTTTTTAAATGATGCATGGAATCATGCACGTGGAAAAAGAAATCCCCAGATCTCCTCTCTATGCCTTGGTCTTTGTGAGTCTTGGATATATACTGTGAATATTTGTTCTCTCCTGTTGGTGTTAGTAGATGCTGAGTTACACATACCAAAGTCCCTCGAGAAAGTTATTATTGACAAAATAAGAGTAGGAGGTGGCATTTCTAGAAAGTCTCAGAAGAGGAGCAGATGAGTGTTTCTGCTGCCATTTTCATGACTTACAGATTGCTGGTGTGTGCAAACTGGAAAGGGCTTAGAGATTTTCTTCTTTATTTTTATCATCTGCTTCGCCCTTCCCTCCCTGCCATTTTAACTAAAAGGGGGAAGTTGGAAGGACTCACTCGAGGTCCTACTGCTTTTTCTGCGCTGTCACTGGAAAAATGGCAGCACTTGGGGTGGAATTCCTTTTGCCAGCTAAGTTACAATCCGCTTGGATGAAAACAAGAGTCGGTATAGGTTTGTTAGTTACATTCGGACCACCTCCCACCTGTCAGAGTGGCCGTCGTCAGGAAGAAGAAGGTAACCGTTGGCGGGAGTGTGGAGGAAACGGAACTCGTGTGCACAGTTGGTGGGAATGTAAATTGGTTCAGCCCCTGTGGAAAACAGTGTGGAAGTTCTCCCAAAAATTAAAAATAGAGCTGCCATCTAACTCAGCAATCCTGCTTCTGGGTGTGTAGTCAGAGAACAAGAGAACAGGATATTGAAGAGGTCTGCACTTCCAGGTTCCTTGCAGCACTGTTCCCAATAATGTCGCTACGGGAACAACTTAAGTGTCTGTTAACGGATGAACAGATGAAGATGAGGTATATGTATATGCGTGCACACACACACACACACACACACAATGGCATGTTCTCAGCCATGAGAAAAACGGAAATCCTGTCATTTGGGCCAACATGGATGGGCACTGAGGTGTCATGGTAAGCGAAATAAGTCAGACAGGGAAAGACAAATGCTGTATGATATCAGTTCTATGTGGAATCTAAAGCGGTTAAGCTCACAGAAGCAGACAGTAGCAGGGTGGTTGTCAGGGACTGAGGTGGGGAAATTCAGATGTTGGTCAGAGAGCACAGACTTTCAGTAAAACACCAACAAACAACCAAACAAAACACCAAGTATACCACTCTGGTGCCAGATGTTGATAGTGGGGGGAGCCGTGCATTGGGGGGACATAAGGTACATGGAAACTGTACGTTCTGCTTAATTTTGCAATGAACCTGAAACTTCTCTGAAAAGTAAAACTGCTAAGGAACAATAAATTACCTTCTTTGAGGCAGTGAATTCAACAAGTTTGATTCTACATTACTTTCGTTGTGATTGCAATATTGTGGCTTTTCTTTGTCCTAGAACATAGATAGCTCAATGCCCCAAATTCGTGGTCTTCGTGGAATAAAATAGAATTAGAAACAAGTTTACTCCCATCAGGGTGCCATTATTTTCAAAAATGCATTACTGGATGTATTACCTGAATCGAAGTTGAAATGCAAAGACATGTCTTAGCTCTGAGCCCGTGTGATTTTTGCACCAGCTCCTTCACCCCTCAGGACTCTGGGGTACCTACTGCTAAAGTGGGGACACTGAATTAGATGGACTTGCATGGCTCTCCCATGCTAAGGATCCTTGAAAGTAGACAAACGTTCTGAATTGTTGCTTTTTGCAGTGATGGAGAATCTGCACATTGGCTGGATGCTGTCTCAGTGCCCATACGACCCTCTTGAGGAGGGTGGTCCAAGTTCATGGTGAGGAAGGAGGCCTTGGCCAGCAGTTTTAAGGATCAGGCCTCTGATTTCACTCACCTTCTACTTACTTAACTGGACAAACAAATGGCCTTATCTGTAGAGCCAAGCCAAAGCCAGATGTGGCTTTGGATACATCACGGTCCACTTTGCATCACAGTGGCTCCAAAGGACCGAAAAATTGCTGATGGCATTTGAAGATAATGCAATGATTTGGACACAGAAGATAAAACTTACATAATAAAGATTTTAACCCAAAGTTAGGAATCCTGAAGAGACTTTATACAATTCTCACAAGCCTATTAAATAATGCACTGAAAACCTCTAATTTTAAATCAACAGAGCCATAGCTTTTCCTGCTAATCACGCATTCAACCAAAGATAATTTACCTAATAACACTATGACTCTATAGGAACAATGTATAAAATGAAGACCTTAAATCCCATGATCAGCAAGCAGCCTTTGAGAAGATACCAGCAATGTAATGAAAAGAAATCTTAGGAGGATAGTTGATTTAATGTTTTAGAAACACGCAGTCATCACCATTCAGACCCCACTACCCTCTGTCCCCAGCCCTTCACCAAGAAAGATCCTTTCTTCACCTCCCTTTGACTGAGCAACACTCTCTCAGGCTTCATCATGAAATTATGGGAAGGTGCTGTGGGCACCAGAAATAGCACTAAGTATCAGAGAGGAAAACTTCCCTCCTCCCTCCCTTTCTTCCTTCCTTCCTTCCTTCCACCCTCCCTCCCTCCCTTCCTCTCTCCCTCCCTCCCTCCCTTCCTTCCTTCCCTTCTTCCTTCCTTCCTTCCTTCCTTCCTTCCTTCCTTCCTTCCTTCCTTCCTTCCTTCCACCCTCCCTCCCTCCCTCCCTTCCTTCCCTTCTTCCTTCCTTCTTTCCTTCCTCCCTTCCTTCCTTCCTTCCTTCCTTCCTTCCTTCCTTCCTTCCACCCTCCCTCTCTCCCTTCCTCCCTCCCTTCCTTCCTTCCCTTCTTTCTTCCTTTCTTCCTCCCTTCCTTCCTTCCTTCCTACCTTCCTTTTTTTTATCTTAAGAAGAAAGAGTCATTTGATGTGAATGTCCAGAGGGAATTTATCAGCTGAAATGGACTGCCCATAGTCAAAAAAGGATCCAACTTTTCTAAATAATAAGATCCCAGCAGCTGTTTGCTGACAGGGGTCCCCTGTGTACTCTATATCCCAGGAGGAACCTGGACTGAACTTGGCTCCCCACACTATGCTCCCTTTATTTAGACCGTCTCAGTCAACTGCTGCAGGGAAGCCCTGGTTTTGACCGAGGGACTGAGACCTGTCCCTTCCAATCACAACTATACAAAGTGTATCCTCATTTCCATCAGTACCAACCAACCAGAGCCGCATGATTTGAGCCAACTGGAACCGTATGAGTCAGAAACCTCATTTACATGATGGACCAACATGGGAACTGTGGTTGGGAGAAGTCTATGAAAGGGGGCCTCTCCTTTGTCTCCACTAGGCACACGTCTGTTTTCTACAGGAGGCTGTCCGCCATTTGTTAACCTGAATCAAGTCTCTCCTTGCTCCAGTGCCTTTTGGGTTCATTTACACTTGCTTCTCTTCCTTCTTCTTTATTTTTTCAAGCAGAGGATCTTACGAAGCTACAACAGATCCTTGGAAGACATCGATTCATTCAACATTGTTTCATTATAACATTGATGAGATGACACAGGAACTTCATTCTTGTGATATCAAACTACAGAAATGACATTGTATGTCATTTCTCTTAAAGCTATCAATGACATTCAGTGCAGACTGACTGACCGAGGGCAACAAAGAAGAGATAAAATAGCAGCAAACCCACTAGAGGGTTTCTTTTCCTCTTGCTGAGGGCCGTAGAAACCTCACAGACACCAGGAGAATTGTTACATTCGGCCCCTGGGAAACAGCGAGCCAGCCCTGGGGGTCTCTTCACGGGAAACATCGAATAGTTCTTTCCAGCGATTTCAGCATTTACAAAGGAGGTAAGACACAGGAAAACCCCGTGTCTATTCTGAAGCTCTCCACAGATGCGGACCCTTCTTGTTTGCTTAACCAGGAGAGGCTGTTGAGCAGATCCTGCTTCAATCTAGAACTACATTATATTTTGTAAGACAGGAAGCGGGGGTGGGGGGTGGGGCTTGCAATTTGGTAGCCATAAATCTGGGACAGAATTAAGAAACCCGAGTTCTTGCTCTGGCTTCTGTCACTGGGGAAATCTTAATAACTTCGTGCCCGCTTCTGCTTTTATTTTTAAGGAGGTCAAGATGGGGGAATGTAGAAATAGCTTCCAGATCCTTCTCCTACTCATTGTCAGTCGCCCTAGTCAAACCCACTCTCTGAGCACTGATTGTTTTACAGTTAAATTGCTGTTGAAGACTCTTCCCTGGATTCCCCTTCAAGTGAGTTACAAAAAAAAAAAAAAAAAAAAAAAAGGCTATTTCAGATGCTGTTCATCTTTGCATCCGATTCAGCCGCCTAATGTGGGTTAGTTCATGTCATCTGCCAGTACTTCTCCCTTGCCTGGCTTGAATGGTTTTGAAAAAGGCTTCCAGTGGCCGTCCTTGGTGGGGACCGGAGGCCTCGTAGTAGTGAGTCACGGGAGATGTGGCGAGTCCCGCTCTCCATACTCCATCATTCCTCTAGGTTATTTTCATCCACCATTTGGCTGCGTGTCCCCCAGATACTTTTATAGAACTCAGTTCTCTTATCAGCTTCCTCAGCGTTCACCCTGGGACTTTCCATTGTAGCTGTGCTCTGTGGCTGCACCTTAGAGAGACGCTCAGCGTTGGCTTTCTTTGACAACCACGTGGAAGTCAGCCTTAGTTCCCGCATCTAGTCCTCAAGACAGGAAGAAAAGCATTCGTAGGTAGCCTTTGCTCTCCATAGATGCTGAGGTATGAAGCCAAAGCAGCCACTTTCTGTATAGAGAAAGGGCTGGGGCAATTGAGTTTGCCTACAGGCTTTGTGCTAAAGCCAATCTGCCAATAAATTACTGAGCTCTTTGAAGTTAGATAGTGTCTTTGTTTATGATTAATACTAATAACGGTCATGCTTTATCTATTGTTATCATTATTATGATCAATACTATTGATAATCACTGAGCTTAATGCAGACAATGGCTAAGCTAAGAGCTCTGTGCACATCGGCTGCTGTCATCAACCTGGATTACTCCTGCCTGACAGATTAGAAAGTGCGACAACAAGGC
Source organism: Furipterus horrens (assembly GCF_987537825.1). Classification (NCBI taxonomy): domain Eukaryota; kingdom Metazoa; phylum Chordata; class Mammalia; order Chiroptera; family Furipteridae; genus Furipterus; species Furipterus horrens. Next base: position 7,790,559 of record NW_028327182.1, read on the forward strand.
TATTTGCTCAGGACCAGGCAGCCAAGAACTTGAACTCTGCCCGTGCAGATCCGAAGCCCTGGCTTTGGCACCTACGCGGGACAGCAGGGAGAAGTATGCTGTACATACACCAGGGCCCTGGTGGGCAGTGCAGGCCCCTCACCTGGGCTGGGGAGAGAGGAGCAGGAGGAGAGAAGCGATCCACACCACTCGACCGCGCGGGACTGGCTTCTCTCCCCCCACCCTGGTCCTTGTTTGCACCGTGTGGATGTGGGTTTCTGAGGCCCATGCTTGCCCCTTGTTGGAGGCCGTGAATGAATGAATGATTGAATGAATGAATAAACAAACGAACAAACGAAACACAATGTGCCACGCAAGCCTACCGAGCAGGCATATATTATGCATTCTCCATGTATCAGCACTAGCCCCTCAGGTCCCGGTTAGGGCCTGGGCAGATTTCTGAGTGTTCTGTTTGAGAGACGGCCAGCTTAGAACATGCCGGTTCCGCAATCCACAGCAGAACAGGCTGCTGGTCTGAACCCAGCCCCTGGGTGCCTGCAGGCTTGGCCAGTGTATCTCCTTCCCCAAATTACTTTTCCTTTTTAAGAAAAATGGTATGAAAACATTATTTTAATTTGCTTGTTTTTAATTTTATATACATTTTTATTTATTTTTAATTTTATTATTTTCATTGTCGTTGCTATGACTAATAATGAAATATTATAAAATATGTGTTTTAAGTGGGTTGAAAACATACTAATCACAGTAGTTTGAAGCATAATATTCCATAACACAATTAATTAAATGGTTCTGAGCAGTGGTGTGAGGCCCACTGGCCATGAAAAGTGTTTCACAATGATTCTTCTGAGACGCTCCAGGAAGGTCTCCAGCTCTGAATCCTGTTCTCTTTGTCCTACCACCCTGGGTCAGTAAGTTGAAGAAGGATCTTTCCAGATGCCAACAAGGAGACAATGTGAAAGGGTGTACCTGAGTTTGACTTTCTGAGAGTAGCTTTAGTTATGTGTGACATCTTTGGTGGATAGGGGCAGCAAATTAGCCTGAGAGGCATTGCCATTGCTGGGATGGGGCTGCTCACCTTGCTGGGATGGGGCTGCTGGCTTTATGGATTGGAGGTTTAGGGGTGACCTTTGTGATGAGGTGAAGGCATGCAACTACTCTATGGCCCAACAAAATAGGATGTCCTAAAATACTTATAAGCAATAGAGAGTTCTGATAAATAAACACAACCTGTTCCAATGCTCTGATCCAAAGTAGCATGATGTTTCTCCAAGTCAAAGGATTTTAACTCATAGCGGGTGGAGGAGTTACTCTATGTGTACCTATGTGTATTTTTCTGTATGTTTCAAGGTAAGTATAGAAAACAAGACCCTCTGATGGACCACCCAGCTAAAATCAACTAACACTGCTACATAAAATATAGAAAACACATTTTAAAGGAACTGGTGAGTTAGGAAGAAAGTAAGAAATCCTTTAAGGTCAAAAATTAAGTGAAAATAAGAAAATAGGACACAGAAAAGGACACAGAAATACTGAGGGTGGCTTTTGACATAAGGACATTTCCTGGGCCCAAATGTCCTGAAGTTTTGGTTTTGGTTGATTTGCAGGCTGGGGTGACGGATAGAAAATTAAAGGGTAGGGGCTCCCTAAGGACACCAATCTGTATCACAGGAAGCTGGAATTCCAAGGGAGTTAAATCCTTCGCATAAGAGTGAGATATAAATACTCTTCACCACAGACCACAAAGGCTTTCTAGTGTGTAAGTTCCAAGGAATATAAGCTCACACACACCCAAAAACTCCACAGCCAAACAAAATATAATATATATAAGGAAACAAAAGACCATGTGCAAGACCCGGCAGAGATACCAGAGGGGACCAGCAAATGTTTCAGATATTACAAGTTTCAGACACCAAGTTTAAAATAAATATGCTCAAAGGTAGAAAAGATGGGATTTGACAATGTCAATAAGGAGTAAGATAGTATTAAACCCAGGATAAAGCATATCTGAGAAAAGACCAAATAAATATTAGACATGAAATGTATAATTGTTTAAGTTAAAAACTCAGTCAATGGATTTAATGGAAAAGTAAATAGAACTAAAGAGATAGACAATGACCTGAGAAGTGGGGCTAAGTAAGTTATTCAGAATGTAGCAAGAAACAAAGGAAGGTTAATAGACACGGAGGACAGAGTGAGAAAGTCTGACATGTCCGATCAATTCTGTAATAAGAGTAGAGAAAGAGAGAGCAACATTAGCTGAAGCAAGACTTGAAGAATTAACGACTTGGAATTTTCCGGAATTGTGAAGGAGGCCAATCATGACATTAAAAAGCCCAACAAATCCTAAGCCAAAGAAAAGCAAAAATCAATAGCTAGACACTTTACAGTAACATTGCAGAACGGCAAAGAAGACCCTGAAAGGAGCCTGAAAGAAGATGCAGGTGACTTACAGTGGGAGGACCGAGTGAAGACTCCTCAGCAGCAGTGACGGAAACCAGGAAACAGTGAAATATAAGCAGCAATGTACTCAGAGGAAATAGCTGTCAACTTAGAATTACGTACTGAGCACAAATGTCTTCCAAGAATGAGAGCAAGCAGAGACATTTTTAAATAAAACCTCCAGTAAAGTAAATTCTGTAATGTGTATTCCAGAACAAGGAAAGTGACTCCTAATTTCTTCTTGATGCAAGAAGAAATGAAAACAACAACAAAAGAAACCCAGTGTAAAATGTTATTAATTTATATAAAAAGTTTCAACATGAAACAGTAAAAATACTAATAATATAAAACTTGGAAGATTAAAAAATTACAAGATAGAATTCAATTTCCCAGTAATAATAGATAATAGCATATAATTTGGAAGAAGAAAGATCAGAATTGAGGTGTTCTCAGGTCTTTGTGTTGTTAAGGGTAAAGATATTGATTGATTAATTAAACACAGACTTTGTTAACTTAGGACACATCATAAAAAATTTAAAAGTAATCATTAAATTAATAAAAATAAAGTGTTTAGAGTGTCTAAACATTAAAAGATAAAAGTGGAATGAGAAAAAATCCTCAACTCATTAGAAGGGAGAAAAAGAGGACAGAGAAGAAGAGGCAAATATAAATCACCAAATGAGATGAAAGAAATTAATACAACTATATCAATATTTCTAGGACAGTTAAATAAATAAAAAGTCCCAGTTAAATATGAAGATTGTTAGTCTGGATTTAAATATAAATCTGGCTATGTGATATTTATAAGAGGCACATCTAAAACACAAAGGTTCAGAAAGGTTGAAACTGAAGACATAAAAAAAGATATGTCACTCAAATATTAAACAAAAACATCTGTCCATATCAGAAAGAAATAGACCTTAAGGCCAATAACTACAACTAGAGAAAAGGGATCACAATATAGTGATGGGGTCAATTTTCAAAAAAGGTGAAATTGTAGCTATAAATATAGACTCAAACCATATAAAATAAAAATAGAACCACAGGAAGAAACATGAATTCTGCATCGTGAAATACTTCTCTCAGTAATTGGTTGAATGAGCCATCCCCGACAAAAAAAAAAAAAATCTATATATTATATATCTATATATATCTATATATCTATATATATCTATCTATATATATATATCAGAGAAGGAAAACTCTGACTCCAAAAAACCTCCGCTGCCTTGCGGCATACCTCTTCAGGGGAAAGGCTAAGGGAGTAAACCCCGACAGAAAATCCGGAGCCGGAGTCCCTAAGGCGGTTTGACGTTGTAGTCAACACTGGCAACTCCTGTGGCGCACCTGAACCCAAGCTGTATTGACTCCGTCTTTCCCTTGGACCCTTCAGCTGCGAAGAGAGGGGGGGTCTACTGCATGGGCAACAGCAGACCCTCCATATTACCCTGCCCAGGCTCTGTAGCTTCAGCGTCATCGCAAGATGTCGATTCAACACGGGAGGAGACAGATACCGTGTCACTCCCGAGTCGGACTGCACAACCATTCTCGGCGGTGCAGATAGACTCTTAAGAAGCTACACCATCGTCTCTCGAGACGGACGGCTGCCGACGACGATATATATATATATATATATATATATATATATATATATCAGTGACAAAACACATATGATTGGAAGACTGTTCTGAAAAAGGTCGTCGGATCTATTCTTCCAGGAGGTAGAGTAGAGGTCAGTCTCTGTGAGAGGGTGAAGAGGCTGAAGGCAGGATGTGATGTGAGGGATGAGAAAGAACTGGAAATAGGTGGTCTCATTTTGCTAGCAACTGGGTATCTTTCAATTTTAAAAAGTGGCAGTCCCCACTGCTGGGAATATATCTGAAGGGACCCCAAACACTAATTCAAAAGAACATAAGCACCCTGTGTTCATTGCAGTGTTATTTACGACCGCCAGGATATGGAAGCAGCCCAAGTGTCCATGAATAGATGAGCGGATAAAACAAATCTGGGATATTCACATGATGGAATACTGCTCAGCCGTAGAAAAGAAAATGTTACCCTTTACAACAACATGGGTGGACCTGGAGAACATTATGCTGAGTGAAATAAGCCAGTCAGAGAAGGACAAATGCCATAGGACCTCACTCATATGTGGAATCTAGTGAACAAACTGAATGAGGAAAATGGAGACAGACTCATAAGCAGAGAGCAGGATGGGAGTTAAGGGGCTAAGGAAGGTTAGGGGGTGGAGGGACTGCGCAGAGGAAAGAGGTCTCACGAACATGAACAATAGTGACCGCACTGTTGCAGGAAGGAGATAGGAGTATATGGGGACTAACCGGTAATGGAAACATAAAATTAAAAATAAAACAATACAAAGCAGTGATGAATCACAGATATTTATATGAAAGTCCTGTGCTTCAGCTACCATTTGATTAATAACTAACAACTTCTGGTTGGTCACAACGAGTGCATGTTAATTAAAAACTAAACACTCACATACATGCAGACATAGGCTGCCACTTCCTTGTCATACAATGATCAAAGTTATTCAAAGTCAGCTTCTTCAAAAAATATTCCGGAAGATTCATTTGACCTCTCACATTCCAAAGTCATGGAACAGAAAAATTTAAAAAATGTAAGTACTGTAGAGACATTTCTAGTTCATTTATTTATTTCAAGAAACCCTGACAGAAGAGAATGAAGGTCCTTTCCCTTGAGCCCTCACTGTTAAAATCCTATGATATATTTCTGGTTCCTTGAAGACTCTTAGATGAAGAAGATTTGATTTTCTTGCGTAACGGGAGACATTCTCATGAGAATAGGTCTCACACCGAACATAGCCTCTGGGTTTTTGGTGATCAGTTCAGGCAGTCTGTTGCCTGTGCGTTTTCTGCCCAGCCTGGTGTAGCTGCTCCGTGGTTCCCCCTTTCCTCCAACGCTCAAGATGCCGTGAAGAGCACGCAAAGGAAATGCTTTCAAGTGCAGGGCTCAGTTTTCTTTACCAGAATGAATGAAGGCTGCTTTGGGGAGTTTTCTGAGGTCAAAATCCCTTAGAACAAAACTAACAGACTCATTGTTTTCCTGCATCATTGCCCATAAATAATTTATGAATTTATATCATCATTTTCCTTCCAGTTGAATCAGAGCTCTACGATTTCCCAAAGTCCACGCAGAAGCCAAATGGCACACAGATTCTTGAGCCTTTCATCCCAATCAATAAGTTTGTTGTTGCTGTCAGCCTGTGCAATTTCCCTGATTAACCCCTGAAAAGTGTTCTCTTTCCTGAATGATGTCCAGAAATACACAGATATTGTAAGAGGAGACAAGGGCAGGTTCCAGCAAACAAATTCCTGGTGATCTTAAATGATGATGTATGAAAGAGAGAGGAAGAACAGTTTGATTTTCTTCACCTAGGCTGACCCAGAAAGGAGAAGAGCAGAAACATTGCTTTGCCTAAGCAAACATGACATCAAGTCACACAAGAGTAGAACCCAACAATATGCAATATCAAAGCCTCATTTAAAATATGTATTGGCTGGATCTGAAAGACATTTCAATGCTGGTAATAAAAAAGTCTTTGCTCATTCTGTTTTTATAGTGCTGTTTTTCTCCTACTTATTGGCAAGAACTTCTAAATCCTCCTTTGAGGTACCGTCTTAAGATTTGGGGTGGGACTCCTTTGCTCTGGCTGAATTATGATAGAATGCAAAGTTTAGGTAGGTGAAATTGATGCTAAACTCAGCCTGACTTGGAAGAAGATGTTGGTTTTCTAGGGCAATGTAGACACTCCCTTGGTAACAAAGATTTCGATAGATGTCTCCTAGAATTCTAAAAAAAAGATAAATGCAATCTTTACCAGAACATGGTCTGATTTATATTACAGCTAGTTTCGTCTGTCATCCCCAAAGTGCTGTGAGCTCTTTGGTTATGTTTTAGTCACCTCCGTTTAGTTCATATTAGGGAACAATAAGTATTTGTTGAATGAATAATAGGTTTTTTTCTTATTCAAGTGAGTTGGAGAGAGTAATGAAATAGACTTTCAAAAATTTAAAAATCTTGCCTTGGCCATATGTGTTTGTGGCTGACAATGTTATTATTCACTAATATGTCCATTTTCACTCTCTGTATGTGACACAGAGGGACACACATCCCTTTCTTCTTGATAGCAGTCTCAGTCATGTGACCTGCTTTGGCCAATGAGATGTGAACAGTGCACAGTACCCATTCCAGACGAGGACATCAGGAATCACCTTTGCCACACCCTCCATTTCCCCGACCACTGGAACAAATGAAGCCCCAGATCATAGTTGCTCTGCCATCCAGGGAATCAGAGTGAGGGTGATGATCAGGGGCAGCTGACCCAGAGCCAACCCCCAATGGACACATGGTATGAACAAGAAATAAACTTGTGTGGCTGGGAGTTATTTGGGCTTTTTTAAAAAAAGGTACTGAGCTGCCTAGCTTGCCCTGTCCCGATCAATACAGTATTGGGAAAGCTTCCAAAGATATTACAGAAACCCAACTTCGAAAAAAGTATTTGTTAGCCAGCAGTAGAGTGGTATTGTTGCAGCCGCTGCTTTACTCATTTACTGTCGACCTGACTTCTTTTATTTTTAAATAGCGTGGCCAGTCTCTTAGTAAGAAAATAGGAAGTCAGAGCCCTTTGACGATAATGACCATAAATGAGCTTAAGTAATAAAATTATTGTGTATTGCAGATATTTTTCTACCTTTCACATTTATGAAGGGAAGTCAATTTTCACTCAAACAGCTTCTTCTCATCTGGTTTTCACTATAATGTTTATGCCTGAGGTTTACTGCTTAGCAGTAAAGTGTTCAAGTGTGTTATGGGAATAGCCAAATTCCCAGGGCTTGATAATGTATTCCATGGGCCCCAGAGCCAGTTCAAAGCTGATTGATTATACAGCAAATCCATCAAAACCAGTATTTATAAAATAGCCCATTTCGTCAGCTGTATCTCTCGTAAGCGTGAACACCACATTTGGGACTTGCGGTGAGAATGTCTCAGAGAGCTATGAGAAAAAACTACTGCAGACTTCCCATGACAAGGAAAATGTTCTTTGAGCTGTCCAATCATTTAATAAAAGGTTGTGCCGAGCGATACCTCTCGTGAACACATATGTTAAAAGCAGTGTAGTAGGCTTGTCTATTCAGGCTTCCGTAATCAACCTACCAAAACACCTGTTACCTAGTTGACTGAAGGGAAACGCTTGTGAATGAGTGTGAAGATGGACTTTTATTTTCATCTGACCCATTCAGAATTGACGGCAAAGTTCCTGTTTTATGTGTTCAAGATATGGGCAAAAGGGTCTGGGATAAGATGGGAAAAGGAGCGTTTGATATGGCCTATGCTACAGATGGTTTAAGGCTTTCAGTTTGCATATTTGGTCAATGATGCTTCATTGGCTCACGTACCTTCCACATATTCTCTATTGGTGTCATCTCTCTCATATTTCAAAATCAAATTCCTCTTTCCCTCATGCTAGTGTTTTATGAGGCTCTACGCTACATAGAATTCCTTTGAGGGGACACAGTGTGTCTACTTGCTTTGATAAGCAATATTTTTCACAAACAGTGATTCTTGTTTTTTTTTAATAATGCCAGCATGAGCAATACACTATCGTGTATATTATAGACGGTACTTAGTTTTCTTTCTCAAGTGCCATGAGAAAGAAAAGAACATAAATACATTTGTTGATCAATCGATACCTATAGAATAGGTCAATTTGGGTTTAGTGGAAGTCTAGGAATTCTGAAAGAAATGTCCAAGTCTGAAGGGGCCAACAGGTATATCAACATACCATAAAATAGATATAAAACCTGTATAGCCTGATTTGGGGTCTTTAAGTGTAACATTTCATTTTTATGACAGTCAGAGGCCCGTAAAGCTCTTGCTTCAGTGGTTCTGAGAACAGAGAAAAGTTTGACATAGAGTAGCAAATCGGTTTGTTGCTAAAATTACCCCCCAAATGATTTCAGACCCCTTATATGTAACATAAGGCATGCAAAAGTTTTCCCCTTTTCAAATATTTGGCGTGACTTTTGTTTACTGTTGGAATTCATATGACTCTCAGAAGGTGTCTTAGGCAGTGGTGTGGAATGGGCTTCAGCACCTCCCAGGGAATTCTGCCACCAGCAGGACTCTTCCTCCCCGTTCCCCCTGTGGTACACAGCCTGACGCAATTAAACAGCCTTGCCTCGGCTCAAAGAGAGGTCTATGCTCCTCCTATCTTCACTAATCTTCCAGATGCCCGAAATAACAGCTTCCCAAGGATGTAACACCAGTCTGCTGTCCATTGGGTGCGAGCTGAAAATGCCACCTAAGGAGCAGGTCTTCCACCCTGGTGTCCCAGAGTGCCTACCACTGAATTAGAGTTGTGTACCCTTCAAGCCTATGGGATAAACAGAATGTCCTGGAGAGAAGCCATCCTTTTATACGTGTGTCTTGTGATAGTTGCCACTCAGGCCTCATCAACTGCAATCCTCCTGAGTGGGGAGAAACTTGTGTTGGGGAACTCTCTCTGCTCCCCCATGCTGCCGATGTTGCCTGGAGAAGGGCAGAAACCAGGAACCGAGACTGAATGAGTCGGATGGATCGCTTTTAATGTTTTGTATTTTCTCCCTGCTTTGAAAGCTCACTGTATTTTGCTGCTGTTATTACCCAGGGTTCATTGACAATGAAACTGGGGTGTCTCAGTGGGGTTTTGCAGCAAAGAGATAAAGCAGGTTCAGGCAAGACTGGGCAGTTCCCTGTCTAAAGTGGATTGAGCAGAAGCCACTTGTTTGCTGGGGCGAATGGAGCTTAATTTATTCTGCTGCCGCAGAGGCTGAAAGCCAGTCCTGGCCTTGACCCATTTATCTTTAGAAAACTAATTAAAGTGGAGAATCTGGCCTGCTGTTGTTCCTGAGTTTTTAGTTTTTTCTGTTCGGGCCAGGAAAAGACTGATGTGTGTATGTGTCTGGGTGAAGGTGGGAAATGGCAGTTTCACCCCAAAATAGTGGCTGAGGCTCTAGAGAATAGAGCAGTTTCTTAAACACAGCCCGATATCCTTTTGAAATGCAAAAGAGTGGATTGAGCCGGATGCAGAACCCTTTGAGGGGACAATGACATCCCAGGGCAATTTAAAATGAACAACAGTTGCTTGAATCCTTACAACCAAGACTCCCTAAATCACACCAAAACGGCCCCAAAGAGGCATGCAAGAACATTTTTATGACCAGCACTTTACTCTGAAACTTGTATTAATCATCAGGCAGGAAATGATGCCAGAAGGTGAGTGGCTTTGCCCATTTTCTTTCAAAACAATATAATAAAGTGTGTATCTTGCTCTTTTGCAAGTGCTTAAATCTCTATGCAACAATATTAACATTTTCGCCACCGGCATACCAATAACTTTAAGAAGTTGTATTGTATTTTTGGAAGAATCATATCCAATAATAGACACTTGTTTGGGGGAAGGGGTGCAAAGGCTGAAGAAGGGGCAAGCCAGGAAGTCCAGCGGATGGGGTGTGGTGGGAGGTGATGGGATTTACATTCATTCTCATGCATTCAAGGAAGTCAGTCCTCATGGTAGAAAGCTACAAGGATCATAACCATCAGATAAGGGGACTGAACTGGCTCAATTGCTGGAAAATCTGAACTTATCAAGATAATGTGTTGGGAAGGACGGGCACCTACTATCTGAACTGGGGCTTCTCTAGTTAAATCAACTGGACCAAACTAATGGAACCCTGGCTCGTCCCCTCCATAATGTTGTCTCTTCCCATTTCCCACTTAGCAGCCGGTGACCTTAAGTTTTCTGTTTTCCCTGTTGCTTTCTCAAGGTCTTTCTTTCTAGAGTATTCCTATTCCAGATTCACCTCTTCACTTTTTCACCTCATTGAAACTGCCCTGGGCTCAGAGATCTGAAATGATGATGGGGATACTACTCAGTGAACAGTTCCCTTTTAAGTGAATTTTAAAGGAGGCATTTTAGACATTGCATTAGTGCTGCCTGATAAGGTCAGGCTGACATGCCACACCACGATGTCACAAGCGTGTTGCATGAAGAAATATACACCCATCAGGTGAGAGTCACTTTCTCTCTTGGGTCCATGAGCTATGAAGGGTTCACGTCTCTATTATAGGAATTACCAGCATGGAAGGTATTATGAGAAATCAGAGTAGGTAACTTCAGTCTTGAATTATTATGGTTAATATGTAGAGTCAGGTATGAGGACCTCAGCATTCTTGTCCTCAGCCCCAATACCAATTACTTTGCATTAAAAAGATCCAATGCTCCCCCATTAATGCTCTAAAATATATCAGTAAATTCAAATAGGAATAAAAAAGAGTCAACAACTTATAACAAAAAACTATTTCTGAACCCTCTAAACTCTCTATGACTCAGTTAATGGAACAATTAGCTCCTTATACATGAGAGCTGAAGTTAGTTTGTGTTTATTATTAGTGAGGTAATTAATTCTCCCAACACAAAGAGAAAAAGCCGATATGCATTGTGAGGTAAAAAAGTAGGGTTACGGTTGTTCATATGGAAACAACACAATCATTAATAAATGATAATACAAGAATAAACTCTGTGTTTCCTGTCCTCACAATTATAAACCTACTTTCACCCACCGTTTATTCTATCAGGGAAGAGTCAGGTTTTCAGGCCGACTACATACATCCGAACATTCGGATAGACTTTACATCAACCCCCAAATGAGCTGGTCTCACGCAAAGCTTAGATGGAAAACCTCGCCGTTGGGAAAGAATACCAAATGATTGTTGACCGTAAATACCAAGAGAGGCGGTTACTAAACACATTGGTCATGCACAGTGTTCAATGGGCTCACTAGGAGGTGGAGGTGGGCATTCTTATACACTCTCTGGAATGACTATTATAAAGACAAATGGGGATGAGAGAAAGGGTAAGAAGACCAAAGCTTACACCATGTTGCATTGTCCTCCACACAATCCTCTGGGAAGCAAGAGGAAAACAAATTTAAAGGAAAAAGAAAGAAAGATTATTCTACACATAATAGCACAGCACAGGTATAATGTTTAGTTTTGTAGGCTGGCATTCCACCTCCCGTCCCCACCCCAAGCTCCCTCCAATTGAGCAGTGGAATATTTTAGAATTCTGCACATACAGCATGATATGGATACTTACTGGAGATTCATCGGTCTAAATCATCACCACCTTGATGAATTAATTCCAAGTCTATTTTTTTCATCTACTTTTATAAAATATATTCCTCTAAGATACACAATTTAAAGTACATTTTTGCTCTAATGAATCAGTTGGGGTAAGGGAGGCACTCCCTGCCCAGGTGTGTCCAGGAACAATCTAGCACATTGTGCTCTGACTTTCTGAGCTTGTACAATGCATTGCCTTTTACAAAGGATAATCTGAAATACTTCTGTATGTTCCAATATTAAAAATGGAGATATTTTGTGTTGATTTATTTTTATACTCTGTGCTTCCAGTGAAAATCTTTAAAAAGTCATTGCTTTCCATTAAATTATTTAAGAGAATTCACCAGTATAAAGTTATGAAAAAAGGAAGAGAACTGATCTCTTCCTTCGTGCAAATAAATAATCACCTCTGGTCTATTTAACAAAAAATCATAACACCCCTCAGGGAAAGAAGTGCTGCCAGGTTGAGTGTTGGTGACAGGGGACATGTGATGGAGGGACAAGGTTGCTAACCAAATTAGTTGATGACATTAATATCCCCAAGAAATCAAGGCTGCTGGCAGGAAGGACTGTGATATTCTCTGATGAGTCAGCTTTCCATCAGCAGCTGAATTTATACAAATAGACTCAGTTATTATTGGATACTAACTTTTGGGCAGTTATGTCTAAAAGCTACTGACGATCTAATCTACTTTTTATGCCCCTATAAGTTTAGAGTAATGGAACTCTCACCTCCACTGAAGAGACACAAAGGGATTTACAAGTTTCCTTATAACTATAATAGAGGTTAAATGATGGATTAGATGTGTTTTTAGGAGACAGCTTGTTTTTGTTTTCAACTATTTTACTAAGTTTCAGCAGCCGTTTACCCAGCTTGGGGTAAGGAGCTTTATTTCTAAAACCCCACAATGATCAGTTTGCATAAAAGATAGCTTTAAAATAACTGATATAAGAACAGTTACCAACAGACACCAAAATCAATACCACAGGTACTAATTTTAAATGGTAGGGAAAAAGAAATTCTCTGAGAGAACTTCGTAGTTATTGTCACTTTGCTGAAAGGGGTAAGGTGCTTGAAATATTTTTTCAATGCTGTCATCTGAAACTTTTTCTCTGCTGAAACACTCAGAGAAATTAGAAGTCTTTCCTAGTTATTCTCCTTTTCTAGGACACATATGTCTTATAAATATTCAAGAAACATGGTTTCGGGGGGAAAATTAAAACAGGAGTAGGTAACATGAGACTTGGTTATGAACAAGGCTGCACTGGAGAGCAGACCCATCAGCAGAGTTCACCAATGCCTGGAAGAGGATTTGGTCTGGCTATTGCTCAGCACTGGTTGACCAAGGTTTCTTCTTCACCTTTTTTCACTATTCAGAGCGATGTTGAACCCGCAAAGGGAAAAAAAGCCTTAGGGGAGCCGACGGCTGCAAACTGAAATTCTGACAGGAGCTCCAGGCTCGCTTGTGTTTCTCAAAAATAACCTTGTATAGCTCCCTTTGATTGGGAAGGGTCCCGTGCTCTTAGGGGGTGGGAAAGTAACTCCTGGTAGGTTTACGACTGGCTGCGAATTACCAATTGCTAAGCACGATATACCATCACAGAACATTTTAGAATGAAATTGGCTTATTGATTTTAATTCCTATGCATTGAATCTGGTCCTTATGCACTGAGTCTGGTACTTGTTCATGATTCACCATTAATAATTTTTTTGAGAAAAATGTTGACTAAAATGTATTTTGGGCGTGGGGTACATAAAATAGAAGAACGTAAATCAGTTTGCTACTTGCCAGTATTCTTCAGGACCTTTATAACTGGGGCATTTTGAAGAACCACCAATAAAGTTCCTTTATAAAAGGTTCAAATTTCAATTTTCCTATCTACCACATTTTAAACATCATGTGAAATTCTCAAAATATAGATGCTTTATTTAGGTTGTGCTAAATTGCACACATATTGTTGTCTTGAGAAAAATATTTTTCTTGCTCTCCTTTCACTGTTTGAACATGTGTGTGTTTGTGTGTATTCATTTCTCCTGGGGAGAAAAGAAAACTGTGTTTCTATTTCAAAGGGAAAAAAATTAATTAGTAGTCATTGACTAATATTGTTAGATTGTTCAAGTTCACTGTAATTTTAACTAAGTATATATTGTAATGCACCCATATTGTTTTTAAGTTTTATTTTACTGTGATGAGAACACTTAACATAAGATTTATCCTCCCAACAGATTTTTAGGTGCATAATACAGTACTGTCATCTACAGGCACAACTTAGGATCTTCATTGTGTCCCAGTTCTTAGATGAGAGTTTATAAAATGTCCAGAAAGCCTTAATTGTTCTAATAACTAAGTTAGAGCCAAGAAAAATGGAAAGAGAGAGAGAGAGAGAGAGAGAGAGAGAGAGAGAGAGAGATCAAATTCATACTCACCATTTTTGCTTCTGGTTAAAAGGCTCTAGACATACAAATGAATTTGTAAATTAAAACCCCAAAGAATATAATCTTATGAAACCCTCAATTTCTTTAAAACAACTGGCTTATTGTTTGGAGAAACCAAACTGATTGTTTAATAGAAAAAAAGAAAGGTGACTAATTTTAAACTTTTCCTGTAACTGAATAGAGGATAGAAAACCAAGGTAAAGTAGAAGGTTGAAGCAATTACCCAGAGAATTCCTCTTTCAAAACCTGCGTGAAAGATGAGGGCTTATTTGTTAATAAACTACAATAAATTTAAAACATAATTTAGCGGTTAGCAATTCCACTACCTCCTTCCCATTGGCCCTTTGTGGCTAGGCCTTTATATCGTGAGTACATTTGACTTTTATAGAGTGAATTGCTGCTATGTACTTACTTTGAGGCCAAACTCCACCAATTTACTCTTGTGAGTTCTACACTGCAAAACGATATTAACTAAAATGATACAGTGATTTATTACAGGGACCAATAAAAGTATTTTTGTAACTGGGAACTGAGATCTGAGTTTATATGACATACTCAGATGTGGTTCAAGTGTTTTTGACCTTAAGGTTCTCTTATGCTAATTTTACATCAAGATAATTGGCAAAGCAACATGAACAGCACTTAAAATCACAGGTATATAAATTGTTTATAGAGCTATAAATGTTAGAAATTGCATTGAAAAGAATCAAGAGGTATTTCTCAGAAATTATGAGATTTTCATTTTTTTTGTAGTAAAATTAGATTTTTAAAACACATTAAAAAGTTGTTTATTATGTTTATCACCGTATTCTCCAAGGAAATTACTTAGATGCTACATATCATTTGATCCCCTGACACACAATTAAATGGATCAAAGAGTTACTATTTCTAATGATTCCAACTTTCAAAAGACACACCCACACATGCACAAAACAAAAATGGTAGTAACCTTGGTTTGGGGTCTCTTGGCAAGCTTTCAGACAGAAAACTTTACATATAAGGGAAATTCATAATAAAGTTACACTCTTATAATTGAATAGGTGACTGAAGCAGATGAATAAGAAATGTGCTATTGTATAATTACATCACGGGAAGATATAGTAACTTAGTCTTCAAATTAATATTTCAGAAGAAATATGAAGTTGAAAATTTGGCCTTTGCATGAGTGGATTAATGGTGATAAGACTTCTTAAATAATCTAATTCTTGACCTAAAAGGAAGCTCTCATTACTTTTCAATATTCTAATTAAGACCCGGAGCAGATATAAAAATGAGATGACTTTTACAACCAACTTTTCCCCATCACATCTTGAAGAATAACCTTCATAACAGGAAACGGCCGCGGGAGCCATCAATTTGTGCGCACTCACCAGCCGGTCCAAGCTCGTGCCTGCTGCGGTGGTCGGTCTTTCTTCGGGATTGTAAGGCCGGAACCGCGTGTTAAAATTTTCAGGAGCTGAGCGGGCAGATCTGAGGGCTGGGGCAGGTTTGGGTTGGCCACATCCCTGAAAAACCTGGAAGAAACACGGAGAAGTCAGGACAGGTGCATAACTAGCTTCTTCCTGCAATCGTGACGCTGAGGGCACACGGTGCAAAGGCTTCCGCACTTCTCCGGGAACGTTGACTTCCAATAAACGCTGGATTTGACACGGAAACAAATTCAACCACTAATCCAACAGAAAGAATGACCCAGACACATACAGAGTGACTGACGACATGCCCAGACTTATTTTCAACATATACAATCAATCCTCATCATTCACAGATTCTGTATTTGTGAATTTGCTCACTCACGAAAATTCATTGGTAAGCCCCAAATACCTTCTTGCGCATTATTGTAGACACGAACGGAGCGACAAAACTTAGAGGTGCCGTACATGCACGTCCTCAGCTGAGTTAGAACATGGGGATGCTCTGCCTTTGACTTGGTGACCACCCGCGGGTTACTTTATCACAGAGCCTGTGTTCAAAGTAACCCTTATTTTACTTACTAATGGCCCCACGTCACAAAAGTAGTGATTCGAATATGGCAATTAGGATATGCTGAAGAGAAGCCATAAAGTATGTATATATTAGAAAAAATAGCATACATTGTGTTAGGTACTTATGTGAGGTGGGAGGCACCCACTGGGGGTATTGGAAAGTAGCCCCGTGGATAAGGGAGTGCTATTGTATTAGAAAATCAGAGAAGGAAAACTCTGACTCCAAAAAACCTCCGCTGCCTTGCGGCATACCTCTTCAGGGGAAAGGCTAAGGGAGTAAACCCCGACAGAAAATCTGGAGCCGGAGTCCCTAAGGCGGTTTGACGTTGTAGTCAACACCGGCAACTCCTGCGGCGCACCTGAAGCCAAGCTGTATTGACTCCGTCTTTCCCTTGGATCCCTCAGCTGCGAAGAGAGGGGGGGTCTGCTGCATGGGCAACAGCAGACCCTCCATATCACCCTGCCCAGGCTCTGTAGCTTCAGCTTCACTTGAGAGGACACTCCAGCGTCATCGCAAGATGTCGATTCAACACGGGAGGAGACAGATATTGTCTTACTCCCGAGTCGGACTGCACAGCCATTCTCGGCGGTGCAGATAGACTCTTAAGAAGCTACACCATCGTCTCTCGAGACTGACGGCTGCCGACGATTGTATTAGAAATAGCAGTTGCAATAGTTACCTTGTGCAATGTGTGTAGGATTAAAGGAATTGTATCCCAGACATGTTAATATACTTGAATTTGGCATTCACTAAGCGTCCATTTGGGATTCTTGCTCTTTTGACAAAGGTATTTCATGTATAGCCTATAAGGCCAAGTAACTGGAGCAACTCCCCCTTGAATAATGAAACCCCCCTACTGGAAGACTTCTTCGAAAACACTCTCTTGAGCAATGGCATGGGAACAGGGCAAGCTAATGTTGGTGAAA
Source organism: Furipterus horrens (assembly GCF_987537825.1). NCBI lineage: Eukaryota > Metazoa > Chordata > Mammalia > Chiroptera > Furipteridae > Furipterus > Furipterus horrens. The sequence goes on from NW_028327182.1 coordinate 7,807,548, forward strand.
TCCATATGATGACAGTTCCCTCTAATTTTGTGGGGGACAGCTGTTCATGTCACAATTAGGCGTGCTGTGGGAAATCAAACATTTAATCGGAATGATCTTAGGGATGGCACCATCATTGTTTTCCACAGTGATCCCGCGCAGGGTGCTGTGGAGAGACCTACTTGGCTGTTTTTGGAAGCTTCGTTCTCTCTTCTGGTTATTGAGAGATAATGCCTTTACCAGAATTATAAGAAATATAGTAACATTTTCAGGAAATTTTGATGATGTTTAATTTTGTATTTCTCCCATTTCTACATAGGAAATGATTCTAGTCCTAGACTCTATTTTTTTTTCCCAGTAAACTTTTTGGAATTATTTATGTCAGCTAATTCTTAGGTTACATATGTATGCTTAGAATGCATCCCTTCTGGTTTTGTAATTTGATTCTGTGTTGGTTAACTTTAAAGTAAGCATTTTTCATCAGGCATATTATGGGATCCCGCTGAAATACACAGCAAGCTCTCGAGTGCCATTCCCAATGACAAATGCCGTCTTCACACGCAATTCATTTAGCTTTACCACTACAGGTAATTTCTTTTGTGTTGTATTCAGAAGTTCTCCTTCAACTCAGCATTTGGCAGAGCAGGAGCACTTTGTCTTGGCATTCTTGGAGACTGGTCTTAACACACTATTGATTATTCTTCTCTCATACAATTTCTGAAGCTGATGGTGTAAACCGGTGTGATAAAGATACGGGGCCCTGTTCTCCCTCATGCCTAAATCACTTCCCAGTGCCAAGGTCACTGCTGATGGAGGGCATTAACATTTCCAAAACTCCAGGGTTCCGTTGAGTGTGCTCTTTTGGATTGCTTCGAATATGATGGCTGACTTTTAAAAAGTAGTAAGCCTAAGGCAAAACAATGTGATGGCCTTGCCAAAGCCGGGCACTGAAAGAGTTAACCGACCTTGTTTATTTGCCCTTTGGGAAAAATCTGGCTCATTAATTTGACTCAAAGGGACAAGAAATGCCCTGAAAGAATATTAGTGTTCTAGGGGATATTTCATCATAACAGAAAACCTTACTCCTTGTTTGATTTTTTTGGTGGGGAGATATTAATTATAACAAAATATAGGTTATTTAATATAGCCTATTAGCTTTCTGTTGTTTTTATCAGGTTTGGATTTTGAAGATGGTTTCAGTGCAGATATTGCTGGGTCTATGATTCAAACTGAAGAAAACGCCGACTCATTATTATGGTAACAACTAACCCCACAATCAGGTGGAGGCCTACTTGAAAATCAGTCACACTATGTCAAATGGGAATTTTGAAGGTCCTTCAGCACAGGTTCTGTTATACCCTTAAAAAAAAAGGAATTGTCAGAAGATAAGACTTTTTAGTGTGGAAATGCCAAGGTGAGGGATCAAGAACTATTTTTCAGAATCTTACAAACCTAAGGGGAAGAGTGGAGAAGGGGGCCGGAGCTTCAGCTGGCCCTGTGTTTGTCTGGGCATGATTAAAAGCCCCTGTGTCATTCTCATGTAGAGAATACCTCTTAAACAACACATATCTGTCATATAACCTAGATGACTTAGGAAGTGAAATGACTAATCTCATTTTCAATACCTGCAATTTGTTAGCTAGACAAAATATTATTAAAACACGGAGTTCACGCGGCAGGTGAGCAAAGGGCTCTGGGCACAGGACATGGGGACTGTCTCAGACACTGCTGAGCCTGCTATGGCAGCGGTGTAGTTAGACAAAGCTCTGTGGCTCTTGAGGTCCAGGGCTACATTACTCTGAAAGACCAGTGAGTCTCTTCCCTGGAGGTCTGAGTACCCCAATGTTTTCTATTTGGAGTAAGAGAAGAACTGGAGGGGGACAAACATGGGGGAGGGGGTCTTAGGTTAAATGAGGGTCTGTAGAGCAAGGTTCTCTGCAGAGCAGTCAGGGTTAGAGATGCAGATCTGGGTCATTGGCCTAAAGATGGTACCCAAAGGCCTGAAACGGGCTGCATTTATCAAGGATGAGTATGTAGATGGGTGGCAGAAGGGCTGAGGACAGCCCAGTGCCATGACAGCATTCGGAGCATCCTCCCTGAGCCTTCGCTGACTGCTTTGCCCCATGGGAGTAAGAACATTAGTTACCACACACAAAGCAGGAGAAGTGAAGCCAGTGTCTTGGAAAGTAGGTGCCTGATATAAGGAGTGGATTATGTCATTCTACAACCCATTCTTCCTAGAAGTCTTGGTTTCTGAATAAGAAGACCTGAAAGGTGTAGGAACCCACCTGAGTTGATATTTCTTAAACGTCTTCCCAAAAATATTATTTCCAGGGGCTAACAGCTGTTACATAAACAACAGAGTCAGGCGTCCAAGGTAAAGGGGGTTATCTTAGCCGGGCTTCATTTTGCTAACATGTGTACTGACTTGTCAAAATGGAAATTGTTTGTAGTGTTTTCCAAAATTATGTGGCCACGGTTTCCCCAGTAGGTTCTCACAGGGTGGCTGTTAGAGGATCTAAGTGGCCAAGAGAAGAAGTGATTCGAATATAACTGCATTTACTTACAGGTTTTTGTGAGCCATTCCACCTGCTACTACCTTAATTCCAGAGAAGAAATACTATTTTTTTAAATGCCATAACCCCCAAGTTTCTTCATGTTTAACCACTTGATGAATTGTACCTCTGTTTGTTTCTGGGTTTCTTTTTTTAAAAAATAAGACCGGGTTGTTTTATTATTTTATTTTATTTATTTGTTTTTAGAGAGAGGGAAAAGGAGGAAGAGAGGGAGAGAAACAACAATGTGTGGTTATCTCTCATGCTCCCCCAACTGGGGACCTGGTGTGCAACCCAGGAATTTGCCTTGACTGGGAATCGAACCAGTGACACTTGGTTCGTAGGCTGACGCTCAATCCACTGAGCCACACCAGTCAGGGCAAGAAATATTATTTTAAGACACTCAAGGTCGTGTTCTTACAACAGAAGTTTCTAGAGAATACGGCTTTAGGCTAAGCCACCTCATTGTGGAACAAAGTATTAGCTCTACTTCTTGAAGAAAGGGAATTAGTATTATCTCCTGCCTGCCTCCTTCCAAGGGATGCTGAAAGGGATAATTAGATAATTTGGAAAAGTATTTGGAAGTCCCAGTGTAGACAGATGCTGCAGATGTACAAAGGAATTATCCTTCTCACCTAGCTGACCAGCAAAACCTGTGGATTTCTGGACTGTGTGACGCATGAGTCCTCTCTCTTAAAAGGATTACTGAGATCATGTCTCAGAAGTCTGTGGCCTTCTGAGATTAAAGGGGTCTCCATTAAAGACAGAAAGTGCTGTAAGAAGAAACGATGGGAAGGGACAAGGAGGAGAGGGGGGTATGCTGATCACAGGTTCCAATGCCGTGTCTTAGGTTTCTAAATACAAGTATTTTTTTTCTTTAAGAACATTGCAGCATCTTAACATATTTCCCTTAAAATAAACTAACATGGTGTGTACTTCTTCAGAGCACCCTCCCAGCTTTATCCCTATAACTTTGTCTTTTTTATCTTCTGCAGGTTGATTATACTTTCACAAAAGCCATTACCAGGAACCTCAGAGGCAATGGCTGCAGATCCATCCTGTCCCAGCTCCTGTGCTTTTAAAAATATTCTATCCTCGCAGGTTCTACTCGGTGGTTTTTTCTTTTTCTTCCTTCCTTTCTTCTTTTTTTTTGTTTTGGTGGGAAAGTTGTTGCTCATCCCATAAATTGTTTGGAAATTTGCAAGCAGGACTCTAATCTTTTATATTATTATGAGTGGCAGTTAAGGTAATGCTACTCAATTTAATTGGAATTGATGTCTTGAGAGTAAATTCTTTTATTTACTTACTGGATTCTGATTTGTATTACAGTGTTAATGAATGAACTATGTGTTAGATGATGGACCCCTTGGGGAATTCAGGTCTTTCCGGTTTGTTCTCAAGGAAATGGAAGCCATCATATCTGCACCGGCTCCATGTATATTTGCCTGTGTGCAGCCATATGTTCATGAGAGACATCTGTAATGGAAAGGTCATGAATCACAGTTTAAAAGCTTGGACTCATAACTTGGGTCTTTTCCCTCACACCTGTGTGACTGTGGGGTAACACGTTCTCCCCAATTCTGAAGGCTGCTGTGAAGGTAAAATTATAGGATGTTTCAAACATACACGGAAAAAACGAGGTATAAAGATGTATTGTTATCTGAAGTCCTCCGTAATTAAATAGGGCAATAACCCGTAAGAGGTCTCACCACACAATATGTGCTTGAAAAAAAATTGGGAATGATATGCTATGAATAAAGTTTTTAATAATTTCTCCCTTTTGCAAGCATTTATCAAAGGTAATTAGGAGGTAGATTCCTGTAAAGAGAAGGAAAGATAGGAAAGGAAAGAAATAACATTTACTGTCTGTCATAGACTAGACACTCACTATGCTATGTGTTTTATACTCTTATTGCAAAGAATGAGTTGTCTCCCCAAAATCAAAGTTCAACGCTTCTTCCTTAGGCTTCAGAAAATACAATGAATCACGCATCTACGTGAAAAAAACAAAACAAAAACAAAAACAACCACCATTTGATATTTCCCTTACTCCAATTCTGTGTCAACCTAAAGCAAAACCAAATCAATACCTTTAAGCTGATAACCAGAACCAAAAATCCTGTTTCTTGATTATTTGGTAATAGCTATTACTGTGCCTGATAAGCCAATGAGACAGCAGAAGACGTGGTCTATGGAAGAGTCAGGCTTGGCTCTCTCCTCGTCGGTGGGCAAGTTATGAGTTGAGGGTTTTCGAGACACCTGGGCTCACATCTCAGGCAATGGCTGTTTTTCATGGCCAAGTGACGGCCACTTGGGCTGCACGCAAAGCCTCCCTTCATGATTCCCTCACACTGTTAACTGTCAAAATGGTAAGCAGCCGCACCCCCACACCACAGTGGTTGTGTGGAGGACAGCCCTGTCCCGGTTTGTCTAGGTTCAGGGCAGAGGTGGCAACCCTTTCTCCAAGTGGGAGTGAAACGTGAAAACTTAAATGGGTGTGCCAAGGGACGTCCACATATCACGAGTACATAGAAGTGAAGTTGAAATATTAAAAAAAACCCATTTCATTAAAAGTAGTAGCAAGAAGAGCTACATCGTCACCATGATATAGGACTAACAGGGTACCCTAGTGCCTCATTTTGTATGTTTCTTTTTTCTTGTTCCCAACACTATTCTGCTCATGCCCTGTGACATTCTTTCCTGAACATAAATTTAAAACATTTTAATAATGACTTCTTTCTTTAGCTATAAAATCACTCTACCGATTACACAAACATTTTAAATATCAGTTGTTTTTTCTTTCTACTTTTTTAAGTTTGCCAATTTTCTGTATGGATTGCCTTTGAAGAACACCAGTCTTCATCCTCACGTCTCAGCACAGTCTCCCATCTTCTTTCCCCTTCCCTTTGCTCCCCCTCTCCCTTCCTTCCTCATCCTCTTCCTCTCTTTCTGTTGCCCTCCGATTCATGCTTTTCTTTCCATAGAGGTTGGTTACAATGGTCCCTTAGCCAAGTTCTCCGGCAAACGCTCTGCCCCTGGGTGGGCTCAGGAGTCTGTGCAGAGAATCCTAGGTTAGACTGAGTCCGGTCCAGTCATTAGTTTCAGTGTCGGCTGCTTTTCATTGGCTTCGATTCTCAAAAGCCAGCTACCATGTCTACATTTTTAACGTTAAAAAAAATCCACTCTGACGCTTACGTAGCTTGGTTCGAAGTATCGGTCAGATGTGCTGCACACTTCTTAAAACCATTTCTTTGATAAAAGCAACTTCTTCCCGTTTGCTTGAGAAGATGATTATTTTTTCATTGATGCTTTTGCATTCCTCCAACAACAGAACATCTTGATCCTTCCTCCCAAACGGTGGGTAGTTACAAGACACTGAACAAAGCACATTTTGAGTGTGGAGGGAAAGAAACCCTAACCCTGTTGAACTGGCCAAGTGATTGTTTCATATGCTCTTTGTTTATAAAATTTAAAGCAATTCTTTAAGATCACATTGCACAATTTACAGAAGTATGTACATTTCATCAGCTGGGCTCTGTGTCATTCGCTCAGCCCACCATCCCACAAATACTTGCTGAGTGTCACGAAGGATAGAAATAGGTGCAGGGGATTTGCCAGCTGGGCCTGTTCTTGTTCTCATGAGGTTCTGACGAAAAATTAGGCAATTACAACAGAGCGCAGTAACTGGGATGGGAGTGAGCACCCACGAGGGACAGCTAACCCAGACTGGAGAGTCCGAGAAAGCTTCCTAGATTAGCGCTGGCATGCTGGAGCTGGTTCTGACTGACTCACAGGCCCACGTGTTAAACTTTCAGGAATTCTGCAAGCCAGTCATTGAACACAGTGACCACAAAAAGTTAAAGTGCATACACTTAGCATTATATAAATTACATTGAAAGCAAAGCTAATATACACTCCAAACTCGTTACTTTCTAATTATTTACTATCATCTATGCTCTGAGGCTGTTTATGCCAATTACAGTTTGAGGTTATTTATGTATAATTATATCATGGTATGCTACTCTGTGTTTAGTGACATGATGTTGCTAGGTTGAAATCACCACTGAAATGGGCAAACACTATGAAGTGGCATGTTTTCTGCACAGAGAACTGGTTGTCTAAACATGTGCTGGTATACTATTAAAACGCTTAACTTTTTTTTTTTGAGATGCTTAACTTTTATGAGTGGCTTTCATTTGATATATTTCATGCTAAGCATTTTATGTGAATTATATTATCTTACTCTGAAATGACCCTATGAATGAGTAGTACTAGCATCCTCATGTTTTAGATGAAAATTTGTTTTTATTTACTTTTTAAATTTTTGTTTTTTAATGACAGTAGATAATCAATATTATTTTAGTCTCAGGTGAATAACATAGTGATTAGATTATTTGCAAAGTGATGCATCAAAGATTTCAAGTAGCATCCTCATTTTTAATGTGAATTAATTAAGTTTAGACATAAATAATTTGCCCCAAGCACAACTAGCCAAAAACAGATCCCAAGTCTGTCTGATATTAAAATCTGATCTTGTAACCTCTATACTAAATTTAAGAATACTAGACTACAAGTACATTTTAAGATATTTTCTATTTCTTATTATTGATGTTTCTGTGGCATTATACTTTGATATTCTGGATTCAAGTCAGCAGAATGTACTGTTTCTTCCATGAGTAAAATGAAATGTTAAGATCTCTCTCTGTAAAATGTAAGAATGAGCAAGATGTAGTTCTTGTCCTCCAATAATTTACAATCGCAGGAAGGAGGAAGCCAACACACAAGTAATCACACCACGAGGAATAATGTTTATTGCCTTAGGAAGGACACACATAATACAAGGGCTCAAAGAAAGGAAAAATACATGTTATTGGAATAAATGCATATTTATTTGAACTAAATTCTAAACAATGTTCTCAGAGCTAACAGAGGATATTTTTTCCATGTGAATTCCCAAGGTATTATTTATACCTGAATATTTTGAAAGGAAAAAGATCAGGAGAACAGAAACAGATCTGGATGCTAGAAAAAGAAACCTAAATATTAGCGAAAAGATGATGGTAACAATGTAACCTGTTAGAGATGGGAAGGGGTCATTTCAACCATTCCCTTGTTCTGCAGATGAGGAAACTAAGACCTGCCAGCTAGAGGCAGAAATTAGTATATTCTTTTTTTGTTCTCTTAGGCTTTCCATCTTGATTTGAGATGTAGATTCAGAAAGAATTGTCTGGAGAAAATAAAGTACCTGAAGGCAACCCTGATCTTCTCTAATGAGTTCTACCCTCATCTGCAATAAGTATTAATAGAATGGGTGGTTTCAATTGGAATTTAGTAAGTCTTTCTTCTTAATTTAGAATATATCTGACAAACCAATCTTTTCCTGGATTACATTTGAAATTACTCCTAATGTAGTTAAATTATGTTGAGTGAGATCAGTTTCATCTTCCCTGATAGGATAAGAAGGAGATTATCAACACATCTGGAATCCACAGGCAGAGACTCAAAAGTTTTTTTCACCCTTCTCTTGGGAACTTTCCAAAAACCTGCAATGTTCTTCCGTTTGGGTGGATAAAAGAAGTGGTGGAATAGTGAGGGTGTGTTCCTGTCTTTGGTCAATGAAGTTGGCGAATGTAATAAGCTTGGTTGGGGCTTGAAGAACTTGCAGCTTTTGTTCTTATCATTAGCTTCCCTGTAGTGTGTTTCAGGCAACAGCCCTCTCCTAGATGACAGATCCCTTCAATGATGAAGTAGATCTGGTCCTGGTGGGAAGACACTTACTGAGGAAACAGGGGCATACTGGGAAAATCTTTGTCTTTGGACCAGACAGGTCTGGCCTGCAATCCCTGATCGGCCACCTCTTAGTTTCAACATGTTGGACAAGTTACTCAATCTCTCTAAATTTAACATTCTTTGCCTGTGAAACCAGGAAATGAGTGCTTTACAAGGTTGCAGTGAGGATTTAAAATAAATATGTAAGGCACGTAGAGAAAGCCTGACACAAGGGCAGAGGATCTGTTTTGTCCTCTGCTGTATTTCCCATGCTTGGTAAGTGGTAGAGTAGTTGTTGAATGAATATAGTAGGTGCTCTACTAATGTTAGGCATGATGCTTATTATTGTTACTAGGTGATTGCCTAAAAAGAACCAACAAAAGTTTAAAAAATATATATTATTGATTATGCTATTATAGTTGTCTCAAATTTTCCCCCTTTGTCCCTCCTCTCCCAGGACCTCCATTCCCTCCCACAACACTCCCCCCCAATCCCACCACTCTTAGTTCATGCCCATGGGTCATGCATATAAGTTCTTTGGCTTCTCCATTTCCTATACTATTCTTAACATACCACTGTCTATTTTGTACCTACCAATTATGGTTCTTAATTCCTGAACCTTCCCATTCTCCCCTTTCCCCCTCTCACCTGATAACCTTCCAAATGATCTCCATACCTATGATTCTGTTCCCATTCTGGTTGTTTACTTAGTTTGTTTTTATTTTTTAGATTCACTTGTTGATAGCCGTGAATTTGGTGCCATTTTAATGTTCATAGTCTTAATCTTCTTTTTCTTAAATAAGTCCTTTTAACACTTCATGCATTGGTGATGATGAACTCCTTTAGCGTTACCTTGTCTGGGAAGCACTTTATCTGCCCTTCCATTCTGAATGATAGCTTTGCTGGATAGAGTAGTCTTGGTTGTAGGTCCTTGTTTTTTTTTTTTTTTTTATCACTTTGAATACTTCTTGCCAGTTCCTTCTTGCCTGCAAAGTTTCTTTTAAGAAATCAGCTGATAGTCTTATAGGAATCCCTTTGTAGGTAACTCTCTCCTTTTCTCTTACTGCTTTTAAGATTCTCTCTTTATCTTCAAGATTTGGCATTTTAATTATGATGTGTCTTGGTGTGGGCCTCTTTGCATCCGTCTTGTTTGGGACTCTCTGTGCTTCCTGGACTTGTATGTCTATTTCCTTCACCAAATTAGGAAAGTTTTATTTCATTATTTTTTTCAAATAAGTTTTCAATTTCTTGCACTTCCCTTCTTCTCCTTCTGGGATCCCCATGATTCAGATGTTGGTACATTTGGAGATGTCCCAGAGGGTCCTTATACTATCCTTGTTTTTTAAAATTCTTTTTCCTTTTGCTGTTATGGTTGAATGCTTATTTCTTCCTTATGTTCCAAGTCATTGGTTTGAATCCCAGCTTCATCCCCTTCATTGCTGGTTTCTTGTAGATTTTCCTTTATTTCACTTAGAGTAACCTTCATTTCTTCCTGTTTTTTTTTTTTTCTCCGTTGCTGTACTCAGTGAATTCTTTAAGCATCATGATCACCAGTGTTTTTGAACTCTGCATCTGATAGGCTGCTTTTCTCCATTTCATTTAGTTCTTTTTCTGGGGTTTTGTTCTGTTCTCTCATTTGGACCATACTTCATTGTCTCCTTAATTTGGCAGCCTCTCTGTTTCTGTGTATTATGTAGAGCTGTTTTGATTTCCTGTCTTAGTTTGTGGCCTGTTGTGGAAAGGCACCTGTAAATTCTGTGGGACAGAGCCTTACATAATCACCATGGTGGGGCTACCCACTTTACCACTTTACGGCTTTGTGTGTGGGTAGGGCTTGGAGAGGGGACAATGCCACTGCCTAGCTTCTGGATGTTTGCCTGGCACTTGCCTTGTGCAACTGGCATCCTTCAGCTGTAACCTGGTGCTGAATCCCAGAGGGGGTGGGTCTGTATATATTTTAAGTCTGTGTGGGTCCTTTAAGTGGAGTTTCCTGAAGATCCAGCAGTTTCTTCCACTGTCTCACTTCCCATTGGTTTTTATAGGCAGAAGTTATGGGGGTTTATCTTCCTTGTACTGGAATCCTGGGCTGTGTGCTCTGGCCTGGGGGCTGATATCACTCACTCCCATGGTATCCACCCCAATTTTTATCTGCCACACGTGAATGTGGGACTGCCTGTTTCACTGCTGCAGTCTCTCCATGCCACACTGTGTCTCCATGCCTCTGCTTTTCTCCACCCACTACGCACAGGGATGAGTGTGGCTTCCTTCAATCCTTGGTTGTTGGATTTCCATACAGCTCGATTTTCTGACACTAATGGGTGTTGTTTTGAGGTCTAGTTGCAATTGTTTCTGTGGTTGTGTGAGGAGGCAAAGCACGTTTACCTGCATCACCATCTTGCCTGGAAGTCCCCATCAAAAGCTTTAATGTGCTGTTTCCCCAGTCTTTAAACATGTATGTGTATATTATATTATATTATATTATATTCAACATATATAATATTGTTAAAGGATATACAAGTCAAGAGTTTGAAGTGAGTGCCATGATGTTATTATCAACCTATTAAACTTGGTTATCAAGATTGGTTAGTCAATGTATTTTTTAAAAGGAATGTCACTGTGCCTTACCCCGACAGCTTAGTGTGGGCTAAATAGGGGAAGAAAAAAGATACGACAATACCTATAAAAACAGATCTAAGACAACAGCGGAGTAAGAACATACATGCCAGCAATGGGTCTTCTCATTGGTCTGTCAATATCACCAATCCATGATCTCAGTGATGAAATACAAACAATGTGCTTTCTGCATAAAATAAACCTACTAACAGATCTGATGAGAATCAGTGCATTAGATAAAGGGGATTGCATATCTAAAATTGTGGTGTGTTCATCTTTTGCTTTCAGATACAAGAAGGGAGAAAAAGTACACTTTTATATATTATCCTATTAAAACTCTAAGAAAGATTGGAAGCAACAAATGATGGTCTATAGAAGGGAAACATTTCATCAGCATTTAGCATGGTGGGAAGTTCTAGGTATAGCTGTAAAGGGAATCAGACAGAAAGAAAGACAACTTGAGATCTGGCTTTACCACCTCTCTTTTCTTACTTTCTTCATGAACTTTCTCTTAATGCTTGACCTATTCAGCAAGTATTTACTGAACCCTGCCCTCGAGTGAGACTGGTTTTGTAGGTACCCACATCCTTAGGATGCAGCCAGACACTCCTCTATGTACTTTTCATGCACCATGAAAATCTTTGTAAATTCTTTAACTTTTCTAAGCCTTGGTTTTCTTATCTGGAAAATAAGGGGGAAGATCTATCACGTCACAAGCATTGTTAGATTATATAAAATAAACCACGCAAAGCACAGTACAGACCCTGGTAGTAAGAAGTCAACAAGCATGAGCCGGCAGTTATAAACTTTGTTGTTTTTCTAAAAATGGCTCTGGGGATGACTTCTATCCATAATTGCTGTGACAAGGCAAATGATTTTCCAAAGAGAAGTTGTCAATAATATCCTGGAGTAAAAAGTCTTTTTAATTTGTAAGATTTACAGCTCTCAGGGTGTCTGGCTCATAATTAGCAAAGTTTCTGGTCTCCTTTGAAGCTCACCTATTAGAAGTTCATCAAGTCTCTGGTTACACAAATACTTCCATGGAAGTATGGGAATCCAGATCTTCTCATCTAATGAGACTGTTCATCAACAGTGACCGAGGGTTCCTTTGAGAAAGGAAAAACTCAACCATCCAGTTCTTAGCTAGAATGTAGATTTCAGACTGAGTGCATGCATAATTTCATGGATGTGGTTTATAGGAAAAACAGAACTACATTTTTCCAAATGTTATTCCCTTGAAGAAATCAGACCTCTTTCAGAACATATCCATACCATCAGCAAATTCTCTTGGTGTTTTCCTGGTAAAAGTGGCCAAATTCTAGCCACCTTTTACCTCTCTGCTATATTAAAGACGTTGGTCCTTGTTTCATATCCTCTTCCGGGTCAGACCCCGTCTCCTGCCATTCCTCTTTCCCACAAAGCTCTGGCTTCCCTCTTCCCCCTCCCTTCCTTCACTCACTCCATCCCCTTTTCTCTGTGTCAAGACTACCAGCTACATTTTTAAAAAGTGTTTCTAGCGTATTTGACATTTTTTTGTACTATTATGTTATGACCCTCTATACTGTATCCTTTTATGTGAATGTTCTCTGACATGTCTTATGTTATTTCTACTCTTAATTTTGACAATTCTTATGAAGAAATGTGTCATTTATTTATATTTACACTTTACATTATTTTGTATTGTATTTTTTCCATTACCATTTGTCCTACCTATAGCCTCTTAATGTGTCTTTTAAAAAGTACAGTCCTTATTATTACCATAATAGCTATACTATTACAATGTAGCTGGGCAAATTCCACAAAAATGTCTCATTCACATCCTGGCAATAAAGAGAATTCATCTAACCTCTTAAAGAATTTTTAATAGAATGATTTGACTTGATTGCATACATGCATATGCCAATATAACCTCTGTTTCTAAGAAGTGTGAATTGTTCTCAAGTCACAGGCAATTTTGTCCATGGGTTTTTTTTTTTTTTTCTTGGCAGTCTTGAACATCAGCCATATAAGCACGGGGTTATACAAGCACTGCTGGGATATCTGGCCTCTCACACAACATTAATTGGTTTCTAGGCAATAGATTTGAGAGGAATAGATGACTACTATTTTCTCATAGGAAAGACAGAAGAGAGCTTTCCAGGGAACCACCGAATATGCTACTTCCCCAATAGGTGATGGCAACTTGGAGCATCCTTCTTTATACAGGGTACCCCAAAGCTCATTAAACCCAGACCTAGGCCAATGAAACTCTCAGCCCCTCCATCACTCAAGGAGAGAGAGAAAGGGGCCCTGACCAGATTCCTTCCTGCCCTTCATTCTACTAGTTTGCCCTGAAAAGCCCGAATCTAGTTTGGCTCGTACTCAGCCAAGAGGCTTAGTGGGAGTCTCTCCCCACCGCTCCCTCCTCCTTGATAACATTAGAAATCTCCTTCTCAAAGGATTTTAAAAATCAAAGGAAGCTAAGCACATCTCTTTGCCTGATGTATATCTGTGAGCTGACTTTCTGTAGAAATGCAATCACTCAGTCCCCAGGTTTAAAAGACGGATATAGATTTGATTCGAGTTTCACGACAAGGAGCCTGGCAACAAGAACGGAAGGGCACTATGCAGCCACCAATATGGGTGAAAAGGGGCGATGAAGGACAAGGCTGGGGACCCATTGCAAATGTCTCCATTTTGCTTAAGGTGGGTCCCATTTGTCTTCAGACGGGTGGGGACAAGTAAAGACTGTGCACCTGGCCTTTGTGCTGTGCAGCTGCAAACCCAAAAGCTCTGTCTCATGATTTATGAAAATGAACTCCTCTTTTTTTTCTTTTACTATGTGCCTGACTTCATACAAAGGAGCATTTTCCCCTGAAGATACATTAATAAAGGTTACACCATCGTCTTAGGAAAGGAATGTTTAATTATTTACAATTGAACATATAGAACATTTGCCTGGTTTGCACAGCTGAAGATATAATTAGAAATTCCTCGAGAGAGAACAGGGTAAGAGTGTGCAGACATTTCAAACATTAAAAAACAAAAACAAACAAAAAAAAAAACCCCAACTCCTTCCATCCCCCGAAATTGCTCACAAATGTGAGGGATTAGTCAATAAACTTGAGGCTCTCTGCAACTTTTTAGCAGCCAATAATTCCTTCATGATTGAGTAGTTGTGAACTAAAAAATTGCTTCCTTTCTCAATGCCATTTCGTTAGACGTTTTTAATGAAGTAGCAAATCTGTAGCTTGACAGGCGAAGCTCACTGACAACGTATTAGAATTTATAACCCCAGCCGACATATCTAGTTACTTCATTTTTATGTGACTGCACCTCCCTTATTAGTAGACATGTGACTAATGTAAATACCTTTGCAGACACCTGCATGCTGTTCTCTTGCATGTTCATAATGGCTTCGGAGATCTTGACGTCTATTGGGTCCATGACCGACTCGATGTTGAATGGTCCTTCCAGTCGCTCTGCCACCAAGAGCATCGCATCTGTTAAAAAACAGGAGCAGAATGTATATGAGGACTGGGAGCTCCAGGTTCTTAACCTATGTTTAAATATTCCCAACATGATTGGTTAAAAAGCATGCATTCATTCAAATTTTAATTTGTTTTTATATGGTCTAAAATGAAATGAATGGTTAAACCTAAAAGAAGTATTTGACTTCATTTGAAGATTTAAAATTATGTTTCATGTATAGAAGCTGGCCTGAAAATGAGCAAACAAGTTCAAGTGGAGAGAGTAAGAGATTTGAATAGAGCTAATTGTGCTACATGAAGTTAATAACAATAATTAAAACCAAAACCAAAACCAATATCAGGTCAGAGATCAACTGCATTGCAAAGATGGATCCTCACCTTTTCTGGAATGTTGGGACAATTGATAATATTGGAGAAATGCTAATTTGTGGATTTGGATGCACAAATGTCAAGACCAGAACTCAAGCATGCCTATATGAGTGTGAAGCATTTCTGGATTTCTTAAGAAAAGGACTGCACCTACTTTGTGCTATCCCTCTATCTAACACGCCTTTCTGTTTTTGCATTTTGACACCCTTGGGGATAGGGAAACTTATCTTATTTAGTTTCGTCTATTCAAGGTTTATTATGGTGCCTATCATACTGTGAGCTCTCAAAAATGTCTATGATGTTATAATGTTATGAAGTTGTAATGAATGGTAAGTATTGTTTGGGAAGCTTTCATTTTCTGGAGAAGATGGTAATAGGGATATGGCGGCCAGAGCTATAAATAGGACTTAGTAGCTCTGGGTTCTTGTCCTTGTTCTATCAGTAACTAGTCAGATGGCTATGTGTGAAATCTCTGAACTTATTGGGCCACAGGATAGAGAAGTATATAAAAGAGATTTATATTGAGGAGTCTTCTCAATATACAGTGAGGGCCATCTGCCCATTCCCAGGCCACTGAACATGGCCCACTTTTGTTCTCAGTATCCAGGGCATAGTTTGGTAACTTATCTCCACTAAAATTGTCAAGTAGAACTTTCTGTGATGGGGAAGATGTGGCTATTGAAATTTGAAATGTGGCTAGTGTGACTGAAGAATTACATTGTTAATAAGTTAATTTGTTTTTAATTAAATATAATTTAAAATATCCACTTGAGACTACGGCTATCATATTAAACAACACAGCCTACACTTTTCATGTACAGATTCAACAGATCACAAGTTTTTCAACTGTCAAAGTTCCTGAGAGCCAATCTTAAAACATGTTCCTTTTTCAAAAATAATATATGTTTATTATCAAACACAAAATACAGAAAAAAAGGCAAGCAAGAAATATACTCACAATCCCTCTTTCTAGAATAATGTTATAAACAATTTGGCATATGCCCTATGTTTTTTCCTCCTATTCATATGAATATTTTAAGAATGCAACTAGAAATACATCACATAATCTGCTTTCTAGATGTAGTATATTATTCATGTAAAACACTATTTATAGTGGCTATTTCATAGTATTAGCGTAAGGCAAGCAAATTTTATTTTTACTACATAACCAACCATGCTCAACTAATGTCCAACATCAAAACATCTTCAGGGTTATAAATAGTTTTGAGTGAGGCACATGAGAAACCACTTAAGATAGATAATTTATTTTCATAATAAGGATACAGTACTCTCTGGGACGCAAAGAGAGTCCTGTTTTTAAAGAGCACCGGGCTTTGTGAACAGCATCAACTTTTTTCCCTGGCTTTCTCAGCAGACCCCATTACTGAGTTCTTGTGTCCCCCCCCCCCCCCCCCCCCCCGTGGACTGAGTGACAGTAACTGCATCCAGGGCAGAGCTTGGTGCACGAGGGAGGTCCCGTCGCCGGTCCTCACATGACGTGAAAAACTTAATTGTGAACAAGGACTCCCAAAGAAGCCCTAACACGGTCTGAGTTTTTCCCTTCATAATGCAGACCCGTGTAGGTCACAGCTGGATCTTATAACAAAAGTAGCCATGTATTTGGATCTTTCCGACCTAATTATCTGGTGATGTAGACAGAGAATACACATTGCCTGGTTGTAGCATTTTAGTATTTAAGTTTTAAAAGGTGGCTCACTGTTGCCTGAGAGCTGGTCTGTTTCTTTTATGTGTTCATATCTATTTCGTGTGTTTGTCAAAAACAATCTCCTTTTCCATTAGACTTTCCAACGGGCTTTTTGATGAAAATTAATTATGACAAATGAGCATGTTTTCTAGACAGGTGTATTCTGCTAAAAGAATCAAGAAATCCTTGTATATGGAATAGAATTGGTACAATGGAGTTACTAAAAAAAAATGCAGTTAAAGGTACTGATAAGTATAAATTACTTGTGTGTTTCATGTAAGTGTCTGAATACAGTAGTCCCTCTGTATATTGCGGTTCACTTACCACAGCCTCACTGTATCGCAGGATTAAAAAATATATTTAATTATTTATCGCGGATTTTTCGCTCTATCGCAGGATTTTGCGGTACTGTATACGTATGTTGTTAAAGTTACGTAGGTTTAAGAGTGTAGAATAAATGTAAGGTTAATACTTCGTGTGGGCGGGAGGGGCGCTGTCTAGAACGTAATACCCGCGATAAGTAAGGGAATACAGTAAATCCCTATATGGAGGACTGGTCTATCACAGTGTATCTATTTAACAAGACTGGGTTGAGTTGAGAGGGCAGTAATGTTGTTGGCACCAGAAGTCTGAAAGTAGTTGTACTCTGGGACAAAAAAAAAAAAAGAAAACCCAAGAAAAACATTGGAATATAAGAACTTAGACCCAATTCAAAATTATGGAGCCTAAAACATGCCTCCGAAGGTTCTCTTAATTGATTAAATTAGAAACATTCCCTCTCTACCAGACATTCCCTTCAAGGAGTAAAGCTGTTGGATTCATATTAGAAAGTGGGAATGTTTCCCTGGTGAGTTCTATCTTTTTGTTCCCTGCTTCTTCTTCTCCACAGTGCTTGCCTTTAGGTCCCTGGGTCTGCACACTCAGCTCCTCTTTCTTGACCCTAGCCGTGATAAAAGTGCCCGGGGTGAGCTTGTCCCAAGCAGCTGTCTGCTGCCCCTTGGAAAAAGGCCATCCTATTGATGATTCTATATATTAAACATGGAAGGCAAAGTTCGCACTTACATTGCTTGCCTGTATATTTCCATTTTTTAAATCTCAATTCATTTGCTTTGTTATACAAACGAATTTAAAATAATAAACTTTTGATGTAGGTATATAATTATTTATTTTTCTTTTAATTTTGATCACCAGTCAGAATATGCTACTTTAAGCTGATTTTTAAATCTGGTTTAGACTAATACTAATTTTAAACACACACACACACACATACACATATATATTAAGCAAAATTTGATTCTTCTTTGAAGACTTGAAAGCCAAGATAGATTGGCTGAAAACCTCAGAATCATTGTTAAGAGTAGCAATGTGCATATAGTTAACAATATTGTCATGTGCACTTAAAATTCTGTTAAGAAAATAGATTTAATATTATGTTTATTTAAAAATTTTTTTTTTACCACAATTAAAAAAAGAGTAGTGATGATTATTGTGCTGATCAGCCACAGAAATGGAGAAAAGGGAACCTCGGGTGGGAATGCAGACTGGCACAGCCACTATGGAAAACAAGTATGGGGGTCCTCAAAAAAACTAAACATGGAACTGCCTAATGTTGCAGTGATTATGCTTCTGGGAAATGAAACCGCTATCTTGAAAAGCTATCCAAGCCACATGTTCATTGCAGCATTATTTAAAGTAGCCAAGAGATGGCAACAACATTAAGTACCTATTGACAGATGACTGGATAAAGAGGATGTGGTCCATATAGGTATAATATGAAATATGATTCAGCTATAAAAATGAAGAAAATCTTGCTGTTGTGATAACACAAATGGATCTTGAGGGCATTATGCTAAGTGAGATGAGTCACAGAAGACAAATATTGTCTGACTTCACTTACATGTGGAATCTAAAAAAGAATTTAACTCATAAATGGAGAAAAGACTGGTGATTGCCAGAGGGGGCGTTGGGGGTGGGAGAGCTGCATGAGGGTGGTGAAAAAGTCAGACTTCCAGCTGTAAGTCTTGGGGATGTAATGTCCACCCAACAACACTTGACTGTGTATTTGAAAGTTGCTAAGACAGTAGATCTTAAAAGTTCTCATTTTAAGAAAAAAATACTGTAACTACCTGTGGTGACAGATGTTAACTAGACTCACTATGGTAATCATTTTGCAATATATGTATAAGATCATTATGTTGCACACTTGTACTAATACAGTGTTATATGTCAATTATATCTCAATAAAACAACCCCCCCAATATACATATCCTTATGATATAATCATCTCTTCTCCCTGTTCTCATTTCTGTTCTAAGTATGCCCAACAGGATACCCCGGGGCCACAAAAGGAAAGGTAGCTTTTCAGAAAACTTCTCCACTATTTTGTGTTTCCACTACGAAGGGTCACACTTACAGCTCCTGCATTCAGGAGTCTAGTTGAGACATGTTACCAGGTGAGACAGTGACAGTGTAAGGCCAGCGCCATCCAGATCTGGGAGTAGGAAAAGGCCTGAGAACGAGTGGTAGCAATCCCTGAGTCCCAGACCCCAGATGGCAAGAAGGTCAGTGTGGTCCACAGAGTGGCCGGTTGTGTTTCTGCTTGACTGGTTAGCCTCCCATATGCTGGGCAAGGCTGTCACCTGTCAGCTTCCCAGGTGTCAGGAGAAACTCCCTCTGCCTTGGGGCTGAGGCAAGCCATGTTTATCTCTCTTCCCATAGTGAAGGAGACACACACAACATTTATGACACCCAAGCAGTAGTTGGTAAGTTCCTTGGAAACCAATTAAGTCACAACATGGCCATAACTTACTTTGGAGGCTGCCATCCCATGCTATGTTAATTATTTCTGTGCCATTTATATTTTGAAATATTTGAAACATTATTTTTGATGGTGCTCTTGGAACTATTATTTATTGCCAATTAAACTGGGGCAGTTTTAGGGTGTCAGCTAATGATCATCAGACCTTTTCTGCACAAGTCTCCTGTGTCTTCCAAATTTTGTTTCTCTTTGGAAGCAAAAGACTTTTGTCTTACTCAAGCAGTGTATGTAACTCCTGTTTCTAAGTGGAGAATAAAATGTAGATGACTAGAAGTAACTGGTACCTCAGCATGAGATTCTGATGCACACAGAGATGCTACGGCTGTGTGTTTGTGCAGGGGGTGGGAATAACAGCAGCTCAGCCAGAAGCTGTAATGCAAAGTGAGGAGCCAGGCTGCAGCTAAAGCTGCACTTCTGGGCTAAGTCATTCCACTCATGGAGGCACAGACTTTCTGATTAGGAGGGAGGAAATCTGACTCTACTTAGGTGCCTGGGTCTCTGTTTAGGCCCTTCCATTCAATGGTTGAGAAATAATGTGCCCCACTTAACTCACAGAGTCCCGTTTTCTTTGTCTGTGAAATGTAGATCATGACAATGGCTACTTAATAGTGGTGTTACAAAGAATCAGATGAGGTAGTGCCTGTAAAGTCATTAGCACAACGCTGGTCACATAATTAGCTCTCAGCAAAGGTTGACTGTTGTAAGGCACTTTCATTGGGTGGTGGGAGGGGAAAGGAGACAACACAGCTTGCAAGACATTTTGGAAGTATTGATGGCAGCAGATGTGAAGACCAAAGCAGTGAAAGGTACACTAACGGCTTTCAGATGGAGAGCTGATGTTCTGAAGGGTGTTTCATTAATGTTTGGTAATGCTTTGCTCATTACCAAGAGCTACAAAATTGCATTATTTTCTTGTGCTGTGCTTCTTTGCCAATTGAAGATGACCAAAAAGTCTTTGAGCTGCCTGTCATTAGAGGTGGGGTTTATGTCCTGTGCCTTACATCTCGGTGGGCCCTGTGACTGCTGGGACTAGTAGCAGACACTGGAAGTGACACAGCCAGTTATAGGTGAAATGTTTGTGTCCTCACCTCCAATCCATATGTTGAAACCTAATCCTCAATGTGATGGTATTGAAAGCTGGGTCTCTATGGGGTGATTAGGTTGCATGGTGGAGTCCTCACGGATGAGATTAGCGCCCTTATAAAGGAGACCCCAGGAAGTTCCCTCAGCCTTTTTGTTGTTTAAGGATACAACAAGACTATGGTCTAGGAAGTAAGCTATCACCAGACACGAATCTGCTGGTCCCTTGATCCAGGACACTCCAGCTTCCAGTATTCGGAAAAATAAATGCCTGCTGCTTCAGCCACCTGTGCTATGGTATTTTTGTTATAGGAGCTTCAATGGACTAACACATCTGCTAAGGTGGCAAACATCTGAGTGAGGCTGTCTACAACCTTCATCTGCCCATCTGCCAGCTGACTGTTATCTGATGACCCTAGTCAACACCACCTGGTGCAGAAGAATCATTCAGCTGGGCCTCACTCGAAGTTCTGATCCACAGTCCTGTGATTGCTAATAACATGGTTGTTATTTCGAGCTGCTGAATTTGGGGATAATTTATTCTGTAGCAGTAGGGACATGGAGCAGCCAACTTTACAATATTTACAAAATACTCACTACTCTTCATTTGACAGGACTCAAATATTGAGAATTCTAGTCAATTAATATTTGACAAATATATCATTTATGATGTCATCCCTATTTACACATACTTCAATGGTCAAGAAAAGTAAAACTTTGCCCTACAGGGAACGTACAGAAAGAATTTGCTCTAAGTTCACAGAGCATTACGGGACAGTGTCATAGTCTGCTGAGTGCACAGCAGCTGTCTTCAGGTGAGGGTTATATTTCCCCTGGGATGTGAGCAGGAGAGGATTCTGAACCAGTTTGAAAGAAGGGAAAGATTCTGATTTTCACCTACGTCTTTGACTTTATAAAGAATAAAGGTCTGACCTAAGGAGCTAGGCATGATCTCTGGATGGCATCTGAGTGTAAACTATCTGCAGTAGGGATTTCTGGACGTTTATACTCCTCTAGGCTATAATTATTAAGTATGATGTCATAGGATCACACATGCATTTTTAACTTCTCAAGAAAAGGAGATGTAAAGTAAGTAATGATTTTGCTGAATGATGATTTTAATCTGGAAGAGAATGATTTCCAAAATGTTCCAGAGGAAGCAAGAATAAAAAGAATGTTTCTTTTTAAAGGAGATGTTATTAAGCTTTTCCTAAGTAATGGTAGAGTAGAAATAACTTTGAAAATTCAGTTGAGAAGGGGCTGGAAGAAATGGGTGGAAGTGCTTATAAGATGAGTAAGATCTTGGACCTAATGTATAGCGTGTGACTAGAGTTAATACAGTATCATATACTTGAAAGTTGTAAGGAAAGGTGATCTTAAAAGTTCCCATCCACACACATACACTCACACACACACACACAAGCACACACACACAAGTGTGGTGAAGGAGGTGTTAACTAACTTTATGTGATAACCATTTTGCAATAGAGAAATGTATCAAATCAACACACTGTACCCGTTAAACTTACATAATGTTATATGTCAACTGTATCTCAGTAAAGCTGAAAAAACCTAATTGAAATAAGGTCAAGTTAACCTAATAAATGTCAATATTTGTTATGTGTCAAGGAGTATCATACGTCACTATAAATCAGAGGTGGTCAGGTGTAGACACTGTCCATGATTGCCATGTTCATGGGGTTTAGAAATTTTTTGAAGTGAAAGATTAAATTTTAAACATTATATATTTTCTTTGATGGAAATTGAACTAAGATAATAACATGCCATTTCAAAGTCTGCATGAAATATAAATGAATCCGAATAATCTACTCTTTGAAAAATGAAACTGATAAGCACAATATACTTTATAGTTTTATCAGAATTTCAAAGCCCCTCCTTACACCTATAGTACTTACTATTGTTTAAACCTAAGCATGATATTTCCCCTGCTAAGAAGCAGATGAATGAATGAAAAAAAAAATCAAGCAATTTTACAAGCACCGTGGTACATTCATTCACTGGTACCCAGTTACTCATTAAAAGAAAAGAAAACCTGCTTCAGTGTTTATATATAAGCTCATTGATGTCCATGGCAAAGATGTAATTAGAAGGCTCTGCTTTCTCCTGTGTCCTTTGCTTTCACCCAAATTGATTAATTAAAACGACCGTGAGTTCTTGGACAGGAATGTGTTTGAGCAGAGGCCTGGCAGGAGAACATAGCGTCTGAGGATTGATGTCATACACAACAGCAGGCAGATATGACCTGAATGACCAGAAGAGAGAACTTGAACTTACTGAGTCAGAAAGTCTGTGCCCTTTCTTAGAGTTTACTTTTAAAAAATTTTTGTTTTTGAATTTTAAGGCAATTCTATAGCTAAGATGTTTCCATTTTTAGGATTCTGATTCATAAAATCATCAGAGAGAATATGTTCCCTCTTGGGACTAAAGTTCTGATGTTTTATGTTACTTTCTGCTTCTGGCTTTGCTGCTCTGTAATCTCTTCTTTGACGTTGCCAACAGAGCTGTCTTTTAAAAATGGAAGGCTGACGAGGTCACTGCCTTGCTCTAAAGGCTGCCATTGCATTGAGGATCAAGTCTGAGCCTCAGAGCCTGACATAAAAGGGCCCGTCATAAGCGGATCCCTTGTCTCTCTTAGCAGCCTTGCCTACTGCCATCCCTGGTGCCCCCACCTCCTACATGGGACTTCCTCTTTGAATGACGAGGAAGTTGTCACTGAGGCTCCCCCCCACACCCAACCCAACCTAAAGTTGATGGCAGACAAGTTATTCTAAACACAGCCTTGTCGTCAGTTTACCTGCTCAAGAACTTCCAGGAGTTCAAGTGTGAAAAGAGGTTTATGATGAGACTCCACCTCTTGCTTCTACAGATTTATTTCTCATAACTCAATGTGTCCCGTGGTTTTCTGCTGTTACGAATAGCAGCACAGTGATCGTCCTTGCAATTAATTCACTTAACGTGTGTGCAAATAAATCTGTTGGATAGAGTCTTAGAAGTGAAACTACTGGATTAGAGGTACGAGCATTTAAAATTCTGATAGTAAGTGTCCAGGTTCTCCCTGTAAAGTCTGTACCTGTTTACATTCCCAATAGAAATACAGGCATCCCCCATATAACACGGCACTTCTGTAACATGGTTTCACTCTAACACAGTATGACTGTAGAAGACACCCAAGAATTGCTGGTAGGAGAAGAAACTGATGAAGCAATTTTGGTGGAAATGACATTTGCAATGTGCCAAGGTAAGTTAGGGATGATAGCACTGATCAAAATGAAGAAGTTAAACAATTTACTCTAAAAAGTGTAAAGAAAGGCCTAGACATAGCTGAACAGTTATGGCCGTATTTCTTAGATGAAGATCCTTGTATTGAGAGGAGCTCAAAGTTTAAGAGAGAACTTCAAAAGTGCTTAGCACCATATAAAGAAATTTATAAAGATCTCTCAGCTAAAAGCAAGCAACCTAAAATAACTGATTTTTTTTGCAAAAAGTGGAGCATAGAAATCAAGATAATGTTGAAGAAAGTTTAGAGGATGAGGATATCTTGTCAAAAAGAAAACACATTTGGTTAATGGAGCTTAGCAGTGATGGCAGAGAAAAATTACTTAACTCATATTTATATGTAATACTTTTTATGAAAACTGCTTTAATAAAGATATTTCTCTTAATTATAAAAATACAACAGTATGTTCCTTTAGTTTTTGGAACCTCACCCACCCCTTTTTGTACTAGTTCTTTGTTTCGTACAACATGGATTCGTGTAACACGGCATTTGTTAGGAACCTAATAACCGTGTTACATGGGGGTTACCCGTATATGACAGTGTCTGGGTCTCTAAGGCTCAAACTTCTGGTGTTCAGCTCAAATGTCTGGGTCATTGCCAGTTAGATATGGTAAGAAACTGGCATTTCAGTGTGGTTGTAACTTGAATTTCCTCTCATTATAAGCAAGGTTGAACAACCTTTAATATGTTTAAAAGCCATTTCTATTGTTTTTGCTTTTCATAGTCATGGGCTTTGTTCACTTATGTTTCTGTTGGGTTATTTCTCTTTTTAAAATGCATTAAAGACGTCAAGTCTTCCGTGACATGAATTATCACTTCCCCTATGGGAAAGTTTTTGCAATTATAGTCAAATTTACCAACCACTTGCTTAACTTGCTTTGGTCTTGTGTCATAGACATACAGGCTTTCTGCTTTCCAAGTTCACCTCTACGACCTTAGCCACCGCCACTCACATTTTCATTCACTAGCTTCCTTGCTGTTTCTTGAATACAGGCCAGGCCTCTCCTGTCCTAGAGCCGTTGCATTCATCATCTGTTCCCTTGCCCTTCAGCACTCACTCCCTACGTATCTCTCTATCTCTCCTATCTTCTTCTGGTCTCTCCCCAAAGTCCAGTTCCCAGAAAACCTTGAACTACCCTACAAACTCCCAGACACCCTCATCTGATTGCTTTATTCTTCACAGCACTTAGTACTTGCTATCATCTCTCTTTTGCCCACTAGTATGTCGCTTGTGAGAGGGCAGGGACTTCATCTTGGTTGTCCATTTTTGTAGTCCCAACTCCTAGAACAATACTTGAATCCTGAGACTTGTTAAGTGAACATTTTTAAAGGAATTACTGGAACAAATTTTAAAAAGATGGGTGGAGGTGGGCAAAGGAGGCGGTGAATGGAGACATCTGTAATAGTGTCAACAATAGAAAATAAATTTTTTTTTCTTCTAATAACAACAAAAAGCAACTTGTAGCTCTCCATCCTGCCTAACGCTCTCCCCTCTCTCTATTCTCCTGCAATGCATGGCATTGCGCATGTCCTTCTGCAAACTTTATTACCACCAGCCTGCCAGATAAATAGCCCCCGGGCAGCTTTTCATGTGTTATAAGATAGATGAAGAGTTTCTGTGGGAATTTAGAATCTTATTGTACTTTTTTATTACATAGAAATAACTTTTTAATCTTTTAGCTCTAAATTGAAGAGTATGGCTGGTTTTCTTTCTGTCAGAGGTCACTTCTAGGTTAATCTGAAAAAAAAAATACCAAAACCACAAACTAAAAAACAAAGATGCTGTTGACATTTTTAGCTTTAGGTAATTCCTGCTGTTTCTTAAGACTCCAAGTTGGTGTTAATTTTCAAAACAATCTGTGATAAATGTCACTTTTGTTTCTTCCCTGTAATTTGTCTACATTCAGTAAACATCAAGTTGATGATCACCTTTTTTTTTTCTTTCTTTCTATTTTGCCAACCATATATGGTGTCTAGGTAAAAGAACAAAAAAATATCAGGCCATGACAGGAATCACGTATCTAAAGAAACCATAAAATACAAAGCAAGGTGAACAATAGAAAATGCAAGTGAGCCAATTAAATGCAATTTAAAGCAGTGCACAGGTAGCTGATTCAAAAATAAAACAGGCCATCCACCCTGAGTAATTACAAGGAATGAAAGAACTAAAGCCAAATAAAAGAGAATTTAATGAAAATCCTAACTGTTTACTTTGAAACCAAATCTAGGAAGAGGAGAAGAAATATACAAACTAATTTAATTCTGAAATCAGTGCAAACAAAGAGGCTCATTTTGCTTCTATGCTGTAAAAGAAAATGCAAACTGTGGGGAAATTCATTCACTAGTAGTCTTAGCACAGTACAGAAATTGGAATCTGTGGGACTCATTTTAAGACCTTTGTTCCCTCCTTCCCTCCCTCCCTCTGTTCTTGTTTATCCTCGCCCAAGGACATGCTTATTGGTCTTAAAGAGAGGAAAAGAGAGGGCGAGAGAGAAGGAGGAAGAGAAACATTGATGTGTGAGAAAAACATTGATTGCTTGCCTTTCAAATGCACCCGACCCAGGGACCAAACCTGCAACCTAGGCATGTGCCCTGACTGGGAATCGAACCTGTGACCTTTAGGTTTATGACTTGACACTCCAACCAACTGAGGCAAACCAGCTAGGGCAGATGTTGGTTTCTGTTTAGGAGAATGAAGCACTACATTTCATAAAAATGTAATATATTAATGTATCATTCCTCTTCTATATTATATCTTTGAGACGTTTAGTTATATCACAAGGCAGAAAGACTGGGCCTTGTAAATCATGAAGTTGATGGAGATCAAAGTGTATACTACTAACAGTAACCCTTTATTTAAATTTTTATTGCTGATTCCTCATATTAATAATTTCTTATGTCATTTGTAGCTACGACTGTTCAAATAATAGATTATCAGCCTGTCAGTATTTGTCTTGATGATGTATCAGAGTTTAAGGGGTAAAAAGTTCTTTAAGATCTTTTGAAAGAAGAACGTCATCTCTATCTTTACATCCTTAGTGTCTCCTACAGGGTTTTTGCATCTGGTGGACTGATTTAGACCAACCAGTTGGCTTTATAGGTTAGAAAACCAGCGGTCAAAGCAGGAAAGCAAATCCTGTAGCACGAACAGCAGCCCCTGGACCAAAAACCCTTGTCTTCTCTCACTCCATCCATTATGACAAGCACCTAAATTGCTTAACAGTATCAGTTTGTCCTCCCAATATTTTAATTGCTAAATTCCGAGTGTTTCATTACTTGCAAAAGAGAAATCCTGGCTGATAACAATAAAGCACCTTTGTCCTTTCTAAGACTTTTCTCATTCCTTCTTCACTGCAATTAAGCTTTAAGCCTCCCTTAGTGACCCGGTACTTCCTTATGTGGGCACCAGGACCCTGAGTTGTCCTTGGCAAATTTATAAAAGTGCTCACATTCGCCCTTACTCTTTATGAACCTGCGCGTCACACTTGAGTTACTTTGAATCCTTTCGCAGCCTGGACGGTCTTTACGGCCTCCCTGGGAGGCAGTGCAGAGGCGAGGCGTGATGGGGAGCGGTGTGTCACCCGTCACGGGCTCTGTGAGCTCGCGCGAGGTATTTAACCTTTGAGATCCTTGGTGTCCCTCGTTATCAGAGGGGTTCTTCCCACATCACTGTGAAGGGTAAATGCAAACCTAGGCACAGAGCATAGCAAATGCTCATTATTATGTGATGATTATTTTATCTTGATTGAGAGGAGGGTTCTTTTCATTTCCCAACAATGTAAATACTGCAGGTTTGATTTCACCATCCATGGAGTTGTAAACCCTTACTGAGAGAGGACAATATCTATTTCAACCCCTTTATCTTGCAGAGAAACTCACTGAGTCCTGGCGACACTACGGGGCTGGTGATTTGGCTGGGCACAAGACATGGGTGTGACCATTGCCCGGTTCTTTTTCAGGTGGCGGTCTTTCTACTCCATCACGCTCTCCCCTTCTTCACAGTCAGCCAGTGTGTCATTAAGAAACAGGACCAGTTCAAACATTTCAGGTCTCAGTGAACCAAAAAAGTTTAAGCTTTTTGCCAGTTTATTGCTGTTAAAGCCATTTTTTTATTTCTCCCTGCTTTACCTTAAAAGTTAATAAAGCAAATCAAGCAGAGACCATGTGTTCCTGTAGGACAAGGACTTGCAACCTACATGGCTTGAGTCACAATAAAAATAAATAAATAAGGGAAAAGTCAGAATTCCCCAGTGAGTCCGAACAGAGTGATTAGTGAGCAATTCAGCAGGCCACGGGAGCCCTTTGTTCCCACCCGTGTGTTAACTGGTATTATTAAAAAATATATGTTTTTTTATTATCCTGTTGTTCAGTGCCATGTGAAGCAATAGGGAAAATAGAAAGGGGCAGCATGTCTTGTATCATGGGTCGTCAGACCCAAAGAAAAAAAAAGCTGGATTATTAAAGAAAGACAAAAAACACATTTTAGGAGGGATGACTTCATTTTTCTCATCTCTGATTTGCCCCGTGGAATGGCAAAGTAACTTCTGTCATTCTCTCTATGCTTCCATCTTGTGTAACATTATCTTCAATGTATGCTTTGTGGTGAAGACAGAGGTCGTTTTTCAGCTGAGGGCGGAAGGAAGGAAGGAGAAAGAGAAAGAAGGAGAGACAGAGAGAGGGAGGAAGGGAGGAAGGGAGGAGGAGGAAGAGAGAGATGAGAATGCACCGTAGGGAGGGAGTGAGTATTTTTGCAGCACTTCCAATGGCCTGGTACTACTCTGACAGCTTTAGGACGAAAGGATTCATCCTGTTTTTACAGCACTACTAGGTAGCAGGAAGTCCTGTTATCTCCTTTAGAGGCTGTGGGGACTCAGACCCTAGAGGGGAAACAGCTTGCCCAGTGTTTGCATGGTTAGCGTAGGTGCTGTTTGGAGTAGGGCAGAACTAACAACAGTGAGTTGCCTGAACTTGTCATTCTAGCCAAGGAGACTTGACTGTCTCAGACAGATGAGCCTGAACAGGTCTGTGAGCTGCTAAGGAGGGACAGGTGGGGGAATCGTGGCACCTCTTTGATGCTCCAGAGCATCACAAGTGTGTTCTCTGGCCCTCCTCCTTTGTGAGGTTGCATTAAACGAACAAGTGTCTCTGGGAACTGCAGGCTCAGGCTCTCATTAGAAGTTGCTGGGCTCCCACTTTCTTTTTCTGGGATTTCTCTTAGTGTTCTGACTCTTCTACAACCTGCCACTGAAAAGCAACCTCGTTGATTACGATAGTGCGCTGGTATATTCTGTTCTTAGAACTTGCCTGTGGTTGAGGAAGGAATATTGACATCAGCCACAAAATTAAAGGGAACCTCATGGATGTGCTTTTCAGAAAGTTTTAACAGGTTCTTGGTAGATTCCTTTTTAGGCTGAAGAATGTATCAGCTGTGTCCGAAGGGAAGTTTTTAGGCAACAATCACCTCCTTTGAATCATGAATCTACCCTGGAGCCCAACTCTCTCTAAGCCAGGGCATGGTTATCCCACTGGTCATGGACATTTCCATGGGTGTTTATTTATGCAGGTCATGCAAAATTTAGAAAATACACAACGAAAATGAAAAATGGAGAGAATAAAAGTCATCTACGATCTACCGAGACAGAGATAACCACGGACATCCTTCATATTGGCTGCACAATAGTTCAGTCCTTGAAGCAGCCTAAATTGTTGTAACCATTCTTTCAGAGTTGGCTTTGTATGTTCTTACTAGGTTTTGCATGGCTGTAAAAGAAATCTAGTTCTTCTATCTAATTTGTCTGTATTTCTGATAATCAACTTGATAGATCTCTTTAAATTGACAGTTATTTATTCATTTAAAAACTAAGTAAAATTAAGATACATTTTTATTAGTAAGTACAAATAGTTCAAAACTTTAATATGGAAAAATACTCTTAATACAGAGATATAAAGGAAGGCAAGAGAATAGAGCTCTGATCCCACAATTTAATAAACCGTTACATTTAAAAAGCAGACATTCAAGCAAACACTGTTTGAAATAGACACTAATAGAATTAAAAAAGAAGAAGCTTGCCCATGCAATTGTAAAGGGTTTTAAATGCATAAAACAGGAATGTAGGTTCTAGTACTGCTTTCATCAGAATCTAAGTATGTGACATTGATTTCACTAATTCCCATTGGTAAACTTCAATATTTGGGTTCATAGATATCTCATGTGTCTTCTAGTTCCAAAGCCATGGGGATCTACCGCTCTAGGAGGGAACATGCTAAAGCACCTGGGATCAAGAAGAAAAGCAGGTGGGCAATTGGCAGAAAAAAACAACGAGAAAGCGGGTGGAGGTCACTGATCTAGAAGTCAGACCCAAGCATGGGGAGAAATTGGACAGAAGTGTTCAGGGTGTCCAGGAGTGTCAGAGTGAAGGACGTGATGGCACAGATGAAGAAAGGCAAGGGGGATGCAGAGAGGAGGTGGCCCATGGGAGCAAACGGAAGCTGTGCAGGTTGGGAGGATGTGGATTGGAGAGGATCTTCAAAGAAGTTAAGGAATAGAGAGGTGTGTGCCTTGTTACAAAAATACTTGGCTTTTACTTGTAGCTCCATTTTCAAGAATGCTTCTTCACAAAATAATGTTCAAGGAAGAAAAAAATGGGCGTGAAACGGTAGGCTTTAAAAAACCAATAGGAATCCATTAGTGATTCTTGAAATACCAGTCATGGGAAAATGGGTCAGAGGTCCCAAATCCATCCTAACATTACAATGCATGGGCAGCAGAACTTTGTAATACTGGGGCAGTATTATCTGGCTGTGTGCATTACCAGGGCATTCTGAGTAGATACGGAAAGATTTGGGTACAGATACTTAGAGGATCACCAGATAGACACTGACTCAGATTGGAAGGAAAAAACATGTAGCTTTGTTGTTGAAGGGCCACCAGCTAACACTCACTTCGGAGGTACCTGCAGGGAAGTGGTACATGCAGGATGCCATTTAATCCTCCTGATTCTGAGAGGGAGATGCTGTTCTTAGCCCCGTTTTAAAGAAAATGAATGAACATCTTCAAGCAAGAAGTTCCATATTGAGAATGGACCCGATGTTAACCCAGATCCATGAGAATTCAACTTCCAAGCTTTTAACCATTACTACCTTTGCCTCTAAATATTTAAAGATATTTTCAAATATCCATATACAAAAGGCAACCTGAAAGACCCAGAAATGCTTGTAGGATTCATCAAAACATTAAAATAAGGGTCACAAATTTGAGAGATGCATCTCAGTGAGGTAAGTCTTTGTTACTTGGTCTAATAAAATATCCAATGTCAAAGGCCTCTATGTTTTCCTGAAAAATTTCCTCTTACTTTCTTTGAGTACCTATGTAAGGTTTTAAGATAAAAGAACAGAGAAAATGTTGATTTTCTTATAACAAAAAACCCAAACAAACAAAAAACAAAAAACAGAGGGTCAGTATCTACTATTTAATGATAGAGTCAACAATCCAAAAAATGATTTGCCGACCCTTCCCATTTGTATCCTTACCTAAGTTCTAGAGACATATGTTGAGTTATTTTTGCTAATACACTGAATTAACCTTAAGATACCTCTGGGTATTTAAAGATCAATAATACCACTGTTTTAAAAAGCAAACATGTATCTTGAAAACAAGCTGAGATTTTTCTAAGAAAGGGAACAGTAGTTTTGATGCTATTAAAAGACAATGAATGGGACTGATTAAAAAAAAAACAAGGGGATATATTCCAGAAACAAACGGGTGATGTATATATATCAAGCAACATATTTGGGGTGTGTGTGTGTGTGCATTTGTGTGTTGTGTGTGTGTGTATATATATATATATATATATATATATATATATATATATATATACACATCCATACACACATACACACCCCAAATGTGTTGTTTGCTATACTTTTTAAAAAACATGGCTCTCTTTCAAATGGTGCATATAATCACATTCAATAAGTTCGCCACACAGTTTTATTCACAGTCTGAAGTTCTGAATTCTGTAGTTGGGATGCATTTGCCTACCATAAACGCCTCTGGGAACTATAATTTAGAACTGATCTAGACAAAAGACGCACTGGAAGATGCCTCATGGCATTACTTTTCATTGTTTTTGAGGGATCAGAATCTTAGGTCTAGGTCTGACACTGCATTTCAGCAATGCCACTGGTCTCTCTACTGTTACTTGTTTAACTTCCTCTGTATTTAATTTTTGTTTCTCTCAGAGTTTTTCTACACGTGTTCCCAGGTGCCTTCAGGAAATAGGCCCGTTTTGGATACATCACATAAATAAACTGCAATGGGGAAAGACCTCTTCGTCTTGCAATGCCACACTGTACAGCCGAAAGGAAGGTTCATTGTGTAATATTAGCTTGCATTTCTACAGGAGCTCTCTCTGTGAGTGCTTTCTTCCCAGAGTGCTCAACGTAACAAGATCACTCCACTCATCATGGAGAAGCAGTCACCTTTAGAGTGGCACACGATGCTGTTTCTCAGGATCGAGTAACCCTTCAGAAGGGACAAGGAATGACGAAGACTTCTGTGTCAAGTGGCAATAGTAGGGGCATTTAAGCAGGTAGAATAAAATTTCTTAGTTGGAATTGGGTCAGAACTTGGAGACTGTCAGCTAGTCTGATAGTAGAATATTCTGAGGAAGGCTACTGGCTATTTATTGAATAAACCCATTGTGGCTGAGAGATGTATCTATTGTATACATCTATATTGTATATACGTATTTCTTTTTCTTCATATACATTTATGATGTAGAAGTCATGAGTATATTTAAGGTTCTAGACTCAGAAAATGCTCATTTGTCTTCAAAACTTGCATGAGACTATATACCTACCAACATCATTCCATATACCTCCAAGCTAAAATTTGTATCCTGTGGTTCCTATATCAATAAACCAAATCCCACGTTTTGGAAGTTAATGATTCTAAACTATGACAAAATTGTTTTTTCTGAACAACCACCCTCTTCCCCATTAACCTTAAATTATCCACTCCTACACACAAACACCTAGGCCGAAGGAAGACTAGGTCTGCGCTTACAGTTTTTTGTTGTTGTTGCTGAGAAGAGAGGGGTTTTAAATTTTTAAAGGTTAATAGCACTGTAGTATAAAAAAATTAAAAATTGAAAATGGAATTTAAAAATAGAATGCTTGCAATAGCACCATTGGGATTATGGACAAGGCTTAATCCTTTCTTTATAACTACACATAAAATATACAATAGTATAACTTACAAGTGACTAAGCCATTGAAGATCTGTGAAATGCTCAACTGTGACTGTTAATACATTATGATTTTCTTTACTCATGTGTTTACTCATGTGCTGAGTACCTGTGATGTATAATGCCCCCTACCAGCTACCAGACTATGGAAAGACAGACAAGTGCAGTAGCAATTATTACTCAATGTGATGAGAGCTGAGCAGAAAACATGCCGCAAGTGCAATGGAACCTCAAAGACGGAGCACTCAGGTCCGGCTGGGGAAGAAGAAAGGGGAGCAGAGATATCTTTCTGGAGCTGTGCTTTTTGAAGCCTGCTAGGATTACTAGGAGCTAGCCAAGTAGAGATGAGAAAGTGAGAGGTGTAGGTGGGGTAGAAGATTAAATATCAGGTAAGAGGGAACAGCAATAAAAAAGGGCTTGGAGACAGGGAGACAGAGAAAAGCATGATGACAAAGGGGGAGGTCTAGAAGAATGAGGAGTCAGACTTCAAAGAAAAAGCACGGCATGCCAGACACCTGATGGAAATGCCCAATGAGCAGTTGGCTATCCATGCTCCAGATTAGAGAGAGCTGGGCTCCTGGGTAGATTCACGACGCAAAGGCAGGTGAGTATTGCCTAAAACCTTCCCTCCCAACTCAACTGTTATGTTTCTCAACATTCTTGGAAGTAATGTCCAAACACCAGATTGATAATATAAACTGTTTCTATTGATGGTATAGGTTTATACAAACCTAATTCACAAACTCATTCCTGGCACACATTAAGCAGTCTCTGATACGTCCTGGCAGCCTTCTTCTTGCATGACCCCAATACGTTTGGCTTAGTCGCTTCCCGCTCCTCGGTTTCCCTTCTCAGAAGGTCCTGCCCATTTCCCTTACATTTCTCACTCTGTACTTTCTGCTCCTTCCTTTATTTTTTTACCCTCCTCCCTGTCGCATACAATAAATACCCTTGTTATCTTACTACTGGGTCCTTCTTGGAACTGCATCACATTAGGATCCTGCTCAGGGTCCTAATGTGATGCAGGTGCTCGATTAATTTCAAACAACTTTAAAAAAATTTTTATCACAGACATTGGGGTCTTTCTCCCCAGGAGCTCCCCCTTGGGGCTCCCACAGCACCTTGATGATCTCTCTCCCCACCTTTTACACAGGGTGGCACACTGATCTGTTTTCAATCCCCCACTTCTGTTAGACTTTGAGCTCTTAAGAATCAGTACTAAGAATTATTTTTTATTCCTTAGTGCCCAGAATGATACCTGATGCACAGCCCATGCATACTCTCAAGAATGAATATGGGCTGAAAGAAAGGTAAGGAGGACTCCAGGTGGTGGTGTCTACAGGAAATGCGCAGACTGAGTTCCAATGGAAAAGGAAAAGAGCTACGCCCAACTCCAGAATCCTGATTAGTGATAAGAAACAGAACGTCACAGGAGCCTTGGTTTTTTGTGTTAGATTCTTTGTCACATGAATGAGGGGTAGAAAGGGAGGGACCTGTGTCACTTTTCTGCAGGTGTTCAAACCAAGGTGTGTAGATTATCAGTGACTTAACACTAGGCCTCTGCCCAGTCCTCTGCCCACAGACCTCAGGGACTAGTGATGTAGGTTCTGGCCACACTGGCATGTTGCTAGGGGAAACCATAGTGTTGGCCGTCACAGACTCAATTTTAAATGACAGTGACACATACACTCTATACCAATGACACAGTTCTCTGGTGGTGCCCAAATCAGCAGCCATAGCTTTTCATCTTCTTCTTGTGTCTTTTTTTTAATATAAAGTCTTACTCTAGATTGCCTGATGCATTTTTAAAAGCTTGCTGCCAGGCTGTAGATTTCGAAGCTTCATTGCAGTTTTGTCTCAGACAAGGTTCAATACCTCCCAGACCATAGTGTTCACACAGATAAAGGGAAAAGGGAAAAGAAAGGCTTCTTTTCAGGCCAAGAGTCTAAACCCTTCAACAAAAGTCCTAGAATGGTATTTCTGAAGGGCGGTATGTGTCTAAATGCCCCTAGTCAATATGACTGATAGGATTAACCTATGTATTATTTTGACATTGTAGCAAAAGCAAGAGGGAGAGCCATTTCTCTGTTTTTGTCTGGCTCGGTTAACCATGTTATTGGGATGGAAGAGAAAAATTGATCGAAAGCAGAGGCGCAGGGATATGAAAAACCTTCTCCATGATCTCCATGTAATGCCCTTCAGTGTCTATTTCTATTTTCTTTCCTTTTAATGGATTAGTGTTAGACTCAAGGGCAAAGGTCGTTTTAGAATAATGAAATGTCAGATTCAACACAGAGTAAATTGTGTAGCAGGTGTCGCGTAAATGGATCGTATCTTAAATATTTACACCCGCAAATGGAAGGGGTATTTCCATGGCCCTAGAGACGTCCTCAGACTTGACTGAATAGGAGAGAAGAATGGGCTCTCTAATCCTGGGCTTCCCAGCTCTCCCCCAAATCTTTGGAAACACAGGACCCTGACCCTCCTCTTGATCACCAATGAGGCTGTTTTCTGAATCTTACTTTAGAAATCTGCAAAATGGCAATGATAATCGCTACCATAGGGAGTACTGAGAGAGTGAAACCAGACAACACACGAAAAAGCCAAAACCAATGCTCGACATATAATTTCACCCAATGAAAGTTATTTCCATTTCTTTTTTCATATATTCTTCCAATGGCTCTACACTTAGGCAGGGAGACAGACAGTTTTAATTGGTAGTAACTGGTAGATTAAAAAAAAATTTTTTTTATTATTCTCAATTTCTTCATAATTATTTACCTTTTGCTTTCCCTCTCCTATACACACATAATTTAGTCACTTGGGGGGAAATACAAAAATGCTACCAAATCCTGTTTTATATCATTATAGGTAGCAATTCCTTCCCAAGACTACCTGTGTTAGCCTGTTAAAAAGTCGTCTTTTCTTGCTCTGAGAATCTTTCAAATTCATCTCTACACTAGTGATCCTCAATCTTGACTACAATGAAAATCAAAAACTTGGAGTTTTAAAACTCTCCATGTCCAGGCTGAACTAGTTGAGGTTGGGACCCAGGCACTGGGCTTTACTCAATGATGCCTGTGAATATGCCAAACTCACACCTGCCTCCAGGCCTCTGCTGTTCTTTGCGCATCCAAGTCCCATGTACTTCCACCAATGATTAAATGGAACAAATATCTGCTAAGCCAGTAGCACTTGCCCACGCCTGCGCTGCAACATTTCAGCAACCGAATTTGCTATTTTACAGACAAAATAGAGGCCACCAAATGCCTCCAAGACTCCTCTGTCTCCACTGATTAGGTACCCCACTTCCCTTCCCTCTTCAGGGGGCCTTGTCCCTGTCTCTGTTCCCTTTCATTGTTTAAACAAGGGCAAATATTTGGCATTTAAAAATAACTTGAAACCCTGACTCTTAGCCAGACTCTTAGCCAGTTTTCAAGCCAGCTCCTGCTAAGGAAGAGCCTAGATCCATGTCCTAATTCATTCTCCATAATTTCTCAAATCACATTAATCTGGTTTGGGTTAGAAACAGCTCTCAGGAAGATATCAATGACCATTTCATTGCTAGATTCTTGTCTTCTTTGCCACCCCGAACGCAACTGACTTGTCCTTCAAATTCAGGTGTTTCATGCCTGAGGCAATACCTCTCTGTTTCCTTCTACCAGTGTTGCTACTTCTCTCCTTCCTTTCGTTTATTAGTTGTTAGTGTGCTCACCTCATAAGTATTAGTTCCCCCGGAATGTAGGATTAAACCCTTTCTCTACATACTCTTTTGCAAATTTTACTTACACCCATGACTTCACTTCCCTCTTGGCTGATGATTTCCTTATTTCTATATCTACTGACTTTCTTGTAAATTCCAAATCCTTATTTACACTAACCAGGAGATGGCTCTGCCCAGATCTGATATCTACTGAAAATGATCTCTTCAAACAAGAATTTATTATCTGTTTTTCCTACTAAATCTGTTCTTTAAATGACATTTTTTTTTTAAAGAGAATTGTTCTATACCTTATTGCCCAAAGCATTAACTATAATATTCTTTCCTTTTTCCTTACTTTCAAACTCAACTGATCATTAAGGCGTTGGCCTCCAATATTTTCCCGATCCAGTCACTATTTTAGTTCCAGCCTGAATCATACAATGTCTGAACAATAATCAGAACCCTCCAACTGGTCTCTCTGTGTTCACCTTTTCTTCCTTTCAATCCAATCTCCACTGTGCTCATGATTGAAGTATAAAAAACTCAGATCTCTCAGATCCGATCTTATTCCTCCTCTTTAGTAAAAGATTTGGACTTCTGGCACTTCTTCCAAAGGGTCCTATGAATATCTCTAATTGATCTCAAAAGTGCAGATCAAATGTTTCTGAATCCTCAGGCTGAGCTAGGCAGTACCCTCTCCTCTCCTTTGAGCTCTGCTTCTGTGTTCCCACAAATAGCACAACAATAAAGATGCCACTTCTGGAGCACCTTTCTTTACTGATGTTACATCATTTAACACAACATGTATACAAGGTTGGTGATGTCCACTTTGTCAGTGATGTTAAAGATGGTGCCAAGGAAACAGGAACTCAACCAGATATTTGTGCACTCGTGTTCATAGCAGCCACGTTCACAATAGTCAAAAGGGGAAACAACCCAAAATGTGGCTTAATCATACAATAGAATATTTATCAGCTATAGAAAGAGATGAAATTCTGATACATGCTACAACATGGATAAAACTTGGAACCATTATGCTAAGTCAATAAGGCAGACACAGAAGGACAAATATTTTATGAATCTACTTAATTGAAGTATTTAGAATGGGCAAATTCATAGAGGCAAAAAATAAGATAGAAGTTACTGGAAGCTGGGGGCAATAGGAAATGGGGGGGTTCTTGCTTAAAATGTACAGAGTTTCTGTTTGAGATGATGAAAATGTTTTGGAAATAGTGATATGGTTATAAAATATTGTGAATATACCTAATGAAATTGAATTGGACACTTGAAATGGTTACAATGGTATTTTTTTTTTTAAGTACAATAACAAATAGTTTTTCTTTTTTTTTAATTGCTAAAGTAAACAGTGCTGGTGTGTAATGACTGATGCCCAGTCTAGAATTTTCTAACAGCAGATCCTGAGCAGGCACATTGCCCTTTGGACTGTTAGCCAACCCAATAGCCATTTCTTACAGCTTTTCTATGAACAGAATAGTTGTTTGTTCCAGAAACAAACTCTGTGTCAGCTCAGACATGTCTTGATTAGTCTAATCTGATCATAGAAATCCATTCCCTTTGTAGATTATTGGTTAGAGATTGTCGTGTGAACAAGTTCTGGCCGATGGGTCATGAAGGGAAGTCTGTTATGGGTTTTTGGGAAAGGTTTCGACTCTGGCCCTTGTTATGTGTAGATGTGAAGCCTGAAGTAGCAATGACCATTTTGCAACCATTAGAAGAACTAGACTTAGGACATCAGAGCAGAAAGGGGAGAAGTCCCAAGTCTTTTACGACATTCTGTAGAGAATATGAAATCATAACCTTGGTATCATCCTATCCACATTCTTCTTGTTGACTACAGTGGATTTATTGCTGCAACTGAAAGCATCCTAAATGACACACTGTGGTTCACCATTGTGTCCCTCATCCTAGAAGGCACAGTCTTTTGTACAAGAAGGGAAAGTCCATACATATTTGCTGAATGAAGACACTTCTATACTAGCAAAGTTGGCAGTGTAGATGAAGAGGCAAAAATACTCTCGAAAGAGTACTCTCAGAACTTTGGAGGAACCACAGAAGATGGTAGATAGATAAATAAATAACTAGAGAGAAAAGATGACATCGTATTTAAATCTTCAATTGTTGATATACTTCTTCATTGACCCAATGCCTAATAAAATCTCCTTTTGTTGCAGAATATATTATTAAAAGTAGCACCGGGCAATTCAGCTTTGGATTCTTATCTACCACTTTGTTTGAATTTATTTCACCTGAAATGTTAAACAATAGCTGTGCCAGAGAAGCATATTTTTAATCAAACCCAAGAAATAAGTCCTAATCGCTTCTGATTCCAACCAAATGCCTGTCTGGTCTGGTGGGTTGTTCAGCAGTCAGATACAGGCAGTCAGTCCTTCAGGGGCTCACCTGCATCAACCAGGTTTGGTTGCAGGTAAAGACACAGGCTAGACACCAAACATTTGCCAAATATAGAATTACACTTAACTGTCAACAAAATATTCTAAAAGGAGTTAAGACTTTTTATTTAACATCCTATGTTAATGTTGGTAAATAAATTTTTAAAAATCTTTGAGTGTTGTTTTCCCAGAGCCTGACACTTCTGAAAGTGTTAACTTTTGCATTCTTGGCAATAATGTGAAAGGATTCTCTGCTTTACGCAATGTTATTATTTGCCTACATTTGTACTTAACGCTAAGGAAAGCAGTGTAGTGGTCAAGGGTCTGGGTGGGTTTAAGTCACACTTGACCCCTCTTCTGTAGAACTCTAGTCAGGCTCTCTTAACCTGCTTTTGCCTTAGCTTCTCAATACAGAAATGGGGAGAACAGCCTCCCTCATCAGGTTCTCTCAGTGATGAAAAGGAATAATGCGCGCGCCGCATGGGGCACTATATCTGCCCCCAGGGAAGCACTCAACACCTGGAGCTAGTTAAATTGGGTTCCAGCGACTTCTGTAATTTGGAACCTGAAGGTGGCAAGTATGATCTGTCAGAAGCAGACAGAGGCCCCTGTCCACGGGGAGAAAATGGGCTGGCTGGTCTACCACCCTTGCCTTGTTCTCGGTTCTGCGGTCCTTGGCTTGCAGACTGGCAGACTCAGTTCGGTCTGCAGCCCAGGGTTGTTGGTGTTGAGGGAATCGTAGAGGGGAGCCACTTGTCTGATAGGAAGGTCTGTGGGAGTCAGGCTCTAATTATTTTTAAAAGAGGGCTGGCGCTGGGGGTAGCGACGGTGAGAGTTTGACCAAGGTGCCTTTGTCCCTGGACAGAGTATGGACAATCTGCTAAATGAGCAGGTACCCCTGAGGCTTCTGTTTCATCTCAGTTCCAAGCTCCCCAAGCTGGCTCTGGATTGGCAAATCTGCCGCTCTTTACAAATGTAAATAACGTTGATGAGAGCAGTCAGCGCCTTGTTCCAAAGGCTTCCTGCCCAGGAATGTTTTTGCCTCTCAAGTGCT
This sequence comes from Furipterus horrens, assembly GCF_987537825.1. Lineage (NCBI taxonomy): Eukaryota > Metazoa > Chordata > Mammalia > Chiroptera > Furipteridae > Furipterus > Furipterus horrens. The sequence continues at coordinate 7,847,620 of NW_028327182.1, forward strand.
TTTTGTATGTATGTGATCTCCTACCTTATATGTTGATTTTTTTTTTCATTTAGGCTACTTACCCCTGATATTCTTTTTTAAATCCTAACACAAGAGTATGTTTATTGATTTTAGAGAGACAGAAAGGGGTGGGGGTGTGGGGGAGAGAGCGGGAAGAAGAGAGAGAGAGAGAGAGAGAGAGAGAGAGAGAGAGAGAGAGAGAGAGAGAGAGAGAGAGAGAGATCTATTTGAGAAAGAAACACAAGGGGTTGCCTCCCATACATGCCCCAACTGGGGATCAAACCTGAAACTTAGGTATGTGCCTGGACTGAGTATCAAACTCACAATCTCTTGGTGTATAGGAACAATGCTCCAACCAAATGAGCCACCTGGCCAGGGCTGCCCCTGATATTCTCGTTCCAAACTCTCTGTAGCCCAGGGTGATGCCAGAGCTGTAAGATCACTTTATAGTTTTCTATAACTCCGTCTGAACTAAAAAGAGAACACAGCCCGCTAAGGGTCTACCTAGACCCTCTTAGTAGCTCCCTGTCAAAAGGAACACTGTTTAAATGAGCTCTTCTAGTGAGCGAGATGCTTGAGTTCTTTCAGAACAGTAAAGAAAGCCGAACCTGCAGTCTCAACAGAATCTCTGAAAGAGAAACAGATAAAAGGCTGATAGCTGTGCTATCCTGGTGCTTTTTCCTGTGTGATTGATACAAAAGAAAAAAAAAAAACATAAGCGCATTATAAGGAAGAGCTTTCTTTTTTAACAGTTACACTCCCCTCCCCCACGTGTCACAGACGGCGTGGTGAGTCACCCAGGTCGGTTGCTGGAAGGACTTCAGGAGGAGAAGGAAATTGGGATAGCACAGCCCTGTCTGCTCCCTCCCAAGGGACAAGTCTCTGTGTAAAGACCCCTGAGGTCAAATCATGAGGCATGGACTCTGAGCACTAGGGGACTCCATGGCAATGCTGCTATGGGTTGTTTTGCTGGGGGAGATGTTTTGCAGAAGGTGGTACCTGAGCTGGGCCTGGATGGGTGGCAATGAGAAGGGAGGGAAGATGTAGACAGGGCTCTCTGTGCATTGGGAATGACATTGACAAAAGCACAGGACAAAATTAGCACAACACAGTCACACCTTTCCTGCCTAGTCACCCTGCTGTAGGTCTTTTCCTGCTTCCTTATGGCAGGAGGTTACTTCCTAAGTCATTGCTTTTACTAGATTCCTCCTTACTAAATCACCCAAGGGAAACCCTGAAACTCTTTAGCTGGCTTTCAAGGCTTCCCTTGGTCTGTCCCCAGACCACTTTTCAGAATCTAGAGCAGTGTGGCGAGACACAAATCTTTGGCTCCAGCTAGACTTCCCTGGCCTCTTAAAGGAACTAAATCTTCGCCTGTGTGGCCCACTCTCCACAACATTTGTTCCTTCTTGGCTATTTTCGCTGACTTGGTCAGGGTTGAAGGGAATGGCGAGTTTCACGCGTGATATCCAAAACCAAATCTAATACATTTGGTAGAATCTGCTGGGTATAGAGTCTACTCCTCTCTATCTATATTGACTTTTCCTTTTGGCTTCAGCCAGTGCTTCTCAAACTTTCATGGGCATATACAACCACTTACAGGTTCTAATTCACAAAGCAAGGGGTAGAGTTCAAGATTCTGCAATTCTGGCAAGTTCCTGAGTGTGGTCAATGCTGCTGGTCTGCACCTTGAGTAGCACAGCTCTAGGGTCAGACTTTCTCCTCCTCTGCTTTGACAAGCTGGCCTCCCTGACCTGGGCCATTCATTACTTCTTTTTAATACAAGGTGATACCCAGATCTCGGTCTGTTTTCTGCCCAGCTCTGTAGAGTCTGCAGATCCTTCCTTGTTAACGAGACTTCTGCTCTGACCCCTCCCGACCTCTCCGTTTCGCAGCTGCCCTTGCTTGGATGGGTAAAGACAGTGAAAGTTAGGATAATTGATGAGTTCTCAGTGGAGGTGAATGGATAAGGAAAGGAGCAGGGGTCTAAGCACCTGGCCCCTCAGTTAAGAAAAGAAAGGAGAAAAGGGGAGAGAATTTGGAGAGGGAAGAAGGGGACCCTGCAGGGTCGCTGAGACCAAGGAGAGTATTTTAAGAAGCATGGACAGGTCTCAGACACAACAGCTCTCAAGCCCCACCACACATGCCTCTTTCGTCTGTAACCTCACCCTCTGCGTTTCAAGGGTTGTACACTTTGGGCTGGGTTGTAGTCACTTTGGAATTGTACTTTGTTTGCAAATGGGATTGGAGCAGGCTTGCACGTGAAAGTGTATGATAGGCGAGGCCAACATAGTTAATAAAGCAAACGTTAAAACAATTAAAAGTAGAGAAGTCTGCATGTTCTGGTCTGAGCACAAAATCGAGTTTAGATTATTATAGTGTTCTTTGATTATAAGTCCTTTCCCCTGCTCTGTTGGACACTCTCAGCAAGTTTTAGCTTTTGCACTAAATGGACCGATTGCTTCCCTATTTCCCAGCCTGGACAAGGCTATACTTTCAACCACTGCGTAACAAGGAGATTACTGGCTTGGTAACATTTACTACCCTGCTCTGCACAGCTCTGGATTTTCAGATGATGTATAACTCTGCGTTTGTGTTCCTCGAAAACGGATTAACATTGATGTTGCCTCTTCTGATAACACTTCACTGTTTTCAGTGCTTTCTGAACGCCCTGTATGGTTTTCTAATGTTCATATATGAACATATAGAGCATAAGGAGCCTTTAAGAAGACTTGGCGTAACCTCATTTTTCAGATGAGGAGACATGAGGTCTACAGAAGTTACAATGACTTACTAATGTAACTGACAATTTCCGATGAACTGTGTTTGAAATTCCTGTTCATTATATTAGACATTTGACTACATCTACTTCAATCTAAAATTTGACATAAGGATTTTGTACCTTTTTGGCCTCCTAAATAGATTTTTTTAAAGATTCAAATTGCATTTTTTTCCAGTAAAAATATTGATAGATTTAGTATAGCACAATTTTTTACTCAGCATATGTTTCCATTGCTGCCAATCATTTCGGAGTGGTCAAAGACATCAATCCACGACTTCTGGTGACTAAACTTTTATTATTTTATCCTTGTCATTACAGTAGGTATGGGTGTGACACGAAGTCTGTGCCAGGACATGAGCTGAAGTGCTGGGTTACATTTGCACTACCACGTTTGTAAGAGGTCCATTGTTACTTTGACCCACATTGCATAATTTAACATGGGTGTAGGCAATAAATCTCAGTCCAGATAACTAGGAAAATCTATTTCTTCAATAAAGTATATCTATTTGAAATAACCTCAGAAGTCCTTAATTACTTAGAAGCATCAATACAAATTGAAGGGCGCTAGGCTAAAATGGTTAGATGCTATAGATATTACCTACAGCTCAGGATAATACAAGCCAAAGACTTTAAGTATATGATTAAATGTATTTTATAATCATTTCCATCCAGGGACATTAAAATGCCATAGGAGGAATAAAAGCTAGGAGCCTTATTTCTCTTCAAATATTAATACATTTCCCCCCATTATGTCATGGTTGGGAAGGAAATACCACTCCTGGCTCATGGTGCTAAAGATGATATAAGATCAATGAAAGACTAAATCATCAATATATCAATCTGTGTGCAACCAACCTAGAAAACTAATGTGAAAATTAATGACCTTTAAAATTCAAGGAATGCACATACATCAATCTAATTTTTAAAAAAGTGATAAAGTGTTCCATCGTTTACTGCCACCAAACAGGAAGGAGAGATTAATGGCACGTGTTGATCAAACACAGTGAGTAAAGAGTGAGATATCCTTTTGCCATCATTGCAGGTCCAGAAATAATTTTTTATTTCTATTTTTTATGGTGAATGTTGGACTGCAGAAATGACTAACAGGATGTAATAAGACTCTCATGACTCTCTAGATGCACAAGAGAAGTTTTCTGTGATCTAGAATCCACCCACTCAGCAGTTCACAACGGCGGTACAGGTTCATCTTGGGAACAGGGACACTCCCACACCGTTGTATATGCTTAAGAAGCAAGAAGCCTTTCTTTATTCTGTTCTTTGCCCGACACATGAGTGCACAGAGTATAATTTTGGCATCATGATAATTTTGCTTTTATTCACAAAAACTCCTTTCTCATGAAATAAAAAAAAAAATCTCGATAAATGCAGTATCATCACAGGGTAGTTGTGGTGTCTTTGACTACTTAGGTGGCAGAGACTCAACTGGAGACCACAGCACAACATACAATTTAGGAGGATCGTCGCGGACAATCATTTTAAATAACACCCTCTTTCTCCAGTGGCTACCTTGGGAACAGAGACCACTCTTATCTGTTCTAACCCTTTTCACTTAGTGAGCATCGGATAGTAATTTCCTGTCAGCGTTGAAGAGATTACATGCTGTACATATGCTGAGGGCAGATCTAATGCATTATTTCATACGTACACCCTCTATGCACCTCTATAGATTCACAGAACAAAGTTTAGGCAGAAAGACTTCCTGAATTCCTTTGGACTTGCGGACCTTTCATCTTTCCTGACCACCAGCTAAAACTTGATCAGTTTCTTTTGGGAAAACATTTTTTTCCCCTTTTTATTCTGGGTGCCCCTTTCTCAGCCATTCATTCTGAAAAGCCCCAGCTGTCTTTCACTGGGGATGGCAGTTTTGGTTTTACTAGAGACCATATCACACCCTCGAGCCTTGTTTCTATCAAATTTAATTGCTTTTTCTTCCCATCCCTGTCCATTTACATCTGCCTTATCATATGTGACTTCTAGACTCAGCCATGTGATGTGTCCTGGCAAAAAATAAGTCCCACACTTTTTGATCTTTTTAAATTTATTCATCTTATAAACACATAAAGTATCCTCATGATGAATACCAGAGATAACATTTGCTATCAGGATTCTTTCTTTCTCTCTTTCTCTTTCTTTCTTTCTTTCTTTCTTTCTTTCTTTCGTTCGTTCGTTCGTTCTTTCTTTCTTTCTTTCTTTCTTTCTTTCTTTCTTTCGTTCTTTCTTTCTTTTCTTCTGCCTCCCTCCCTCCCTCCCTCCCTCCCTCCCTTCCTTCCTTCCTTCCTTCCTTCCTTCCTTCCTTCCTTCCTTCCTTCCTTCCTTCCTTCCTTCCTTCCTTCCTTCCTTCCTTCCTTGTGGAGGGCAGCAGGAAGAAGTGATTTTTCACAATTCATATTTTATCCTCAATTTCAGCATTGAAACCCCAGTTATCTGACACTTGTAGTTTCCTACTAAGTCAGCTAAAGTTTAACCAACAGGAGTCATGTGATAAAACCCTTTTTAAAATTTTGTAATCACAATAAAATAAACATGAAGACTACCCTACAAAACACAGACAACCAGGCCAAGAACTTAGGCGTTTATGTATGACCTCATTGCTGAACAATCTTATTATTAAATGCTATAACTAAATCACTTAGTAGTTAGTACACCATACTCCCGGCTCTGGAGAGAACACAAGAAGGACACATTTACAAAAAATAATAGGATGGACAGTTTTGTTTCAAACCCCAGGTTTCATATAGCAAAGTCACAGGATAGCTTTGCTTCCCAGACACCTGGGTGACAAAGCCTTTCTAGGTCCAGGGAAGTGAGAGGAAATAAGTACAGGCCATTGAAGGCCACCCAAGGAGCATCACAGCAGTCTCATCTCCAGAATGACAAGAGTTCTGCAGTTGTCAGTGCAGCCCGGGGAGCCTCTCAGAGGAGAAGGGAGCCTGCTGGGGAGCTAACTCGATCGCATGCATCAGCCAGGCCGGTGATGGAAGGACGTGTTCCTGAGATTAATGCCTCACAGCTGTGAGGCAAACCTGGACACAGGCATAGCCAATGGCTTTTGCAGCAGGAAACAGATGAGAAATTACAGCATCCAAAGAACCTGCTACACCAAATCCATGATAAATTTATACCCATGAGACAATTGGTGATGAAAAAAAAAAAAAAAAGCAGCACCTCTGATTTTTCTCTTTGTCCTAATTTGCCCAAACCCTACACCTCTTGACAAGGCAACTGCTCCCACCAGCATTTATTTACTCATTACGGCTTTGCATATCTCTCCCTTTTCATTCTATGACAATGTTAAATAAACACCTTGCAGGGGAACACACTGAGATGCAATATGGCTCCAGCAGCAAAGGCATCTGGGAAATGTTGGACTCTTAACTCTTTGTAGCCTAGGTCTTGACTGACTACCCCGAAAACAGTATGGTGCCCAGAGATAAAGGTCATGCCCCCAGGAAGGAGGTTAAATGAATGTATTGAGTATAACTGCCTGATGTTACCTGTTAATGTAGGAATGCATTGTTCTTTCTGGTGGCCTGTGTGACTGCCCACTGTATGGTCTTACTGTTAACCCCCTATGAAAAAAGAGACCCTGCCAGGGATGGCTGTGGATTCTTCCCAGCCTGCCACCCCTGAGAGCAGTTGCCTTGCCTGTGTAAGTTTCTTCTCTTCAAGCTCTTGTGGATTTGAATAAGGCTACATGTCAGTTCTTCAAAATGGATTTTGAATTTAGACCTTTGCAGCTTTCCCCCAACACAGCTCTGCTTCTTAAACTTTAAATTGTGAGCCCATCTTTAAGAGAGATTTCAAAAACTTTTTAAATGGAAAATTATAAATATAAACGCAAGTAGAGATAACAGTGTAATGAACCTTATCTACTTATCACCCATCCTAATGGATGATCAACTCATGGCCAATGTTACTTCATCTACCATTTTCACCCTCCACCCCCCCCCCCGCCCGCCCCTCTCAACTCCCTCACTGCCACATTGTTTTGAAAGACATCCCAGCCTTCACATCATTTCTCTTACAGGGCATTTGTCATTAAACCTTCTTCAGTAGACTGGTAATGTAGTTTGCAGATCTAATTTTTTTGGTCCTCTTAGGAATGAAGGGTATTTGGGGGGCCTCCATTATTTACTTACTGTTCATTTATAGTATAACTAAAATAACAATTGCAGCATTAAGATACTTGCCGAAGATATGTGTGTGAACATTGCTATAGATTAACAAGTTCAGCAGTGATCCCCAATACTTAATCCTTTTTGGACTCTGACCATTGTAAAATGTTTCTACATGGTATGAGATAAATATAAGAAAATGCAGCACTTTTAGTTACACAGGGATTTCATTAAAACTCTTTCCCCTCTATATTTTGTCCCTCAATATTCCTTTCAAAAGGTGTCCCATGTTTCACAACGATGGACTCCTTTTATGGTGTGGTTTGCCCCTTTTCAAATTTATGCAGTGCTCAGTCAGTATCAGAAGATTAAAATTTAGTGTTATCTGTGTGTTTAGTTTACCTTCTGAATTAGATTGTAAGTTACATGGGTTAAGACTTCCTCTTAAACTCCTCGGTGTTCATCCACAGTGCCTAATAGGGTGCTTAGCATGTACTGAGGCTTAAGAAAGACTTGTCAACTTATTGGTCTGTGTTGCTTCTCATCATGAAACCCAAGTACATTTTAAAAAGTAGATTCTTTAGCATAAGAACAGCAAATATGTGTGCTGCCACCAGTCAGTCCCTGCGTCCCTGTCAGATGTTGGCAATGGGGCACTGTGCTCTTTTCTAAGTTGGGATGCAGACTCAGCGTCTTTGGCATGCAAATTGTAACTTATTTGCTATCCTTGCTCTAAAATCATTTGATTAGAGAAGAGATCTAAATCACTCATTAGGCCACTGAACTTGTCAAATACTGTCATGTTTTCAATGTTCTGCTGGTCCCTTATGCTACCCTTGTATATTATATTTCTAGGACGGGCTTGGAGTGAGGAGGCATTCTGGTGTCAAATTCTAATTCCATTGCTTCCTAGCTAGATCATCTTTAGCAAATCATCTGATATCCATCAGGCTTTGCTTTTCATGTGAGAAATCTGGACAATAATTCCCTCCTTCCTTCAGAGGGCTGTTCTGAGGATCAGATGAAACAGTGGCTCTGAATGGCTTTTTAAATCGTTAAAGCCTTAGAAGATGTCTGCTAATATAAAAGATACCTAGGAGATCATGTACATAAGGACAGATCGTTGTCCAAATAAGTCAATACAAACTTAAGAAAACTCTAGTTTACAATCTTATGTTCAATCACCTACCTATCCCTCTCATTTCCTCTTTTGTGTGAGTGACTGGGGATCTGTAAGGGAGCTCTTCAAAGTGTAATATGAAGTCCAATGATATCCTTAACACTCTGTTGTTAAGGGCTTGGGCTGGGGAGCCGCGCAAGGGGATCAAATGAATAGGATAGAAAATGAGATATAAATCACAATGAAAAATTTGAGGCTAGAAGAACATTTTCTAAGTGTAACTAATGGCTGAGATAATGTGAGTAAACGTGCTTTTGAGAAAACAGCCTCGGGGGATTTTCCTAAAGCTTTGGCCCCACCAGCCTCCTGTTCTGAGCAGGGGACTAACTGGCTGGATTTTACATTGAAACAGCTTTCCAAGGAAGCTGCTTCTGATTCTCTCCGCACGTTGGCATGTATGACAATATGGGAAATATACAGCAGTTATTTTCCCTAACCACTCTGAATACGAACGTATTTGCAATGCATTTCATAGCGACTTACTAAATTGCCATTTAAGAGGTACATTACTTTTACAATAGTGTCATAAAGCTCCTGCTGCCAGACATATTTCACAGGTGGTAGCCAAGAAAAGTGGGTTCAATATACTTCAATATCCCTCTGTCCTGAGGTGCTAGTTTCTAAGTAACAGGCTGGCCATGTGTGTGAGCAGCTTTCTACTTCAGGGGTTTTGAGTCAAAATAATTTATAAACCTCTCTCTCTCTCTCTCTCTCTCATGCTGAAGGGCATATCAGCAGCTCCATGGAAATTGTTTTGGTGACACAAGGGTCCTATCTGAAGGTCACTTTGTGTAATATTTGAGAAGGCACTTCATATTTATTTTTAGCATTCAGGTTCTTGGGTGATATTTAGAGTGAATTTTAAATGCCTAAAAATAACAATAAGACATGAAGCTTTTTCACTGACCATGTTATATGGGGAGGGAGGGATCTAGTGAAATAGGGGCATTAAGTTTCATGATGCTGGTTACTTTAAATTTTTATAGCCCCTCATCTCCAATTCAAATGTCAAGTCAAAGCAAATGCCATAAATACTTTGAACATCCCTCTAAGTCATGAAACCGAGTGTGGAAGCATCCATCCCAAGGCAAACCTGGCTCTCAGAGCAGGAGGCGGGGCTGGAGAATCAGTGTCATTGGCAACTGCACTTCTTTGAAGAAAAGTGCAAATTTCATTTCCAATGTTTTTTTTTAAAATAGTAATTGTGAGGCTTCTACAGAAATGATTCGAATAATTCCATTACCGAATGTACTGCTCACAGCCCCTCCCCTCAATTCCACCTTTCTGTCTTCATATCAAAAGGATACAACTTTATATTAAAAAGTGCAGCACCTTTGTCTTCACATAAAATCCTTTAAGCAACATCAACATCCCGAGGCTTTACTTTCTATTCCCTGTATTGTCATCTCCAGTAGAAACTGATGTGACATCCATGACTAAACTGTATGCTTGCTTTTTAAAAAAGTTGTACATTTACTGTTTTTTCCCTTTCAGAAAGGAAAGTCAAGGGAAATATTTAAGGAACTAGTCAGGTAATTCATTATAGGTAACTTTACATTTTATTGTTGTCTTTTCTTCTTTATCCTATTTCTTTGCAGTCTTTGGTCGTTCATAGATCCACAATGTGACAGATGTTTAGTTCTGGATAGAAACCTTACAATAGTGTCCAAATCCTTAATTTAACAGTCGAGGAAACTGGGGTTGAGACACGCAAATGCCTTGCTTGGGGCCACACAGTAGCTAACCAATGACGATATCTTCATATTGTTGCCCAAAGTCATTTTGTATCTAAATAATGTGGACATAATTTAACATTTGCAGCTTGTACTGGCTTGGCAGAACTCAGAGCAGCTATCCGTATTACTCCTCGTTGCTCTGGCATTGGATCCGCTTTACTTCTTTGGTTAAGTCAGTGGGGAACTGAGGCAGAGAAAGATGAAGTATCTTGTCCAGCCTAAGTGGCATAGCTTTTAGATGTAAGCCACAGTTTGTTACTTACTTCCATCTGGCTAAATAGTGTTCTTCTTCTGAGGAGGGGAAGATCTCTGCCTGCACAGATAAATGAGGAACCAAAAATAGTTTGTGTGGTCTACTGGCAGACATAAGAAACAATGAGGTCAGCTGGGAGTCCCACGAGGAATGAGCACTAATGTATTCTTCTGCCCCCTTTGATTTGCCAACAAAACCATGCAGTTTTAAAAGGGGGAGGACAGAGTTTAACAAAAGGAAAAAAATTAGAAATGTCAAGTGTAATCCTTTGAAACAGGTAGTGAAAGCTCAGGAGTGTACCTGTTTTGATGTTCTGAGTCCTACCAGTGAGTGGCAGGTAAAATGAAGATCTTCTCAGACAAATCCATTGTGCTCCTGTCAAACATGGCTGAGTTCTGTTCAAAGACCTGTTTCTAGTCTTTGTGAATATTAAAAGCCTCTGTGATTTTTTTGGGAGGGAAGCAATGATTTTGAAGTGTTACAGTACACAAAAGGCATCAGCTCAGCCTTGTTCCAATTCGCTGGCAGTTCTCAGTTTTCCCTGAGGATGTGCATAGTTTTTAAAGTTTGTAGCAGATAGATTTGTAGATCATGTTGACACTGAGAATCAGGATGGTTTTAAAAAATTAGTATCAGTCATTCTACATTTATTTTACATGTGATATTTTCAATTTAGCTTAAAGGTGCTAACTACGTAAATTGACAAGGAGGCATACAATTCAGGAGCCCTTGAAGGAAGGAAGAAATGCCTTTCCCAAGAGGTCATTCCATCACTAATAGCTGTGGGATTGTCTATTGCTTAGGGAGATACATTCTATGGGATAAGTAATTCTAGGACAATTAAAATGCATGTATTTCAAATGTGCATGGAATGCAATACTTTTTTTCTAAATTTAGTTTGTATGGATTATTAATTCTTCCAAAGTTAAATAAAAGTATGTGACATGAACCAACTGCATTTTATGTAGTTTCTTAGATATAGATATTACAGATTCAACAGACTACATAAAATATTGCTATTAATTTCTGACCTCTTTCTCCTTGTTTCAAATGAAATTGTGTTACACAAAGCACAACACCATGAAATGGTCACTTGTAACTAGCTCCTTCCAGATGACTCATCCGCATCTGGACTAATCCCTCCGTTAGAAGGGACTCAAGTCACTATAAGTCCTAATCTCTGGAGCCAGTTTAAGTGTGTGTCACAGTACGAGTGCTAAAAAAAGATTGTCCTAATTCATTTTGAGATTCAGGAGGCAAGGGGGCAGGAAATGACACACGGGTTGTCTAGAATTGGCAAGCAACATTTTGAGTCACTCATTCACATCTGGGGATGGAGAAAAAAGCCAAAATCCTGCCTGACAATGAGAAGGGATGGGAATGATGGGCTTCACATCATCCTGTCAGGCTTCTTCTAGTCCCTGGAAGCTGATACGGATGGAGTGGAAGTTGGGTGACCTCACCTCCTTCTTTTTCTGTTTTGCCTCTTGGGGACCTCTTTGATGGCTCAGTCCAGGCTTTGACAGAACATGCAGAATCTGCCGCCTGTGTCAGAGGAGTTGCCATCTCTGCATGGTGACAATGCTGGGATGACCATTGGTCTGGGTTCCATTTTATTGTCTAAATGGCAAGTGTTAAGGCACATATTATGGACCCGTAGCATTTCCTAGTATCATGGAGTCCCTTGAGACCAGAATGGCTGGAGAGCCAACCATCAGCTTCCAAGGGCCATCATGACGTCAATCAGCTATCTCTCCTTTCACAGTACAGCCCTCAATGGCTCCTCAGCGGGCCCAGAGGACAAACCAAGTCTCTACAGGTGCCTAAATGACCTGTTTCCTCCCTAAGCCCATCTCCTGCTATTCGCCCCTTTGTTCTCCTGACACCACAAGCACTGGCTTCCTTGCTTTGTGTTCAATGGAGCCCTCTGCTCCCAACACCATGGACCTTCTTTGACTGCTCCATCCCTCCTCAGGTGCACTTACCCCAATCCAACACATTATACATTTAATTAATGTACTTTATTTATGATCTGTCTCCCAACGAAATATATGCTTCAAAAGATAAGGGTTAACTTTTGTTTGTTTGTTTGTTTGTTTTCCTGAATCTCCAACTCCTAGAGCAGTGTCTGGCAAAAACACGTGATTGGCCATTATTTTTTTGAATGAATTAACGAATGACCACTCTTTGGCTCCTTATTGTTTTGTAGTTTGAAGTCATTTCAGTTTCTCCTGAAGGAGACAACGAGGCCCTCTAAAGTAAATACCTGTATCTGGTTAGAAATATGTGTTTGGAGCATGTCAAATCCCACAAAATGTGTCACTTCTGATCCACAAAGTGAGCACCTACTATGCACTTGATTCTGGGGAGACAGTATGCTTCTTTCCTTGGAGGAGCTCACAGGCCCGGGGCTGTTGCCTCTGACTGCACTGGGCAAAGGTATCGGGTAAGAGAGGTGAGTAGGGGAGAAATCCAGCTGTTCTCTGCTAGCTGAGCCCTGTTCCCTTTGGAGTAGCTGTAGAGAGGTGCCTTTTTGTAATTCATGCACCCACAGGGCTCACTTGATTGTAGTTGGCCAATAATATGCCCCCTGCTAGCAACTGGCCCTAGTCACTCCCTTCCTACGGACACCTCAAATAACGACAGCCAACTCGAAGCTCCCAGGTTAACTCCCAGCCTTCAAGGTTGATTTTCCAGTCAGCGCTGTTTCGGTTTAAGCATGTGAGCATCACTTCCTACAGAAAACTGGGTCCAGTGGACCCAGAGCCTCCTTCACACAGCACATCTCCCCACAAATGACATTTGACACATGGAGAGCTGCTAATCTTCCGAGAGTCAAGTTGAGTAGGGTTGCGAGCTAAAAGCTCTCACTGTAATACCCTAAAATGTTCAGTTTTTTGCTTCTAGAGATTGTACAGCATTTCTAAACAACTGCCTTTAAGAAGCAAGGCAGCACTTAACCTTAGTCTTTATGAACTTCTCAATTTTAGGGTAAAATTCCTAGGAAACTACCGTGTTGCAAGAATAAATCCAAATTCACATGTAATGACTCCATCCAGAGAGCGCTTTGAAACACCTATTTCAACGGAATCCTTGGGGGGTTTGAACTAAGTCATATTTGCAATAAGAATTTGTTTTAACAATTAAGAAAAAAATCTCTCCTGTTCTCCAAATCAATTAAAAATAATTCCAACCATCATCTATATATGGTATTCTAAATTTTTCCTTGATTTGATTATTCTTATTGGTGACAGAGCTTTATTGACACAGAAGCAGCTGTGCTCAAGTACACAGAGCTGTCTGTATACACTTGTGTGTGGGCTGTGAGTAACTGATTTCTCCATTCCTAGGGACAGGGACACAGTGTGAACTAGCCAGTCTCTTTTCTCCTGCGGTGTGGCATTCCAGCATGGTACTTTTCATCGAGCTACACTGTCATCAAACCTAACTGTAATTGGTTTGCTTAATTGATCATCAACCAGAGACAATTAAACCGAGAAGGGTCCTCAAAGGAGGAAAAATGGTCAGAGGAAGAAGCCAGGCTTGATGTCAGTCTGGAATCTGTTCCCCGAACGTCCCCTTGCATTGGAAGCTAGTAAAATCCGTCGTGTGAGAAATGCTTAGAGTTTGTATACACATTATTAACTCCAGAACAATAAAAGGTTTGAAAGTGATCTTTAACTAAACACAGACTGTAATATAACTCAATCAATGACCTGTGAAAAAGGCATTTTCTCACCTTTTCAATTGTGTTCTGCTTCCTGATCTTGCCCCTCCCATCCTCTCAGAAATCAAAGTTTATCTCTTATCCCCGATTTATTTACATTGATATTCTCTCTATCTTCTTTCTTTAGCTCCACAAGCATTTTTAAGTCTACTCCTTTCTCAACTCCTCTCTCCTTAATGGGAGTTGCCTTGATCTGTCATGTTTTGTCCCCAAACTCTGTGAACCCCGTGTCTCTATCATGTGCCATCATGTTCTCACAATGTGTTGATTACTAAACCTCCTGCACTCTGGCATTGGCAGGCACTGCATTATTCAACCAGCTTTCTCAAAAGACTTTTTCTAATTGCCAAGTTCAAGGGCTTGTTCTGTGACCAAACCCTCCACACGAATTCTGTAGCACCCAACATGCCTTCTCACTTAGTGAAACTCCCCCTTGTCCTTCTCTCTATTCAGATGATGATGACGGTCTCCTCTCCTGCTGCTTCCTCTCCCTCACTGGTCCCTTTTCCTGTGTACTCTGCTCTCTCTGTCCTAATCAAAATCAAAATGCGGGCTCTCAGTCACTTCTTTACCCTCCCTCCCCCCGAACCTCCGCTGCTGATAATGGAGCAACTACACCCTCTGCCACCAGACAAGCCAGCAGCTGCTCACTTCCTGGAGCTGGTTTCCTGGCCTTTTAACTTTCTGAGCATTTTGCCTGGAGCGGCATGACTTTAGCCCCTGTCCGCAAAGGCAAGGTGCTTCCAACCTCTTCTTCAAGGGCCGTTCTCTTCTCGCCGTTCACACGTCTGAGACTACGTACATACTCAACACTGCCGGGAAAATGCTTTTTGCTTTCTTGTGCGCATCCCAGGGAAAAGCTGTGTTGTTGGGGGAGCTCGCTCTCCATTCTCCTCTGCTTCACTCTCTCCAGCTCTGAGTTTAGACATGATCCTGTAGTAGGTGCTCAGGAAATATTTGCAGATTGAATAAATGCACAGATGGATGCCAAAGCATCTGACCACTAGGATAATTTCTATCTTTCAGCTCAAAGCCAAGTTCATCTTGAAGCCTTTCCTGACTTCACCATTTTGATCTATTGTATTCTCACTCCTTTTGACCTCCCTAGCAATTCTCTCACATGCGTATTTCATGCTTTAAGCATGTCGTGCAAATGTCTTGGTGTCCCTACCAGCTATTTCCCACACGCTCTGTGAGAACAGGCCCTGTCATACAGAGTATGTGGGAGCCCCCTGGTGCTCTTAACAAAATTCCTTGTGTAAACCAACAGCTCAGTACCTCTGCGTTGAGTTTATTTTAGTTTGAGGACTCACATACTTGCAGCGGAAATCACACAGTTCCTGCTTTGTGAGGGTTTGCAAAATGTCCCTTAGCTCAGGGCATGGTGCTTCTCAGTCACCTGCTTGTTCAGAATTTCATTTTCTTTATAAATGGGGTTAATAATATTTATCTAATAGGGGGCCCAGAGGATTCTTTAATTAATGACGAAGCACACCCCGAGATCCTTAGAGGAAATAAAATGATAAACATTATTATATCTCTTATTACTGTAGATAGCAGTTATTAACTCTCCCATAAACAAGAACCAAGAACAATTTTAAGCTAGACTGATAGTTTCATAAGACACAGCTAGGGGTTACCACAGTTGAGCTAACATAAACACTTTCACAAAGATTATTCTCTTTTGTTGCTATTAACGGAGGACAAGAGGAGCTTTGGAATTTCAGTTTTCCCATCTGTTTAATGAAGACATCAATGAGATAACCTCAAAGGCCCTTACTAGTTCCAGCATTCTCAGTAAATCTCTGACTTTATTAACATCTCAAATCTCTGACCAATTGAATGGTCTTCCATGTCTGCATATAACTGTAGACCACTCTGACTGCTTTCTTCTAAGGGTTTTATTTTTGGGCCAAAGAGTTGAGGGACAAATGTAGATTTTTTTAAATCACTTGATGGTAGAAGACTCTATAAAATCTTTCAGGGAAGTTTGATTGGCAAATCTAAGCTTTTGAATCTTGGCATTCCAGAAACCTTTTTTAGCTTGGAGAGGAGAATAATCAGAAAATATTCAGGTGTACTCCACCACACAAGCTTCTCAGGGTTTCTCACAAATAGAAATTAATGTTTCTCATGAGCACGTCCTCTGGGGCTCAAGGTAGTGCTTACTGACATTCTCCTAAGAGGATTTTAGAAGCCAAGCAGCTCAGGGGGGGAGGCAGGCATTCAGCAACAAACTAAGTAGTATCCTTTTTTGGAGGAAGTTTATGGAATAGATATTCTGAATGTCTGACTGAGCTGTGAGAATGTTACAGAAACAGGGGTGTTCCAAAAAACCCCAGAGTTTGCGGCTGGGGGATGGGGAGAAGGAAGCAGCTTTTAGAATGCCTCCACATGCCTGAGGCTGGTGGCCAGTGTCTTTCTTATGCAAAATGGCTTTAATGCATCCAAAGCCTCAGGTAGATGGGAGGGGGCCTGGACCAGGGGATGCTATGGAGAAAGCACACAGAGCCTGTGTGAGGTTCTGTGAACGGTCACCGCACCCGCTGCGTCAGAGGACGTAGTCAGGGATTTAAAAATAAGCGGCAGACATTTTAGCCAGGCTGACTGTGCGGATTTGACTGAGGCTGAGGCTGACTATGCGGATTACAAAAGGACTAACTATGCAGTTTCCAAGGAGGCTGAGAATCCACGAGGTTCTGGATTAAAAGCTGGTGGACCCCATAACACAGACGAGGTCTCCCCCGTCAGGATTGAATGACTGGCAGCTACTGGTAAAGCTGAACTGTGTTTGGAAAGTAGGGAAAGGGTTTCTCTGACTTTTCTAAAACTAGCCTGGTTTGGTAGTGGGGAGGCAAGGATATGTGTTTATGGGTGTTTTAAAGAACATAAGACTTAACAACAGAAATCCGCAAATAACTAAATCTATATAACTGTTAAATAAACTATTCTTTTTCTTTTCACTAAACTCTGGTATTGAGAGTTATAATTCTGGCGGCGGGCAATCGGGCCCCTAACTAAACCCCGTGGGTTTGTTTTCACTTGGAGCAGCCCAGGGCTTCTGTAACAAGAATCAGTGCAAAGAGAGTGTTTTAGGAAACTCCTTCAGTGGCTCCTTCTGCCTGACTTGAGTGCTGGAGTGTAGGGCTAGTAGCTGTCTCTTCTGATGTCCAGATCAATCCTGTTCTCAGAAGGTATGCTCTGCTGTCCTTGGGATTCGCCAGGAAGGCTTTTAAAAATGTGTTGTGATAGAAATAGCCTACATGCATCCTCTTCACATTTTTGAGTTGTACAGAGCAGTATTGTTAACAACAAGCACACGGCTATACAGCAGACTTCTAGAACGTTTTCATCGTTCATGACTGAAACTCTCCATCCATTGAGCAACTCTTAATGCTCCCCCAGCCCTTGGCAACCACCGTTCCATCTTCTGTGTCTAGAAGTTTGACTACTTTAGATCCCACCCCAGATGAGCGGAATCATGTCGCATTTGGCTTTCTGACTGGCTTATCTCACTGAACATAATGTCCTCCCGGTTCATCCATGTTGTAGTGTATGAAAGAATTTCTTCAGTTTGAAAGGTTTTGCCCACACAAGTCCAGTATTTCTAATGCCTATAGTTGACAACCTGAACTTCCCTGAAATACTTAAAGAAAAGAATTACTCCCCCAGATCAACCCAGTTTAGATTCCAGAAGAGGCTTTAGAAATACACATAAAATGATGTCATGGTACCTCAGAGAAAGTAACAAACTACACTAAAGAAAAAAGAGTAAACAGAAAACACAGCCATCTCTTCTCACTCAACAGCAACCTATTTTCAGTGACAAAAATGAATTGTTAGCTTCAGTATTATCTGGAGAAAAAACAACATCTTCAAGTGGTCCTCAGGTGGTTGGTGTATAATTCCATAAGAACTTTGTGCCTATAAATACCCTAGTATTAATAAAATAGATACAATAAAAATATTGAGTTTAGCGATAAACATGGAACGTGCCAAGGTTCATTTCAGGACCTTATTCTTCTGCCATGGAAGGTACAGAAGAATAAAATGCATGGTTTTAGACTAAAGTATGAGTATGGCTTTACCACTTACTTCTTGGCTTTGAACCACCTCTCTGAGCCTCAGTTTCCTCATTTGTAAAATTAATGTCACATCTGTTTCGTAGGGCTGTAGGGAGAGGAGATCTGATCAAACAAGTAGTGGATCACTCTCCCGACCTAGCGCAGTTCCTACCGCAAGTACGTGCCTTATAAAGAAGCACCTGACCCCTCTCACACTTGGACTGCCTGTGCGTCCAAGCTTCCCAGAAACATCAAGACACCCTGAAGGTCTGTCCTCTGCTCAAAGAAATACTGATTTATAAGAGGTTGAACATACAAAAGAGATAGATTAGGGGTTGACTATTTGCTTTGTACAAGGAGTCTTTGATTGACTATAAGATGAATGACTTGTGAATTTCAGCCCCTCCCAGGTGTGTTTGTAAACCCTGTTCTGTCTGAGCTTCACAAATTTCTCTCCATCCTGAAAAGACCCCTTTCCAGAGCAAGCTCCTCTAACACTTATAAAAGCGACACAATTTCTCACGTTTTTGTTTCCTGACAAGTTTCTAAGATGACAGTGACCGGGTACGTTGTACTATGCACTATATCTTACAGAGCTTTGAAAGAAAATAGAAATTAGGGCAGCCTGACCTCCCATGCGAGTTATTTCTGTATACTCTGGCCCCATCAGAAAGAAAAAAAATCACCATAAAACCTGAGCAATTGTGAATTCCTACAAGACTAAAAATGTGGTAGTTATAGTGCCCCTAATTAACTCTCCTGGTTATAGGAGCTGGTGCTTAACCCAACTATTCTTCTGACCAAACACCGAAACAAGCAGCCACTGAGTGGAGTCCTTCGACTCCCTCCAGAGCTGCCTCCCACTGTGGCCCAGAGCCAGGTCGCCGAGACACCCAAACACGCACGGATGTTCTTCCAGCTCCGCTCCCAAGGTTTCTGGAGCAGGTGATCATTAATGCAAATTTATGGGCTATTATGGAATTTTAACAAAAATGTGTTGTGGTTGAATAAAAACCATCAGCTTTTCACACTTGCTTTTTCATTAGCAAATATGTGAAGAAGGAAAATTATGGATTTCACTGTACTGGTTTCTAGAAAGGCTACTGAGCTAAACATTCCTGGACAAAAACAAACAAAAATCTCCTGAAGGAGGGTGATTTCTTTGGCAAAAAAATGTAGATTTCCTATATCTTAAAAAGTTGTATAAGGATCTAAAGCAAGCACTGTGTCAAAGAAGGGGCTGTTGTTCATACGCCCGTCGGAGCCAGGCTGTGGGGTAACAGAGCCGTCGGCTCTGGTTGGCATGTCGGGGTGTGCATGTGTGTGTGACGAGATTGCTGGAAACTTCTCTCCTGCACCTTCCCTAAAAAATTTGGTTAAACTGAAAGAAAGCAAAGAGCTTGGAATACTATTAGTTCCTGTTTAAATTTAAAGTGAGGAGACTAAGCTAAACACAGTTCTATGAAAGGAGTATTTTTAGGAATGAATGGGTTAGTCAGTCAGTCCACGAGAAGGAGATTTTAAACAAGCCATTGCTACATCTCGCTAAAGAAATATGTCTGCAATGGAGAGCTTCTTTGCTTTCTTAGAAAATACATTTTCGTTGTTGTTTTAAATGATTCTATATTCATCACAGTTAATGTTTCTCCTGTCCTGCTCTCTCAACATGGCCTGTTCATTTATAATAAACATACAGTTGTGATTTGGCCCTTTGTGACTTTTCTTACATAGTTTTTTTTTTTTTTAAGATCAGCACCAACGATTCAAAAATCTTTTAATTTTATTAAAATGAAAGGTCAGCTAAGGAAATAGCAAAAGCAGATATGTTTTTTCATGTTAATAGCTAGGTCAACTCCTTCTATTTTGCTTTAGTAAATGTACTCTTTCCTCTGTAATTTATTTCTCTGAGCCAAAGATTAGAAAAAACTGATCATTAAAAAAAAAATTTACTGTCACTCTGCTTAGCTTGCACTTTAATTATAAGAAAAGCATTTTCCGTGATTTCTTTCAGGCTGAAAACATTTCACCTAATGTTTGCATTTTTAATAACAGTAAAATAAGCAAACTCTCTGATAACAACATTTAGCATTAATTTTTAATAACCTCATGCCTTTTAAGTTGCCCTTTGTATCTTGGTGGGGAAAAGAACTTTCTATAAGAAATTAATCAGAAAATAAATTTAGTTTTGATGTCTTCCTTCTTCTTGGGGTTTATCAGAAAGTCAGTGTCCTGGGCTGCGAAATGTTTCTGAACTTGCTTCTTCAGAACTATTCCACCACCCTGGACAGTCAAGATGATAGTTTTTAATTTTCTGTTCAGTAATATTTCCCCTTTCTTCATGGTTGAATTCCCCTTGGCTCCAGAGCAGTGAGCTTGACTGAAAAACAGCCTTTATGATTGATTGCCACCAGTCCAAGGGTCCCTGGAATTGTCTGTAGGGTCATTGTAAAGAGCTGAGCACAGCAATATTTGTCCTTCACATTCAGTGGAGCAATGAGAATCTATTGAATACCTACTGCCCACCAAACCTTGTGCCGGGCACTAGGGGGCATAGCAGTGACCAATTCAGCCGTGGCCTAAACAACATAGCTGTGGGGACACAGGTAGGCTTGTAGACATTCTTTTTAAGGGACCTCTCTGGTGCCTCAGCTGCCTGGACCTGTCTAGGAGAATCCTCACTCTCACTCACCCCGCTTCAGAGTCCTCTTCTGAAAAATGAAATAATACCTCCGTCATGGCATTGTTGTGAAGATTAAATGGAAGATGCTTAATACAACGTCTGGCACAAAGCACACTTCACAAAGTCATACGCTGTTTTCATTGTCATTTACAATTACGGCGGTAGTTCAAAGGTAATGAGTACCATTTATTTTCTGTTAGGTGTTCACATAATAGGCTCTCAGTTAGGCATTGTTAGGTATATTATCTGTAATTCTCTCAACAATCTTCTAAGATAAATATGGTCATTTGAGTTTAGAGAATTAAAGTAGTTGCCCTGGGATGTCCAGGACTGCCCCTTCAGGGGACTACACAATAAAATGGCTTATGGCTTGATAATCTACTTCTTACTTGGGGAGTGCTGGGGTCAGAGGAAAGAGTCCCCCCACACATGCTTTCAGCAGCTATGTCCAAGTCCGCAACCCCAGCAGCAGCAATGGTGGGGGCAGCTGCCTCAGATGGTCTCAGGCAGATCTAGCCACCCCACCAGCCCATTGCTTTGTGCTATGAGAGCCACTGAGGGGACAGGGAAGATCATGAGGAAGCCATGTCTGGACCACAGGGAGTCCAACCAATGCCATCCAGGCCATGTGACCGGGAGAGGACTTTGGCGTTTCGGGGCACCCGTTTCCCGACAGAAAATGAGAAGAACTGGTGCTACAGTGTTTCTTCTCTAGATAAGGAAGTGAAGGTAAGCACTGAGTGCTTTTGAGCTTTACATACTCACTTAATCCTCCCAGCGACCCTCTGAGAACAAAAAATTATTTGTGATTCTACCCAGTGGTCAAATTGGCATAGAAACCTAAGTCCGTCCAAACCCAAATCTCAAGATCTTTTCATGTGACCACACTGCTGCTGGGTCTATGTCATTTGCCAGCTACTTGGGCATCTTCCACCTTCCGCAAATGGTCATAGATTATCTGTTGCCATACGTACTCTGAAACAGATGCCGTCCAGTCTTGAGGGCCTTCTGTGTAACGGCCGATGTTCACGTGAGTTGTGATGAACAGTCACAGTGCTCTGTCTACGACGTATTCCTGTCTTTGAACCTGGGTTTTCCCTGCACTCTTGTTATCTCTGCTTTACACATGGTAGTGGGAACACAAGGTGGCTCTGGGTCTGATGGCCCGGGACTCAGTGAAGCTCTCCCTTTCTAAGTCTGTGTTATTGAGCACGGGGAAGACTATCTAGTTGCGAAGTTTTTCACGCACCCCCCATCCGAACCTAAATACCTGTGCCACCACACCCCTGTTGTCGGCAATTTTGCTGAAGTGGAGTTTGTAATTAAAAATCCTCCCTGGCTTCTATAGTTTCTCTCCTGCTTAAGCTACATGTTTCAAGTAGTTATTATGCTTAACAGAGCAACTGTAAAATGGAAATTAAAAAATTAAGGACTGGATGCCAAAATTGAAACAAATACCAATAAATATTCTTGTGCTATTCTTATATACAACGGCCTTTGACAGCCAGGTCTTTCAGTGTTCTGTGTGTGTTGTCTGAAAATAAGCACTCACAGATCCAGCTTACACCTGATGCGATTATTCCCCATCCGGCCTTTCTGAGATCATAAAAATAACAAGATTATTCCACCGAAGGCAAATAATACTTAGAAACAATTAGGAAAAGTTAATGAAAGGAATAATTAAATGTATGGTAAATAAAAATATATCACGTACATTTGTGTCTGGAGCAAATATCGTTTCATGAGCCGAGTTCTGACAGATGTCAGCATGAATCTTTATTCTGCCAGATTCTCAACCAACTGCCAAAACATTTTTCCCCTGTAGAATTGTAAAATAAAAATATATTCCGGTTCCCACCAGATACGACAGTGTTTCACATGACCATATTTAGACTTTCGCATTTCAGCAATGCAGCAGGGAGACCATTCTTGAAGCACTGTTCATATTCAACACTTCATGTGTAAGTAATCCCCACGGCCAGCATTTATATCTGCCTGGTTACTCCTCCCAAACGTGTTAATAGCATTTTGAAAAATCCCATTTTAAATCATCTATCCATGTGTCTCTTTTTAAACAAAGGAGATCTCTGGGTGTGGGAGAAGGCATTCTATAAACTACACTTGGGGATGGGATGGCTTTGGGCCATCGATCTTTCAGGACTGGAGAATATTGTTTAGGCCAACATGTATACATGTGGGGAAAATAAAAGCTCTTCATTTTCCAGGATGTTTTACTCTGGGATATTTTCACCTGTTGGGAGCAGTCCACACTCTTTCTGCTTTACTTTAAGTTTGTCATTTTAGCTAGAGACAAAAACAATTCTCCTGTAAAGGAAATCACTTCTAGAAATAATGGTTTTTCAGATAAGCTTCTCGCTACGAAAAATCTTTCCTTCTTTGTCAAGTTTCAATACTTCTTGACACAATTAATGAAAAAAATATTAAAGATACTTATTAGTTAAGGGTAAAATATACTACTAACAAATGTTTAATATCACAAAATTACATATGACCTCATTTTTCCCCCGCAGCAATTCACTTGCATTACACAAAATTGTTACTACTGCTCTCTCTAGAGGAAAATCAGTTTCTAAAGGTTTACATTGTAAATGTAAGTGTAGCAGAGTTAGAAAGAGAACTCTCTTCTCTTTGGTTCAGGATTTAATTTTCTGTTACATTGGCTCTGGCCCTTTTCATCTACTTGTCCCATGGAATGAGCTTATGGTCAAAGAAAATTAGAAAGTTTATTTCACCTCTGCTATGTGCGGTGCTGTGTTACCAGCAAAATATTTCTGGCTATCTCCACTTTCAGACACATTGTTGGATTCTGTTTTGGGGTTCTTTGTGTTGAGGAACCCATGAATTGGGAGTAAAGTGATGCTTGTCAGTTTCAGGCTAGAGCCTTCAATTACTGACGTGAGACCTTATCAAACAATTTTGTTTCTCTTCTACGTTGACAACTGGCAATATTTAAGATGATGACTGCACTCTCATTATGAGTTCTAGAACAAGGGATAGGGAGGTAAGCAGAAGCTAATTCAGGATGACTGTGTAGCTTGAATGAGATATAAACATTTGTTATGATAAGCTACTGAGATTTTTAGGTTATTTGTTATGGCTGCATCACCTAGCCTATCCAGACTGATGCAATAACAAATTTTTAAGAGAAAAAAAATAACACATTATAAGATGGGGACACAAACCTATATCTCTCTTTCACTATTACTATAATAATTTTCTTGACCCATTAACCTATGTCCCCACTAGTATATATGGCAAGTTTGTGCAACTTAGATTAAATCCCAGCAGCAAGGTATACGAGGTCTGTCCAGAAAAAGTCCAGCCATTGTTAATATATCAACATAGCCTAGCAGCCAAAAAGAGTGGACTGGAATGTGCATGCATGAACAATGATGACTTCACTGTACTAGTCAGTGGGGGTGGTAGGCACCATTGAGTGAGCATGTGTACTGTGTGGCTGTCACATTCAAAATGACTGAGTGAGTAGATTAATGAACCTGTATCAAAGTTTTTATTAAGCTTGAACATTCCTCTGAGGAAACTCCTCAGATGATTCAGAAGGCTGCAGCTACGGACAGCTGGTGATTGGCAACTTCATCACAACAATGCACCTGCTCACACATCATGTCTCATACAGAGTTTTTTGGTTAAACATCAAATCACCCAGGTGACTCAACCCAAAATTTGGCGCCCTGCAACTTCTGGCTCTTCCTCAAGCTAAAATTACCTCTTAGAGGGAAGAGATTTCAGATCATTGATGAGACTCAGGAAAATATGACAGGGCAGCAGATGGCAATTGGGAGAATTATGTGAGGTCCCAAGATGCCTATTTTGAAGGGGACTGAGGTGTCATTGTCCTATGTACAATGTTTCTTGTATCTTATATCTTCTTCAATAAATGTCTCTATTTTCATAGCACATGGCTGGATACTTTCTGAAGAGACCTCATATATCCTAGAGATTAGAGTGTCACCTGGGTTTCAGGCTCCCTAGCCTTCTTGACTTGGTGCCTCATGCAAGGATTCATTTAATTTAAACCAGGCAATAGCATATTTGGTTCTAATTCCTTTTGAAATTATTTTTCCTTCATGTGAAGTAGGGATTACACATGCTAGCAATCTTCTTTCTGCTGCCTCTGAAACCACTGATTTTTTTTCTTACACAAGTATTTATACATTACCTTTCTGTTTGCATCATTGAGATAATGTATGTTAATAATGCTTTGTTAACTACAAAGTCCTCCACATGGTGAGAGACATTAGTATCTCATCTAATAACCACAATTTTTTTCAGGTAGACAGGTAAAGAATTCCACCGTTTTACCATATGGAAGTTGTAGTTTTAAGAGGTACAGTGACTTGCCCAGAACACTCAGTATATTGTAAAGCCAGCCCATGTGTTCAGGTTCCAGGCTCATTTTGTCTTCGTTTTTGCATGGGCTGGAGAAAAGCTGGTGTTTTAGAAGCACCCTAACAAATAAATGGATCTAAAAGTCATGAATGGTGCAATCCTTTAGGGGTACTATGTCTTTACTATGCTTTGTATTGTTGCAGATATCATCTCTGCTGATTTATTTCTTGTTTTTCTCAGTGGAAAAATTTGCAGGAAACGGTCTCCTTTGGAGAAAGGGCTAGAGTCCAGAAAGCCCATGCTGTAGATAAGAAGCCATTATTCAATGAGAGGTGAACACTACAGGATACTTGTTTCTCTAGGCCCAAGCTGAACTCCACAACAGAATGGGGATGCTTAGAAAAAAGGTCCCAGCACTTCTTTTTGGCCCTGCACTCTGCATCTTCATTTCAGAATCTGACTCTCATGAAGTACAAATTATTTATGCATATAAACTTGCTCTAAGTGAAATCAATTTAAATAAATACTTTATGAGTTTGCTCTATAGTACACTGTGCTGTTTTTTTCTTTGTAGTGACAGTGAAGATTTCTTGGTCATCTAAGCACAAATGTAAGAGCAGTCGAGTGGCATCATGTTTGAATGAGTAGTGATGGCTGTGGTGAGGGAGCATGTCTCTCATGGGAAATTAGAACAAAAACTAGAACCAAAGGTGCAAAAATTAAAAACACGGTGCACGACTAAATATTACTATTTCACAGAATGGGTGGAGGGTTGGGCGTGTGGAGTAGAAGAACCCGAACACCGGAGAGACAAAGACAGTTGATTCTTGTTATTTGTGGTAGTTATGGTCTATAAGGTCATTGAGAATATGGAATTAATAAATATTGAACAATGCATTGGTCTTAAGGGAAAATAGGGCTTGGTTCCTGAGAGCCTCTGGTCAACCAATCAATACATGGTCTTTTTATGTATGTGTATTTATGTGATGTATATATATGTATGCACACACACATATATATGCATGTACGTATATAAAAATATAATTAACAGTGGACTCATGGTCAACAACACTATAGATCATACCTAAATGAAACTATCTAAATGTGCATTTCTTCCATAAGGCAAAGCACACCCTTCTTACACTTGGGAACACTAGACAGCACTTCACCCTAAGCTTCAGCGCCATTTCATACAGCAATATTACTAAAAAAAGTACAAAATATGAAAAAATGTGGCACTAAATAGGCTGCAAAAAAGGACTTATGCACAATCTGAGAGCTGGATGAAACAAGAGGGCAGAGCGTCACCTTGTTTGACCTCAGTGGGGAGCATACATGTTGCATGACTCAAATTTTGCTGCTCTGTACATGCTTTCAGAAAAAAGAGCTCTGCAAGTACTGATTTTGGGGTAATAAATAAACTGTAGTGAGTAGATAAATTCAGAAATATGAATTCATGACTAATAAGGAATGACTGTATCAGGGTTTGAATCCTGGCTCTGCTACGTTTTAGCTTGGCCAAGTTGTTCGAGCTTTCTGAGCCTTAGTTTCGTCCTGTATAAAATGGTGATGATACTAATTATTTTTTAGAGTAGTGTATATGATAATGGGTGTAAGGCACGTGGTATAAAGTGGAAGTTTAATAAATAATAGCTGCATTATTTTCATCACGGATCTACATAGGGTGGACAAAAACATCTCGGCAGAATAGAAAAATAATAGGTGTTCCAGAAAAGATCTGGTTTCAAATCCAAGTTTCCTTATTAGTAACTGTATAACCTTGGACAAGTTATCTTTTATGAGACAATTTTCTGCTATAAAATGAGCTCAATAACATCAAACTCACAGTGATGTCCAGGTGTGTGAATGTGTGAATTAAATTGGAAATGTAAATGTCCTGGCATATAATAACCTCAAGAAAAGCCAGTCAGTTTCATTCTCTGCATCCCCATATTAATTCATTATCAAGTAGAGCTTTTACCCATCTGTAGCAGATATTTATAAATTAAAAATAAAATATCCTTTGAACTTGTTTGATGCTACATAATATTATACAAAATAAACAATCAAAGGTAATAAGGTAAATGCTTATATCACCATCTTCCCCCCTTCCCATGTAAAAAATAAGAAAAAAAGAAGCTTTACGTAATTTTGTACTGATTTTTAAAAATAAGCTTTGGAAATTACAACGAAAAAGAAAAAAGTAAGACCACTGTTCTTTAAAACTTTCACAAACTTACTTCATTTTAAGGATTTCTTAGTACGCTAGGTGAAGGACAGTTGACCAGTTAGAGAAAATATCATGACATTTGATAGAAGAAGGAAGTTTCGCATGGGTTAAACAAAGGTCAATGACAGTAACTAAGATGGTGCGGAATCGCCAAGATGACACCGAGGTCAAAACACAGCTGAGCACAGCTGTGGAGAGAGGATGATGGATAAACTGATTTTAAAATTAACCAGGAGAATTAAGAAACAAATGAAGCATTGTTAGAAAATGTCCCATTTGGGACATTTCTCTATTAGATGTTTCTTGATTTTTATTCATAGTGTAATTATGTAATAACTGCTGAATACATAGACTCACGAACAGGTTAAGACATTCATCAGGAATATTCTTGACTTTCCATTAGGCATTCTGAGAAGAGCCTGGCCTAGGGCTGCCCTTTCAATAATGAAGATCATCTTGATTTTGTGGCAATGACCCAGGGGAGGAAGAGTAGAGAACAAAAGCTCACTAGGGCTGTCTGAAAAGTTGAGCTGATTTGAAATGGTGAACCAGTCTCACCAATCCCTAATGGGTCTCAAGGTACCAGAGATAAAAGTAAGAGAACTCTTTATTGGGTTTACTTGTTGGACTTCTGCTTCATTCAGGGTATAATCTAGAACTTCCTCCTGTAAGTTTCGGGTTTGAGATCTTGGCTTGTCTCATAGACTATACAACCCCAAACTCTTATATCATATCGTTATAGCTTTTATCACTCAACTTACTGTGAAAAGAGCCTTGATATGAAATGTGAATGAGGCCCTGGTTTATATAGAGAGTGATACATCTATAATTGATGAATTGGGCAGAAAAGCAAGATTGAGAAAACAAACAAGAGAGCCTAGTGCTATATAAGGACAATACATAGTCAAGAAATTTCTAATTCTTGACTTCTGATTTGGATTGCTGCTGATGGAATAGACTGTGTTTTTAGTTTTCAATGAAAATTAATGATATTCTATGGCTCTTTAAATAATGCAAATGAACTAGTTTTTAATCATACCCTTGACTATTACTTAATTTAAACTTGTGCCTTAAAGCTTTGTTTTAGAAGCTTTTCTTGTTACTCACAATATCTTAAGTATTGTTAGTTTCAGTCAAAAACCCTTCATTTTTTTCCCCCCAGAAACATAAACTGAGAATTTAGCAATCTGCTTTGCAGAAATTTTCAGTGAATGCATACGGGAGTTCGGAGTCAAACATATGGGATTCAAACATGATTCTGTCATACAAAATTAGTTTACAAGTAAAACTGAAATGCGATCCCTCTGCTGTACGTGCATGTGAGCATGCTCACCATGAATCTCAGATAACGCCTTTCACATTCCAGGTCCAAACATGGTTAAGTGATTTCTGATTTAAATGTCAGTTTCCATCAAAAATAACTTAGCTTAGACATATTTTTTGTTCCCTCGTGGTTTCCAAAGGTAAATTTTGGTGATTTTAGTGCAGCTTCGTTAGTTTTATTAGATTATGAGTGCCTTTCTAAGACCAACATTTTGCTTATTTTAAAATGATTGCTTTACTTCCAGGAAAATATTCAGGAGTCAGTCCTTGCATAAAGTCAAGACTATTTAAGTAGTGCATAGTATATGATTCCACCCATTAGGTCAAGTCATTCAGCTATTTATGGAAATGTCTTTTTAAAACAAAACATTTCCATGGGACTTGCAGAGAAATTCCCACAGAGTGACAGTCACCACATAATACTGTACTTGTTTTAAGACTAATTTTAGGCTAAAGTCATCTTGCCTTTGCATGACACAAAACAGTGACTCTTTAAAAAAATATTTATTTATTTGTTTGTTTGTTTGTTAATTTTTAGAGAGAGGAGAAAGGAGAAAGAGAGGGAGAGAAACATCACTGTGTGGTTGCCTCTCAATCATGCCCCCAACTGGGGACCTGACTTGCAACTTGGTGATGTGCCCTGTCTGGGAAAAAACAGTGACTCTTAATCAAACACTCAAATAAATTTGCCTGTCAGAGCCTGTTATGGGCTGAATGGTGTCCCTTCCCTGCCCTCCTTAGTCATTTGTTGAAATCCTAATCCCCAGCACCTCAGAATGGAAACTTATTTGGAAGTAGGTTTCTTGCTGATGTAATCAGCTAAAATGAGGTCATCCTGGAGGAGGGTGGACCCCTAATCCAATATGATGGGTGTGTCCTTATGAACCAGGAGATTGGAACACAGACACATGCACAGAATATCACCACAGGGAGACTGGAGTCATGTTATCATAACCCGAGGAACTACCAGAAGCTGAGACAGAAGGGCCTGGCCTGGATACTTCCCCAGTGCCTTGAGATGGAGTACGGCCCTGCTGAACCCTTATCTCAGACCTCTAGCCTCCCAAATGGTGAGAAACCACATTTCTGTTGTTTAAGCTTCTCTGTTCAGGGCACGTTACTCTGGCAGAGCTAGAAAATGAGTACAGAGTCTTTCTGGAAAATATAAACTGGCTCCTTTCCTCCCCTTTGCTGTCTATAACAACACTGAAGTGGCTTGTTCTTCAATGAGTGGGAACATCACTTCAAGCCTTAAACTTACTCAAAAGAATGCTCATCCTGCTCCTTTTAGATCTGGTCTCTAAATCATACATCTCTCACTGTTTAGTAGGTCACACAGAATGTCTGAAGAAGCAGGACTTTTGGAGATGGATGGGGAGGGACCTCACCTAGTCTGGAAGGAAAAGCAGTTGGAACCGAAGAACATGTCAGTTTATCTTCGCCCTTGTGTCTAGGGAAGGGAGGGTGTTCTGAGACCAGCTGATGATCAGTCTCCGTTACTGACCTCCAGAACACCCCGGGAATTCATCTGACTATCAGCAGGATGGAGAGTTCCTTCCTATAGCTCTGACTCATCAGTAGTAGATCTAACTGTAAAGAATGCTGGCTTAGTGTGTCTTCCATTTCCATTAAAAATTATATTCTAATATCTAGTGTCTCAGCTCATGTGAAGACATTCATGGGGACTGCTATAGACTGAATGTTTATGTTGGCTCAAAATTCCTGTGTTGAAACCAGACTCCCAAGGACTTGGTATCAGAACGTGGGGTCTTTGGGAGGTAGTTAGGCCGTGAGAGTGGATCGTGAATGGGATTAGTGCGCTTATAAAGGAGAGCTCCCTAGGCCCTTCTTAGATACAAGGAACACAATGAACAGATGGCCATCTACGAAGCGGGAAGTGGGCCTTCACCAGACACTAATCTGCCAGTGCCTTAATAATCTCAGACTTAATAGCTTCCAAAATAATGAGAAATAAATTTCTGGCATTTAAAAGCCACCCATTCTATGGTATTCTGTTCTAGCAGCACAAACCGATGAGGACAGGGACCAATACTTTTTGAAAGCTGCCAGCCACAGAAGGATGCTGAGGATAATTCACGTGGTCAGGCTTCCTGGTTCTTATCCTCTTTTGCGGAAGACAGAAGAGCACACCAGCTACAAGTACCCGAAATGTGCCTGGGCTCTGAGGCAGGCAGGCCTGTGGTAGTTACTAAATCCTTTACATAAGCCCATGAGGGGAATACTAGCTTCCTTTTATAAATGATTAAATACTGGCTCAAGGTCAGATAACTAGTAACTTTCATCACCAGCTCACCAAAGCCCAAGCTTTTACTCATTGCATAATATCTATATTTCTGCTTTAAAAAATAGAACTCTACAGGACATGCTATTATTAGTATCCCTGTCATTGTTACTGTGTTGCCCCCAAACATATTAGGTAAGGAAAGGGAAAGACTCATACACCATATAATGTTTCTGCGTACATGAACAGATTCAGGCTAAAGGAATACTTATCTCCTAATGTTTTATTTCGGGCACATGTTTTTAAATTAGGAAGTTTTTAATACTCTATAGTAGCATTCCTCCCAGTGTCTTCCAGAATGACCACCTGCATCAGGCGGGTTGTATCAAGAAATATGAAGTCCAGAAATCTACCCCAGCCTGTCTGAGCTGGAATGAGCAGGGCACGGATGAAATGTGCATTTTTAAAGAGCACCCCTGCAGGTGATCCTTATGCAAATTGAAGTTTGAGAGCTACTGCTGTAAAGGTTGGGGAACGGAAGATCTCTGGGGAAAATTCTTTGCCTCTGGCACACTGAGTTTCTAACTGTAGAACTCACGCCAGGCTTGTTACCAAAGGGCTGTAGCAGGTGCAGGAGCCTGGAGGTACAGGAGGGTCACCAAAAGGACACAAGTTCTGCAAGACTCACATCAGAGGGAAGGAGTTGCAAACTCTGTGCAAGAGTTTAACAAGCACATCTGAGCTCACCTTGGAGGAGAGAGCCGTGGCTGTAGGAAAACAGGATGCAATGGGATTCTGAACGTCTTTGTCAAAGAGAATGTTGTCCTGACAGTCCAGAACAAATCCTGTCATCTTTGTCACTTCCAGCTCATGAAAGATGCAGCCTCAAGGTGTTGCTTCTGTAACATTTACCCAAGGTGGGCATTGAGTACCACGGGAATGGATAGTTTGATTTTGATTTGTGTGACGTGAAAGTGCAGAAGCGACTACGCATGTTTTAAATGGTCTACAAGCTATGTTGTCTAGCTTAACAGGCCTAACCGCGTCCATTTTTACAAGAAGAAGAAAGTGCTAGCAGTCGGAAGGATTGCTTGATTTTATTGAACAAATTTCGGTTCACTGATGTCCCACTTAGAAAACAGTAGTTCCAGGACTCTCAGCAGACTGAACTAAGATAATTTTACATATACTTCACGTTCTCTTTTAGAATCCAAATCGGAGTCCAAATTCAATATAGAGCCATTTACCACATGCTTGTGTTTCAATTTCAGAGTGAGAAAAAATATTTAAGTAGCAACCATTGACAACTACTTGTAATACTTGTGAAGTGCTCTCGTGTCTGGCGCTGGCCAATATCTCCTGTATTCTTTCCGACACTTCTGTGCAGGGTTCATTGCACTGTGCAAGATGGTGCCGTTCACCCCAGTTACACACTGAGTTAAGGGCAGAGCTAAGATTAGAACTAGTGTCTCTGGGACGCCAGTACCTGCATTCTTAATTACTGTACCTCCTGTTTTGTTTATGCTTCTTTTTTACGGTACACAGAATACAGAGATGGTTGGCTTTATTGGAGGGGATAATAGCAATTCTTCCTCGCTTGAGCTTGAGTATTTGCATTGAGTGTGGCGTTCAGCATCATTGAATGATGAGGAGACAGAATAACTAATAGGGCTGTAGAATATTCTATAACCCAACTGTTGCTGTGTCTGTAGTAATTAAAAGGGCATCGCCATGACCTCTCAAAGAAAGATGTACCCCTGGGCTCACAGAGGATTGCATTTAGTGTACAGACTGCTTCCGAATGGTCTTTTTACTTCCTCATGCCCCTTCTCCTACCATTTTGAAATGGGGTACACATAGACAACATTCACAGAGAAAGACATAGCTGACATTTTTATTTCCATACGAATAGCCCTGAGGTTATTGACTGAAAGTTCAGAAACAGGTATAAATTTGGGATGCTTCTGAAAATAAAAATAACTTCACAGTCACAAAAACATTGGTGTAGATCAAAGAATAAGGTGAGATATAATTTTGGCTAATTTGCAATTTACACCTATTGATGTTAGGCTCTAAAACAGTGTCTCTATTAGTTAATCTGTGTCATTGTCATGCAAGGATGCCAAATGCTGCATTTGAGAGAACACTTTGAGCTCAAGTTATGAATTTATAAAAGGTGGGAATGGTTGTCCTTCCTCTGTGAGGGGTGATGTTAATATTTTTTATCTGTAATGTATAGATGGGCATTGCAATGTGCAGTACAAACTGATATTCTCATTTCATAGATGAGAAAACTGAAGCTCAGAGAGTTTAAGTAGTTTGGCCACAATGGATCAAGACCAGGTCTTCTGACATCAAATTCAGGCTCTTCTTTGCCTTTCACATAAGGCCGTGCTTCCTAAAGAAGACACATCCCTTGCTTGTTATGAGGTAGATCCTATTATAATAAAAGAAAAGACCTTAAACACTTTCTGCTTTCTCTCTGTTAAAGTTGGTGCCATATTTGTGTTACAGTGGAATAAAGCCTAATCTTCTAATTCATAGACTGAGGCTCTTTAAAGTGGGTTTCAGGGTTTTGAGTGGGATGTGGGAATAAGCTAGCTCTGGAGAGCACATGGAGGTGATTAAGTCAACTTCTAAAGGTCAGAGGGTTCTGCCTTCTGAGAGCAGAGGTGCCTGAACATCCCTTAGAAGTGCGTCATCTTTAACCTCAGAATGCTGTTCTCCTCCTATCACTCCCAGTAAAGTTAAGGAAGCAAGTGAGGATTGTTAAGAATGGTGCTTACTCTTCAAACGTTCACAATAATAATGCTGGGGTTCATAGGGTGCTTTGTGGTACACAGAGCACTTTCTTATAAGTAATTTGTAGTATAATAAAAAGAAAACAAACGTTTTATCTTTTCCATGGCTGAGTGGCATTCCACAGTATCTATGTACCACATCT